>NW_004444084.1:2100430-2173088 GCF_000243295.1 Trichechus manatus latirostris
TTCCTTTTGTTTGTGGATTTTTTTTTTGTTTCTTTTATTTTTGTAGGTTTCGTTTTTACTGAAACTTTATGTTTTTCTTCTTTATTTTGATGAGTAGGTTTGTTAACTTTCTTTGTGGTTACCTTGAAATTTACCCTTGTCTTCCTGGATTTGTACCAGTCTATTATTACTTGGTATCGCTTGACTTCCTCTCCATTAGAAGGTTCTATACTTACGCTGTTTATTCCCTCTTTTACTGTTCTGATGCTGTTGTGATTTACAGACTAACCCCTCTGGTTCCCTTTTGTAATTCTTTTGGTTTTGAATAGTCCTTAAGAGTTTATTTCCTAGGTTGGTATCTGACTAGTACAATCCTGTGTCCTATATTCAGCCTGTGGTCTGATATTGCTTGTTCTCAGATCAAAGGACTTCCTTTAATAAGTCTTGTAAGTTTGGTTTGGTTTTTACATAGTCCCTTAATTTCTGTTTATCTGGAAATGACCTAATTTCACCAACATATTTGAATGAGAGTTTTGCAGGATATATTATTCTTGGCTGGTAATTTTTTTCTTTCAAGGTTTTATATATGTCATCCCATTGCCTTCTTGCCTGCTTGGTTTCTGCCAGATAATCCGAGCATAGTCTTATTGTTTCTCCCCTGTATGTGACTTCTTGTTTTTCTTGAGCTGCTCTCAGAATTCTTTGTCTTTGGTTTTAGCAAGTGTGATTATGATATGCCTTGGTGATTTTTTTGGGGGGTCTATTGTATGTGGGGTTTTTTGAGCTTCTTGGATAATTAGCTTTTCATCTTTCATGATATTGGGGAAGTTTTATGTCAGCAGTTCTTCAATGATCCTCTCTGTGTTTTCTGTTTTTTCCCCCTGTTCTGGAACTCTGATTACTCTCAAATTTTTGCTTTTAATTGTACCCACATAATTCTCAGGGTTTCTTCAGTCTTCTTCATTCTTTTTTCTGATTTTTTCCGCAAACAGAGTTGTATCCAAGTGTTTGCCTTCAATTCCACTGATCCTGTCTTCCATTGTTTCAAACCTGCTCCTCAGCCCTTCTATGACACTGTCCATTTCTGAAATCTTGTTGTTTATCTTTTGATTTCTAATTGTTGACTTTGTATGATTTCTAGCTGTGGATTTATTTTAGCATTTTGTTCCTGTATTATTTTCCTGAATTCTTCCATTTTTTTGTCTGTATTCTCCATGAGTTTGTATGCCTTCTCCATGAATTTGTCTATTTTTTCCTCATTTTTGTCTGCTTTTTGCTTCAACTCTTGGATTGCTCTGAATATTAGAGATTTGAACTCCCTATCAGGTAGTTTTAGTGCCTTTTCTTCTACTGGAATGTCATCTGGTGTTTTCTGAAACCATACTGTCTTGTTCTTGTATATGTTTTTATATTATCTGTTGTCTTTGGGGTATTCAGTAGTTATTTTCCTTGTTTATTGATTGTAGATTTGTTTGTTTCATCCTGCTTTTTTGTTTTATTTGGTTATGTCTGAGCAGGTGAGCTGTGCAGTCTTTGTTGTTTGCTCATCTGTAGGCATGACACTTTTCACCTCCTTCTGCAATGGACAGGATCAGCAGCTCAGGTATGGTACAGCAGGGCAGGTCCAGCTGAAGGGGAGTTGCTGGGATCAGTTGTTTGTGGAATGTACTAGGGTCCACAGGGCAGGCTGAGAATCAGTGTAGGGCAGGTTCCAGTAGGCTGTGCCTGTGCTGCTTAGGGGTGTGATGTTTAGAGCATGGTGCAGGTAGGCAGGAAGGGGGGAAGTTTGTGATGTGTGGAACTAAGATGGGTACAGGGAAGAGGAGAGAGAGGAGAGAGGAAACAGAGCCAAAAACATACAAACAAAAAACAACAACAGCAAAAAAAAAAGTGCTAAGGGAGCTTGCTGTTGGACTGGAGAGATGAGAAACTGTGGAATGAAGAAAAACAAAAAGAAAAAGGGTAAAATAAAAAATGAATAAATAAAAATTAGAAAAACAAAAAAGAAAAGCCCCCAGGGATCCACTGGTGCTGCAGTGAGGACTGGGGAAGTTGCTCCCAGGCTGTGGAAGTACAGCTTGGCTAGAAGGGGTAGAGGAGTCACACAGCGCCAAGTATTCAGGAGACAGAAAGAGAAGGTAAGTATAGAGTGATGAGAAAGTGAGAAATAAAGAAAGACAAAAAGGGAAAAGGAGAGAGAAGAAAACAAAACAAAGAAACAAACAAGAAAAAAGAAATGCCCCCGGGTATCCCACTGTGTGTCTGTGCAGAGTGAGGGAGTAGCTCCCAAGCCAAGCAGTACTGCCTGGCTAGAAGAGGCTCCTAAGCCAAGAAGAGAAAAAGAAAACCAACAAGCAAACAAATCTAAACAGAACTAATCAGAACAAACAAACAAACAAAAAGCCCCTGGGGTCCCACCAGTGTAACAGCGTGGGCCGGGAAGCAGTTTCAAGTTTCACAGTCAAGTGGTGTTTCACAGCCTTTCTGGAAGAAGCAAAGATGGCACATGGAGCCAGGTATTTTAGATGAAGAAGGGGGAGATGGTGAGAGGTATGGAAGAAATTTAAAGAAGCGGAAAAAAGCAACACCAGTAACCAACAAATGGCACTCAGGGAGCCGACCAGTGCCGGTGGGTGGAATCCAATCCTCATCGGGGTGCAGCCAGTGCTTCCTGGCCAAGAGACTGGCTGCAGGAAGCAGAGGAGGCCGAGTGGGGGTAAAGAAGGGTAGGGGGTAGGAAAGCGTTGCTCTGTCTCCTACTGGAAGCTCTGTGAAGCTGCTTTCTCATACCCCTGTTCGCCAATCTGCGATAGGAGTCCAAGATGGCAGATCCATGCTCCGTTAGCTGATAGAGGACCTCTGCATGTATCTCTCCTTGCTGTTTTTTCTTTGTCGGTTTCTTATTCCATTTGGTGCTTGGCTGAGTTCTTTATCTCTTCATTTGACACTTAGGGTTTCAGGAATGAAGTGTGTGGTCTCTGTTTGACTTAGTTTTTCAGATCTTTGCTGTGGAGGGACAGCATGGTGCTTCTGTCTATAGTGCCAGGTTGCCTGGAAGTCCCTCACCTTTCTTCAAGAAACAATTCTGTATATCTTCTTGCCAGACCATATGCATACTTTGGTATCTCAAAAGTAATGAATGACTTAAAGACAAACACAAGGCTCCACCTGCTCCAAGTCATTCATTTCTTCCAGGTGTGATGGTTTAATGCAGAATGAGCTTGCACATCAGCATAACTCCTATGAGGCATATGCTTTGATATTTATCCAACTATAATTACAGTTGTCACTACAATATTAACTTTCGTTGTATCATTACCATATAATAAGATCCTTCATCAATGTGTGCCAACACCAATACGATTATGACTCAAATGAAGATGAGACATCTCAGAGCTCGACAAATCAGTTCTGGGAGCATTGCCACATATTTGTCGGGCCAACAAGCTTTGTGTCTGTTAAAGATGCTGGAGTCAAATGTGAGGAGACTTGTCTCTATCATAAAGCACACATGACTTCCAGGTTTTAAGCAAAAGAAGATGTGAGGAACAAGAAAAGCAGCCCTCCAGCAAAAGGAATATACAGGGCCTTCTTCTATTAGAGAGGCACATAAGCCAAGTACATAAACAACTTTCTCCAGGCAAAGACATGACCTCTCAGCAAAGCACAAAGAAAAGATTGAGACGTTTCTTCCTCAGACAGTTAGTTGTTCAATTCCTCCTTTCTGTATGCCAATTTGGAGCCGTGGTGGCGCAGTGGTTAAGAGCTTGGCTGGTGACCAAAAGGTTGGCAGTTCAAATCCACCAGCTGCTCCTTGGAAACCCTATGGGGCAGTTCTACACTGTCCTATAGGGTCCTTATGAGTTGGAATTGACATGACCGCAATGGTTTATATACCAATTTGGAGTCCCTGGGTGGTGCAAAAAGCTAACACACTTGGCTGTTAACCAAAAGGTTAGAGGTTGAAATTCACTCAGAGGTGCCTGCAGGAAAAGCCTGGAGATCTACTTCTGAAAAATCAGCCATTGAAAACCCTATGGAGCACAGTTCTATTCTGACACACATGAGGTCATCGTGAATCAGAATGGACTCAATGGCAGCTGATTTACATGCCAATTTAAAGGCTAGTAATAGCCACTAGCTTTGACGTGAGACTCAGTCCCATATTATGTCTTTCTCATCCCATTCTTTTGCTGGACTTGCCCAAATATTACTCTCCTTTCTCTCTTGTCTTCCTATTCTCACCATCTCTGCCCTCCTTCAAACTCCCATTACACCTTTCGGGATGGTTATAAAGTCTCCTCAACCCCATATCTCCCCATTTCAATCCATCTTTTAAACTACTGCCAGATAAATCTTCCAGAAGCACAGCTGTGATGTTGTCGGTCATCTCATTAAGAATATGTAATGGATACAATCAAACACTTTGGAGCACAGAGTAATAGGGGTAGGGGTCTGGGGACCATGCTTTCAGGGGACATCTAGGTCAATTGGCATAACAAAGCTTATTAAGAAAATGTTCTGCATCCTACTTTGGTGAGTGGTGCCCGGGGTCTTAAAAGCTTGCAAGCGACCATCTAAGATGCATCAATTGGTCCCAACCACCTGGAGTAAAGGAGAATGAAGAACACCAAAGACACAAGGAAAGTATTATCCCGAGAGACAGAAAGGGCCACATAGACCAGAGACTTCATCAGCCTGAGACCAGAAGAACTAGATGGTGCCCGGCTACCACCAATGACCGCCCTGACAGGGAACACAACAGAGAGTCCCTGATGGAGCAGGAGAAAGATGAGGTACAGAAATTCAAATTCTAGTAAGAAGACCAGACTTAACAGTCTGAATGAAACTGGAGGAACCTCAAAAAGCATGGCTCCCAGATTCTCTATAAGCCCAGAACTAAAACAATTTCTGAGTTCAACTTTTCAGACAGGGATTGGACTGGACTGTGGGACATAAAGTGATACTCATGAGGAGTGTGTCTCTTAGCTTAAGTAGATACAAGAGACTAAATGGGCAGCTTCTCTCCGGGGGTGAGATGGGAAGGCAGAGAGGGTTAGGAGCTGGTTGAAAGGACATGAGGGAATCAGGAGTGGAAAGGAGTGTGCTGTCACAATATGGGGAGAGTAATTACGGTCACATAACAATGTATGTATAAATTTTTGTATGGGAGACTAACTTGAAATATAAACTTATTTAAACTACAACAATAAACAACAACAACAAAAGAATATTTAATGGGAAGATTCCCAGCTAAGAGGATGCCTGGCTGGAAGATCTCGAAGCAGGTTTTCCCAGTCTTGCATTAAAATATCCAAAAATGGTTTGAAGAAGGAAAAAAAAAAAAGTATAATCACAATATTGAAAATCAAGACTAACGGTCTGGTGATTGATATATTTTAAAAGGAATGTCTACATGTTGTAAGGATAATGCAGCTGGATTGAGACAAAGATTTGGTGTCAGGTCCAGGCTTTACTTTCAGAAATGCAGCATTAAAATCTGGCTATCTAGAAGGAGGTACGGAGACAGTCCGTTTCTCTGTCTGCTCAGTGATTCAGACACCTCGATTAAAGCTTAGCTCTCTGCTAGGCCATCAGAAACCTATCAAGTTACAGCCACCTTATGCATGAACGTAGATGCAAAAATACATAACAGAGTACTAGTATTCTAAAACAGCAATGTATGCAAAAAAGAAATTTGCAAGCTTGCTGGGTACACTTTTGATGTACAAAAATGAATTGCATTCCTCAAAACATGCCACCTTTAGTCATGGCGTATTTTTAGAGTAAACTCTCTTCCTGATTTTACATGCAATATTTCACTTAATACTTCATCTTATTTTGTTGTTATTTGCTGTCCAGTTGATTCTAACTCATGGCTACCCCATGTGTGCAGAGTAGAATTGCTCCACAGGATTTTCAAGGCTGTGACCTTTCAGAAGCAGATGGCAAGGACTGTCTTCTGAGGCACCTCTGAGTGGGTTTGAACCGTCAGTCTTTCTGCTAGTAGTCAAGTGCTTAACCAAAAGGTTGGTAGTTCAAACCCACTAGCCGCTCCTTGGAAACCATATGGGGCCATTCTACTCTGTCCCATAAGCTTGCTATGAGTCGGAATCAACACAACAGGTATAGTTTTTGGTTTTCTTTTTTAAAAGACTAAGTTATTTTTAGTAATAAGCCTTAAATTAGCACTTGAAGAAAATTTACTTATCCTCTAACAAACGTTGAAATCCACATGAAAGTTAATTTGGAGAACACCCAGCAAATTTTTAATAGTTCAGAAAAATTCAAATTCTGTTTGCATGCAGTTTATGTCTCCAATCCTGGTGGAACTTCCCTTGCCAGCTTTACAGCAGTAGGTTTGAAATAAAAAGTGATATTCAATAATTATAAAAAAACAAAGAATCATAACTTGAGTTACTTCAATTCTGTCATTCTATTGAGCAGTTGGCGTTTGGAGGTATAAAATTTTAAGTGATGAAACAGTGACTGAACTGGTCATTTGAAAACTATGCCTACTTGAAGCTGAACTAGTGAGAACTTCTTTAATTTACTCTCTGTCTAAACAAATGTATAAAGCTGAGTTCATATGTGTTAGAGATGGAGGGCCACTGTAATTACAGCAAGTGAACGTAGACCAACAAAACATTTCTTTTTATGGAGGAGTATTTTATCACTGACATTCTTTAGAATTGCAATTGCATGATGACTAAAAAAAAAAAAAAGATTCCGTATCCCAAACCAAACCAAACCTGTTGCTGTTGAGTCAATTCCAACTCATAGCAACCCTATAGGGCAGAATAGAATGACCCATAGGGTTTCCAAGGCTGTAATCTCTACAGAAGCAGACTGCCACATCTTTCTCCTGTGGAGCAGCCTGGTGGGTTCAAACTATCAACCTTTCAGTTAGCAGCTGAGGGCTTAATCACTGTGCAACCAGGGGTCCAGTTCTTAAGAGCGCATAATGCTCAAGGCAGACATTTTTTATTAGTTAAGCTAAAATATTGTTCAGTTTTAAGAAGACTTCAGGGGATATTTTTGGTTTAATGTTTAAAGATTATCTCATGGTAGTAGTTTCAGGGGTTCATCCACCCTCTATGGCTCCAAAAAGTCTAGAGTCAATTAGCATTTTAAATTCTGTTCAACATTTTCCCCCTTTTGATCAGGATTCTTCTATGGAATCTTTGATTAAAATGTTCAGTAATGGTATCCAGGCACCATCCAGTTCTTCTGGTCTCATGGAAAAGGAAGCAGTTGCTCATGGAAGCAAGTAGCCACATATTCCATACCCTCTTCCTATTCCTGTCTCTCCTTCTTCCTCTGTTGCTCCAGGTGAGCAGAGACCAATTGTTGTGCCTTGGATGTCTGCTTGAAATGTTTTAAAACCCCATGCACTACACAATGAACTGGGAGGCAGAAGAGAAGCCCTAAACCCAGTATTAGGCCAATAACTGGGATTCCCCATGAAACCATGACCTTAAGCCTCCAAACCAAGAAATCAAATCCCATAAGGTGTTTAGTTATACATAAGCAGGCTCAGGAGCTACTCTTCTTTTTTTTGTCATTGTTGTAAATATATCTGTCATGGACTGAACTGTGTCCCCCAAAAATATCTACCACCTTGGCTGGGTCATGATTCCCAGTATTGTATGATTGTGTACCATTTTGTAATCTGATGTGATTTCCTTATGTGTTGTAAACTCTATTGCTATAATGTAATAAGATGGATTAGCAGCAGTTATATTGATGAGGTATACAAGATTGGATAGTGTCTTAAGCCAATCTCTTTTGAGATATAAAACAGAGAAGCAAGGAGAGACACATGGGAACCTCATACCACCAAGAAAGCAATGCCAGGAGCAAAGTACATCCTTTAGACCTGAGGTTCCTGTGCTGAGATGTTTCCAGACCAAGGGAAGACTGATGCATCACAAGGACCTTCCTCCAGAGCCGACAGAGAAGACAAAGCCTTCCCCTGGAGCCAGCACCCTAAATTTGGACTTGTAACCTACTAGACTGTGAGAGAATAAATTTCTCTTTGTTAAAGCTATCCACTTGTGATACTTCTGTTATAGCAGCACTAGATGACCAAGACATTCTCTTTCAACATTGTTTTAGCTATTCAGGACCTATTGCCTTTCCATATAAAGTTGAGGATTAGTTTTTCTATTTCAGTAAAGAAGGTTGTTGGAATTTTGATCGAGATTATATTAAATCTATAGATCTTTTTGGGTAGTATTGACATCTCAACAATATGAAGCCTTCCAATCCATGAACATGGAATATCTTTCCATTTATTTAAGTCTTCTGTAATCTCTTTCAGCAGTTTTGTAGTTTTCATTGTATAAGTCCTTCACTTCCCTGGTTAAATTTATTCCTAGGTATTTTATTCTCTTAGATGCTATTGTAAATGGACTTGTTTCCCTAATTTCCCTGTCCTATTTCTCATTGCTGGTGCATTGAAAGCCAATTAATTTTTGTTTGTTGATCTTGTACCCTGCAAATTTACTAAATTTCTCTGTTAGCTTTAGAAGTTTTCTTGTGGACTCTTTGGGATTTTCTATATATAGGATTATATCATCTGTGAATAGAGATAATTTTACTTCTTCTTTTCCAATCTGGATACCTTTTATTTATTTATTTTTCTTGTCTCATTCCTCTGGCTAAGACTTCTAATACAATATTGAATAGAAGTGATGAGAGTGGGCACTCTTGTTTTGTTGCTGATATCAAGGGTAAAGTTTTCAGTCTTTCTCCATTAAGTATCATGTTGGCTGTTGCTTTTTCATATATGCCCTGAATTATATTGAAAAATTTCCCTTCTATTCCAATCTTCTTTAGGGATTTCATCAAGAAAGGTGTTGGATTTTATCAAGTGCATTTTCTGCATCCATAGAAATGATCATGTGGTTCTTTTCCTTTGTTCTATTGATGTGGTGTATTACTTTGACTGATTTTCTAATGTTGAACCATCCCTGCATTCCTGGAATAAATCCCACTTGATCTTTTAATATGCTGTTGGATTCTGTTCACCAGTATTTTGTTGAGGATTTTTGCATCTACATTCATAAGCGATATTGGCCTGTAGTTTTCTTTTTCTGTGGTGTCTTTGTCTGGTTTGGGTATCAGGATTATGTCTGCTTCATAGAATGAATTAGAGAGTATTTCTTCCTTTTCTACCTTTTGGAAGAGTTTAAATAGTATTGGTGTCAATTCTTCTCTAATGTTTGGTAGAATTCCCCAATGAAGCCATCTGGTCCTGGACTTTTTTTTGTTGAGAGGATTTTCACTTTTAGATATCAAATAATTATTTTATTATCAAATGTACGGAATTTCTGAAGTGAGAATTGAGAGAAATAGAAGAAAGGGGAAAAGAAATATGGAAAAAGTAACCAATTTTTTTTTGGCACTTACTATTAAATGGATGTTTTTCATAGATGAGCTCATTTAATTCACATGCACACAGACACACACACCACCCCATTTTGTAGAGGAGATACATGGGCTCAAACAGACTAAATATTATCTTTAAATCTAAGCAGCTAGTTCTTTTCCACAACAGTATGGATCAGGAAACTTGGTGGCGCAGTGGTTAAGAACTCGGCTGCTAACAAAAAGGTCAGCAGTTCAAATCCACCAGCTGCTCCTTGGAAACTGTATAGAGTAGTTCTACTCTGTCCTATAGGGTTGCTATGAGTCAGAATTGACTTAACAGCTATGGGTTGGGTTTTATCGATCAGAAAATACTTCGTAGCTTAAGTGTGAAAATAACAGGTATATAGGCCAAGGTTAGAGAGCTATCTCTGTATATTTAACTTTCTCTACTCTGAATTTTTTCTGGAATTAAAGATGTAAATGTCCATGATTGGTGTCTGTGCATATTTAAAACAATACATTAAATGTACAAACAAAAAATGTGGAGATTACAACTGTGAAGGAAAGCATTTATGTTTGATTGTTGAGCTGCATATATCTTGGATTATTCAGATAGGTTTTTATTCACACCTATTACATAAGCAGAAAGTGCTTTATTCTGTAGATGGTTCACCACTTGTTTTATGTCTCCATTATTGAATTTCAGCAACGTCTTTTAAAATAACACTGCAAAATCCACTGATATTTCTCAAATAACTTACATAAATCTGTCACTTTGAATTTCTATTATTTTTATTCACCAAATAGAAAATGTACAGTTATGAAGTGTATGTGTATATCCAATTTTGAATTAATGATCTAAACCTATAGTATATTACACCCTAGCCTGATTTTTTTAGCAGCTAGTTGGAAGGACAGAAATAATTTTTCAAATTGTCTCATCGCATAGAGAAGGACACTGAGGTCCTGAAATATTACCACAATTCACGTATGTCTATCAACAATTGGTCTGAGAACACTTGTATCAGTATCACCTCTATTAATCTTTTTTTTACTTCATTCAAAAATTGATACCCAAGTTATTTTGTGACATTGCTTGCAATCCTCACAATGTGTCAGCATTCTCTCCCTTTCTCTTTCCACCCTGTAGTCTCTGTGTCCATAAGTCCAGTTTTCCTGTCCCTTCCTGCCATCGAGGTCTTTGCTTTTGGGCAGGTGTTGCCCATTTGGTCTCATATACTTGATTGAATTAAGAAGCACGTTCCTCACGTGTGTTATAGTTTGTTTTATACCTCCTTCCAAAAAATAAAAAATAAATTTAAAAATACCCAAACCAACTGCCATGAAGTCAATTCCGACTCACAGTGACCCCATACCACAGGGTTTCCAAGGCTGTAAATCTCTACTGAAGCAGATTGCCACATCTTTCTCCTGCAAAGCTGATGTTTTTGAACTGCCAACTTTTTGGTTGTCAGTTTGTTTTTTAGGCCTGTGTAATGTTTGGCTGAAAGGTGGACTTCGGGGTAACATCAGTTCTGAGTTAGCAAGGTGTCCTGGGGCCATAGTCTTGAGGTTTCCTCCAAACTCTGTCAGACCAGTTAAGTCTGGTCTGTTTTTGTGAATTTGAATTTTGCTCTACATTTTTCTCCTACTGTCTGGGATCCTCTATCATATCCCAGTCAGAGCCAATAGTGGTTGTACCGGGCATCATCTAGTTCTTCTGGGCTCAGGCTGGTGGAGGCTGTGGTTCATGTTGTCTGTGGTCTATTAGTCCTTTGGACTAATATTTTCCTTGTGTCTTTGGTTTGCTTCATTCTCCTTTGCTCCTAGCATGATGGGAGCAATAGAAGTACCTTAGACGGCCATTTGCAAGCTTTCAAGACCCCAGGCACTACTCACCAAACTAGGATGCAGAACATTTTCTTTATGAACTATGTTATGCCAGTTGACTTAGATGTCCCCCAAGGCCATAGTCCACAGCGCTCAGCCCCAGTAACTTGGTCCATCAAGGTGTTTGGATGTGTCTACGAATCTTCTGTGATGTTGCCTTGGTCAAGTTGTGCTGACTTCCCCTATATTGTGTGTTGTCTCTCCCTTCACCAAAGTTAAAAGTTACCTACTATCTAGTTAGTGATTTCCCCTCCTCACCTCTCCCCTCCCTCATAACATTCAAAGATTTTTTTTTTCTGTGTGTAAACCTTTTCTTGGGTTTTTATAATTGTGGTCTCATACAATATTTGCCCTATTGTAATAGATTTATTTTACTCAGCATAATGCCCTCCAGATTCATCCATGTTGTGAGATGTTTCACAGATTCATCATTTTTCGTTATCATGGCTTAGTATTCCATTGTTCTTGTACCATAATTTGTTTATCCATTCATCTGTGATGGGCACTTAAGCTATTTCCATCTTTTTGCTATTGTGAATAATGCTGCAGTGAACATGAGTGTGCATATGTCTATTCGTGTGACAGCTCTTATTTCTCTAGGGTAAATTCCTAGGAGTGGGACTGCTGGATGGTATGGTATTTCTATTTCTAGCTTTTTAAGGAATCGTCATATCTTTTTCCATAGTGCCTAAGAGTTCCAATCTCACCGCAACCTCCCCAACATTTGTTATTTTCTGTTTTGTTTTTTTTTTTATTACTGCCTGTAATGTCGGGGTGAGATGGTATTTCATTTTTTTTTTTTTGAAGTGGTTGTACTTTTTTTTTTAGATGAAGTTTTACAGAGCAAATTAGTTTCTCATTAAACAATTAATACACATATTGTTTTGTGACATTGGTTGCCAACCACAGGATGTGCCAATCCTCTCCCTTCTCTACCTTGGTTTCCCCATTTCCATTCATCCAAATTTCCTGTCCCCTCCTCCTTCTCATCCTTGCCCCTGGACTGGTGTGCCCATTTAGTCTCATATAAATGGTTGAGCTACGTGTATTACTGTTTATTTTATGGGCCAGTCTAATCTTTGGCTGAAGGGTGACCCTAAGGAGTGACTTCAATACTGAATTAAAAGGGTGTCCAGGGGCCATACTCTCAGGTTTTCTTCAGTCTCTGTCAGACCAGTAAGTCTGGTCTTTTTTGTGTGTGTTTGAATTTTGTTCTGCATTTTTTTCCAGCTCTATCCAGGACCCTCTATTGTGATCCCTGTCAGAGCAGTCAGTGGTGGTAGCTGGGCAACACCTACTTGTGCTGGACTCAATCTGACAGAGGCTGTGGTAGTTGCAGCCCATTAGTCCTTTGGACTAGTATTTTCCTTGGGTCTTTGGTTTTCTTCATTCTCCCTTGCTCCAGATGGGGTGGGACCAGTCTATTATCTTAGATGGCTACTCACAAGCTTTTAAGACCCCAGACACTACTTTCCAAAGTAGGATGTAGAACATTTTCTTTATAAACTATGTTATGCCAATTGAGCTAGAAGTCCTCCAAGATCATGGTCCCCAGGCCTCAGACCAGTAATTCAGTCCCTCAGGGAGTTTGGATGTGTCTATGAAGTTTCCATGACCTTGCCTTTATCAAGTTGCACTGACTTACCCAGTATTGTGTGCTGTCTTACCCTTCACCAAAGTTACCACTTATCTAGCATCTAAAAACACAAACACATGCACAAAAAACCAAACCCATTGCCATCAAGTCATTCCAACTCATAGCGACCCTATAAGACAGAGTAGAACTGCCCCATAGGGTTTCCAAGGAGTGGCTGGTGGATTTGAACTGCTGACCTTTTGGTTAGCAGCCGAGCTCTTAACCAATCTGGTTAGTGTTTTTCCCTCCCCACCACTCCCTCCTCTCATAACCAGCAAAGATTGTTTCTTTATGTGTGTAAACATTTTCACGAGTTTTTAAATAGTGGTCTCATGCAGTATTTGTCCTTTCATGATTGACTTATTTCAGTTAGCACAATGTCCTCCAGATTCATCCATGTTGTGAGAAGTTTACGTGCGTATATACCATAGTTCGTTTATCCATTCACCTGTTGACGGACACTTAGTTTGTTTCCATCTTTTTGCTATTGTGAATAATGCTTCAATGAACATGGATGTGCATATGTGTATTCGTGTGACAGCTCTTACTTCTCTAGGGTAAATTCCTAGGAGTGGGATTGCTGGATCATGTGGTATTTCTATTTCTAGCTTTTTGTGGAAGCCCCATATTGTTTTCCAAAATAGTTTTACCATTTTGCATTCCCACCAGTAGTGTATAAGAGTTCCAATCCTCCGGCAGTCTCTCCAAAACTTATCTTCTGTTTTTCGATTCATTCCAGTAACGTTGGGGTGAGACAGTATCTCATTGTAGTTTTGATTTGCATTTCTCTAATGGCTAGAGATAGCAAGCTTTTCCTCATGTGTCTGTTAGCTATCTGAATGTCTTCTTTGGTGAAGTGTCTGTTCATTTCCTTTGTCCATTTTCTAATTGGATTATTTGTCTTTTTGTTGTAGAGATGTTGGATTTTCCTATAAATTTTAGCCATTAGACCTTTGTCTGATTTGTCATAGCCAAAAAATTTTTCCCAGTTTGTAGGTTCTCTGTTACCTCTTTTGGTGAAGTCTTTTGATGAGCATAAGTGTTTAATTTTTAGGAGGTCTAGTTATCTAGCTTATCTTCTGTTGTTTGTGTTTTGTTTGTTATGGTTTGTATGCTGTTTCTGCTGTGTATTAGGGTCTCTAGTGATGACCCTATTTTTTCTTGTATGATCTTTATAGTTTTTGGTTTTATATTTAGGTCTTTGATCCATTTTGAATTAGCTTTTGTGTGTGGTGTGAGGTATGGGTTCTGTTTCATTTTTTTACAAATGGACATCCAGTTTTGCCAGCACCATTTTTATTTTATTTTATTGTATTTTAGATGAAGGTTTACAGTACAGTTTCTCATTAAACAGTTAGTACACGTGTTGTTTTATGAAAATGGTTAACAACCCCATGACACGGCAACACTGTCCCTTCTCAAACTTGGCCAGCACCATTTTTTAAAAAGATTGTCGTTTCCCCATTTAATGGACTTCTGTCCTTTGGCGGAGATCAGCTGACTGTAGGTGAATGAATTTAAATCGGGGTTCTTCATTCTGTTCCATTGGTCTATGTGTCTGTCATTGTACAGTACCGGACTGTTTTGACTACCTTGGCTGTAAAATAGGTTCTGAGATCCGGTAGTGTGAGGCCTCCTACTTTGTTCTTGTTCTTCAGTAATACTTTGCTTATCTGGGTTCTCTATCCTTTCCATATAAATTTGGTGATTAGTTTTTCCATCTCATTAAAGAATGTTGTTGGTATTTGGATAGAGATTGCATTAGATATGTAGATCGCTTTGGGAAGGATTGACATTTTCATAATGCTGAGTCTTCTTATCCATGTACATGGTATTTTTTCTATTTATGTAGGTCTTTTTTGGTTTTTTGCAATAGTCTTTGGAGTTTTCTTTAAATAGGTCTTTTATGTCCCTGGTTAGATTTATTCCTAAGTATTTTATCTTTTTAGGGACTGTTATAAATGACATTGTTTTGCTTTTCAAAGTTCTCTTTGTTGGTGTATAGGAATCCAACTGATTTTTGTATGTTGATCTTGTATCCTGCTACTCTGCTTAATCTTTTATTAGTTCCAGTAGTTTTCTTGTGGAATCTTTGATGTTCTCTTCGTATAGGATCGTATCATCTGGGAATAGGGATGGTTTTCCTTCTTCCTTTCCAAGATGGATGTCCTTTATTTCTTTTTCTGCCTTATGGCTCTAGCTAGGACTTCCAGCACAATCTTAAATAGAAGTGGGGATAAAGAGCATCCTTGTTTCGTTCCTATTCTCAAGTGGAATGCTTTCAGCATCTCTCCATTAAGAATGATGTTGGGTGTTGGTTTTATATAGATGTCCTTTATTATGATGAGCAATTTCCCTGCTATTTCTATTTTATTGAGAGTTTTTATCAGGAATGGGTGTTGGACTTTATCAAATACTTATCTGCATTTGATAAAGACGATCATGTGATTCTAATGTCGACCCATCCTTGCATGAATCCAACCTGGTATGAATCCAACTTGGTCGTGGTGTATTATTTTTTTGATATGATGCTGAATTTTATTGGCTAGATTTTTGTTGATAATTTTGCATCTATATTCATCAGAAATTATTTTCGTTGTTCTTAGGTGCCATCAAGTCAATTCCGACTCATAGTGACCCGATGTAAAACAAAATGAAACACGGCCCAGTCATGTACCATCCTCATAATAATTGTTATACTTGAGTCCATTGTTGCAACCACCGTGTCAATCCATCTCCTTGAGGGACTTCCTCTTTTTTGCTGACCATCTGCTTTACCAAGCATGATGGCCTTCTTCAGGGTACTGGTTCCTCCTGATAACATGTCGAAAGTATGTAAGACAGAGTCGCCGTCTTTGCTTCTAAAGAATATTCTGGCTGTACTTCTTCCAAGACACATTTGTTCATTCTTCTGGCAGTCCATGGTATATTCAATATTCTTCACCAACACCATTATTCAAAGGCATCAGTTCTTCTTTGGTCTTCCTTATTTATTGTCCAACTTTCACATGCATATGAGGTGATTGAAAATATCATGGCTTGGTCAGGCACACCTTAGTCCTCAAAATGACATCTTTGCTTTTAATCGCTTGAAAGAGGTCTTTTGCAACAGATTTTCCCAATGCAATACTTCATTTGATTTCTTGACTGCCTCTACAATGAGTGTTGATTGTGGATCAAAGTAAAATGAAAATCTTGACAACTTCACTATTTTCTCCATTTATCATGATGTTGCTTATTGGTCCAGTTGTGAGGATTTTTGTCTTCTTTATTTTGAGGTGTAACCCATAATGAAGGCTGTGGTCTTTGATCTTCATCAGTAAGTGTTTCAAGTCCTCTTCACTTTCAGCAAATAAGGTTGTGTCATATGCATATGACAGGTTGTTAATGAGTCTTCCTCCAATCCTGATCCTGTATTCTTCTTCGTATAGTTCAGCTTGTTCAGATTATTTGCTCAGCATATTTATTGAATAAGTATATTGAAAGGAGACAACCCTGATGCACACCTTTCCTGACTTTAAACCAAGCAATGTCCCCTTGTTTTGTTCGAATGACTGCCTCTTGGTCTATGTACAGATTCCTCTTGAGCACAATTAAGTCGTCTGGAATTCTCATTCTTGCAATGTTTCCATAATTTGTTATGATCCACACAGTTGAATGCTTTTGCATAGTCAATAAAACACAGGTAAACATCTTTCTGGTATTTTCTGCTTTCAGCCAAGATCCATCTAACATCACCAGTGATATACCCCTTCCATATCCTCTTCTGAATCTGGCTTGAAGTCCTGGCATTTCCCTGCTCACGTATTGCTGCAACAGCTTTTGAATGATCTTCAGCAAAATTTAACTTGTTTGTGATTGTCTTAGTCTAACAGAAATACCACAAGTGGATGGTTTTAACAAAGAGAAACTTATTCTCTCCAGTCCAGTAGGCTACAAGTCCAAATTCAGGGCATCAGCAACAGGAGAAGGCTTTCTCTCTCTGTCAGCTCTGGAGGAAAGTCCTTGTGATGCATCAGTCTTCCTTTGGTCTGGGAGCGTCTCAGCGCAGGAACCTAAGGTCCAAAGGATGCGCTTTGCTCCTGGCACTGCTTTCTTAGTGGTATGAGGTTCTCATGTGTCTCTGCTCACTTCTCTCTTTTATATCTCAAAAGAGATTGGATTAAGACACTATCCAGTCTTGTAGACCTCATCAGTATAACCTCATCATAGTGATAGAGTTTACAACACATAAGGAAATCACATCAGATTACACAATCATACAATACTGGGAATCATGACCCAGTCAAGCCAACAGGCATTTTTGGGGGACACAATTCAATCCATGACAGTGATATTAATGACATTGTTCTACAATTTCCGCATTCTGTTAGACACCCTTCTTTGGAATGGACACAGATACGGATCTCTTCCAGTTGGTTGGCCAGGTAGCTGTCTTCCAAATTTCTTGGCATAGAGGAGTGAGCACTTTTAGCTGTGCATCCATTCATTGAAACATCTCAGTTGGTATTCCATCAATTCTAGGAGCCTAGCTTTCTGCCATTGACTTCTCTGCAGCTTGGACTTCTTCTGTCAGTACCATCAGTTCTTAATCATATGCTGCTATCTGAAATGGCTGAACACTGACCAATTCTTTTTGGTACAGTGACTCTGTGTATTCCTTCCGTCCTTCCATCTTCTTTCGATGCTTCCTGTGTCATTCACTTTCAACCTATTTGTGTTGTTGGGTTTAAGGTATGTCTCTTGTAAACAGCCTATAATTGGATCTTTTTTTTTTTTTTTTAATCCATGCAGCCACTCTCAGCCTTTTGATTGGAGCATTTAGTCCATTTACATTCACTGTAATTACTGATAAGAGGTGACTTATTTCTGTCATTTTGTTTTTTGTGTGTCATAAGCTTTCTTTGTCTTTGTCCTTTAGTACTGCTTGCTTTTGTGTTTTGTTTGTTTATTGTATTGAGCCTTTTTGATTCCCTTCTCCTTTCCTTTTGTGTATGTTTTTTATATATTTTCTTAGTGGTTACCATGAATATTACATTTAAGAGCTTGTATTTGTAACATTCTAGGGTAAGTTGGTACCATCTTAAGTAACATATAAGAAACTCTATATCTATAACAATCCTCTCCTCCCCCTTTTGTTGTTTTTATCACTAATTACATGTTTATATTTTATTTTCACTGTAAAACAGACCAAATTTTAATTGGCCTTAATTTTGGAGCCCTGGTGGCACAGTGGTTAAGTGCTATGGCTGTTAACCAAAAGGTCAGCAGTTCCAATCCACCAGCCACTCCTTGGAAACCCTATGCAGCAGTTCTACTTTGTCTTTTAGAGTTGCTATGAGTCAGAATCTACTTGATGGCAATGGGTTTGGTTTTTTGGTTTATTACTGCTTTAAATTCTCTATGGCTGATGGTCTCTGTCATTGCTTCTATGCAGCATGGATTATTCCCACTGACCACCTTTTGTATACCACTGCATTATACACTGAGTGAAATGCCTCAAATCTTTTTTACAAAACTATGAGAGAAAGAAAATAAAAAAGAGAATCCATATGGCAAATTAAAGGACTAACATTTATGGTGCACCAACTAAGTAAGGGACAATTTATATATAACATATCATGTAATTCTTATAACCCTGTAAGTGATGTTATAGCCACCCATTTTTAAGGATGAAAGAACAATGGCTTTCAGAAATTAGATATATTTAACCTAAAGATGGCAGCTTTGTCAGACACACCATGCCGTCCCTCTACAGCAAAGACCTGAAGCAAATGAAACAGTTGCAGATGACAATCCTTGAACCCTGAACATTGAAAGGAAGGATAAAGAATTTGATTGAATACCAACTGGAAGAAGAAATCGAACCAAGCCTGCAAACAAGGAGTGATACAGAGTGGAGGTGTTCTGCCATCTCCCCCAGCAGAATGTGGCAGTCTGAAGACAAAGCCAGCAGTGACTGGGTGAAGAGCACAGGAAGGCAACTTCACAGAATTCCCAATAAGAGACAGAGAAAATTTACCCAGGGTAAAGTAAGGTGAACAGAACATGATCGAGATCTAAGGAGGGAAAGTACAGGAAAGAGGGTGAGAGATCCAGGGATTCTGGCTTCCGCAGAGTAAGGAGGGAGCCAGGATCCAGGGACAGGTATACACACTAATAGCCGTTCCTGACCATTAGAGTGGGTGCTGCACACAGAGTAATAGATCTATAGAGTGTCAGTTGGAGATTCCCCACCAACCAGACCCTTGACAGCACCCCCCCACCCCGCTTCTTGCACTAGGTTGGGGCCAGATCTGGATTGATGGGTGCAGCCAATGAGAAATGCCCAGGCACCCACATTTGGTGAGCAGAGGAGCATGATTCCCCTTCCCCCATGTTTCCCATCATTAGCAGCAGGAACCGTCATACCCCTGACACTCCACCTGTCCAGAGACAATGATACAAGCTCCCCTTCCCTCCCAGCCCCATCTGCCACTGTACCCAGCCCATCTGACAAAAGACAGTAAGAGCACTCCAGAAGTCCTGCTTATCTGCCACACACCCCCACCTGCTGATCCAGCAGGCAGAGGAAAGTGCATTCCCACACCTCTTCTCATCTACAACCCAATGCCACCAGCTGACCTGGCGAGCTGTGGAGAGCATAGCCCTGTGCCCCCACTAACCCACTGCTCACCCCTACTTGCAAACCAGGCAAGTGGCAAAGAGCACACTCCCACACTCATTCATCCACCACACCTGCCACCCCACCCACTTGACGAGTGCCATCACCCACTCTCACACCCTTGGACTGATGACAGGAGATGGCCAATGCCCACCCAGCCCACACTGAGGTGCCCCAAATGACCAGTGAACAGAGACCCACACCTACACTGCCAGCTGCTGCCTTTCACACCTGGAGACAGATGTTGAGCACTCCTATGCTGCCAGACTACTGACCAGTAGAGCACCCTGCCCCACTCACCCTCATATATCAAAACAAAACAAAAAGTCAGGACAAAGAAAATAAACTTACAATCAGTCAATAAAATAACACCTTAATGCCTCAAGGAAAGCAGACAATTTTAATCATATAAAGAAGCAGGACAAGATGGCTCAAGAAAGTGACAAAAATAAAAGGACAGAAAAACTTCCTGAGGAATAAATTGTAATAGAACTACCTGATAAGGAATTCAAAAGACTTATATATAGGATCCTCAAAGAGATCAAGGAAAACACAGACAAAACCAAGGAAAACACAGATAAAGCAATAGAAGAATTCAGGAAAACAATACAAGAACAAAATGACAAAATAAATAGACAATTAGAAACCACACAAAAACGGCAACTAGAAATCCAGAAGATTAACAATAAACTATCAGAAATAGATAACTCAATGGAAGAACATAGAAGTAGAAGTGAAACAATGAAAAAAAGAATCAGTGAAATAGGGGAAAAATCCCTTGATACTAATTTGTTTGAGGAACAATCAGAAAAAAGAGTGAAGAAAGTCTAAGAATTATGAGTGAAACTTTCAAGAAGAAAAATTTACACATGATTGGAATTCCAGAACAAGAGGAGGCAAAAAAAAAGACCAAGAGAATTTTTGAAGATTTGCTGGCAGAAAACTTCCCTAATATCATGAAAGATGAGAAGGTTTCCATCCAAGAAGCTCAACAAACCCCATACAGGATAGACCCCAAGAGAATGTCACCAAGATATATCATAATCAAACATTCCAAGTATAAAGATAAAGAAAGAATTCTGAGAACATCTCAGGAAAAACAAAATTTTGCCTAAAAAGGGGCACCAATAAGACTAAACTCTGATATTTTGGCAGAAACCATGCAGGCAAGAAGACAATGGGATGACATATAAAAACCCTGAAAGAAAAGAATTGCCAACCAAGAATCATATATCCAGCAAAATTGTTTCTCAAATACAATGGCGAAACTAGGACATTCCCAGATAAACAGAAATTAAGAGAATTTGTAAAAACCAGAACAACCTTACTGAAAATATTAAAGAGAGTCCTTCCATCAGAGAACCAACAACATCAGACAACAGTCTGAGATTAAGACACACAACAACCTTACCCAGATATCAACCCAGATAAAGAATTCTCAAAAGTAAAATAAAGCTACAAATCTGAAAGAAAGGGAATCAGAGATGTCAATTTGTAAAAGATGACAACTTCAAAACAAAAAGGGGGAATAAATAGTGTAGTTATAGAACTTCCATATGGAGAGGAAGTCAGGGTGATATCAGGAAATAACAGACAGTTTTAAACTTAAGAAGATAAAGATAAATTTCACAGTAACGACAAAGATAATTAATAAACTTACTCATCAAAATAAAAAAGAAGAAAACCATGAAGACTCAGTAAACAAAAAAATCAACAACAAAGAAGGAAAGGAAAAGAAAATCCATCACAAAAAAAGCACTGAAAATTAAGCAGAACAAAGAAACTGTCAACACTACAAAAAAAAAATAACAAAATGACAGCAGTAAATTCATACAAGTCAATAATCACACTTAATGTAAATGGTTTAAGTGCACCAGTCAAGAGACAGATAGTGGCAGAATGAATTTAAAAAAACATGACCCATCAACATGTTGCCTAAAAGTGACATACCTTAAACACGAAAACACAAAGAGGTTGAAAATCAAAGGATGGAAAAAAATTTATCATGCAAACAGTAACCAAAAAAGAGCAGGCATGGCAATATTAACCTGTGATAAAATAGATTTGAAGTTAAAATCCACCAAAAGGGACAAGGAAGGGCAGTATATAATGATTAAAGGGCCAATCCAAAAAGAGGACAAAACCATAATAAATATATACACACTCAATGACAGAGGAGCCCTTGTGGCACAGTGGTTAAAAGCTGGTAACAAAAAGATTAGCAGTCAGAGCTCCAAAATACATAAAACGAACTATAACAGTATTGAAAAGAGAAATAGACAGTTCCACAATGATAGTAGGAGACTTTAACACACCTTTTTTGACAAAGGGCAGAACAACTACAAAGAAAATTCAACAAAGATACAGAAGACCTAAATAACACAATCAACCAACTTGACCCCATAGACATATATAGAACATTCCACGCAACAGCAGCACAGTATGCTTTCTTCTCCAATGCACATGGATCATTCTCCAGAACAGACCATATTTCAGAACACAAAGAAGCCTCAATAAATTCAAAAAAACTGACATAATACAAAGCATCTTCTCTGATCACTAGGCTATAAAACTAGAAATCAACAGCAGGAAGAACAGGGAAAAAAATCAAATGCATGGAAACTGAATAACACCTTGCTTAGAAACCACTGGGAAATAGAAGAAAGTAAAAATGAAATAAAAAAATTCCTAGACTCAAATGAGAACAAAAACCCAACATATCAAAACCTTTGGGAAACAGCAAAAGCAGTGCTCCAAAGAAAATTTATAGCAGTAAGTGTACACATCATAAAAGAAGAAAGGGCCAAAATCAATAGCTTAACCCTACAACTAGAACAAATAGAAAAATAGTTGCAAAAGAAGCCCACACTCACCAGAAGAAAGGAAATAACAAAGATTAGAGCATAACTAAATGAAACAGAAAAACAATGATCAACAAAACTAGAAGTTGGTTCTTTGGGAGGTTCAATAAAATTGACAAACCTCTGGCCAGACTGACAGAAGTAAAAATTGAGAAGATGCAAATAATCAAAATAAGAAATGAGATGGGTGACATTACAACAGAAACAACAGAGATAAAAAGTACCATAACAGAATATTATGAAAAATTGTACTCCAACAAATTTGAAAACCTAGAAGAAATGAACAATTTCCTAGAAACACACTACCTACCTAAACTAACACAAACTAAGGCAGCAAATTTGAACAGATCCATAAAAAGAAGAAATTGAAGAGGTCATAGGAAACACTTCCAACAAAGAAAAGTCCCAGCCCAGACACCTTCACTGGAGAATTCTATCAAACATTCAGAAAGAGTTGACACCAATTCTACTCAAACTATTCTAGAACATAGAAAAGGAAAGGAAGGAATATTCCTTAATTCCTTCTATAAACCCAGCATAACCCTGACACCAATGCCAGACAAAGACATCACTAAAAAAAAAAATTACACACCAGTAATTTTCATGAATATAGACACAAAAATGTTCAACAAAATTCAACGTAATAGAATTCAACAGCATATTAAAAAAAATACATCATGATCAAGTGGGATTCATACCAACATTAGAAAAACAATCAATGTAAATCACCATGCTCCTCTCAACTGATGAGAAAAGGCATTTGATAAAATACAACACCCTTTCCTGATAAAAACTCTCAGCAAAACAGGAATAGAAGGGAAATTCCTTACATAATTAAGGGCATATATACAAAACCAACAGCCAATGTTACGCTCAATGGAGAGAAACTGAAACCATTCCCATTGAGAATGGAAACCAGGCAAGGATGTCCTTTATCATTACTCTTATTCAATATTGTACTGGAAGTCCTAGCTAGGGCAATAAGGCGAGAAAGGGAAATAAAGGGCATCCAAATTGGTAAGGAAGAAGTAAAGCTATGACTATTCGCAGATGACATGATCTTATGCATAGAAAATCCCAGAGACTCTAAAGAAAGTTATTGGAACTAATAGAAGTGTTCAGCAAAGTGGCAGGGTACACAATCAACATAAAAAGTCAGTTGGATTCCTCTACACTAACAAAGAGAACACCAAAAAGGAAATCAGAAAACAGTATCATTTACAATAGCCCCCAAAAGGATAAAATACTTAGGAATAAAGCTAACTAGGGACTTAAAAGACTTATGCAAAGAAAACTACACAACACTACTGCAAGAAACCAAAAGAGACTTACATAAATGGATAAACATACCATGCTCGTAGATAGAAGGACTTAACTTTGTAAAAATGTCAATACTACCCGAAGAGATCTATAGATATAATGCAATCCCATTCCAAATTCCAATAACATGGAAAAACTAATCTCCAACTTTATATGGAAAGGAAAGAGGCCCAAAATAGCTAAAGCATTATTGAAGAAAAAGAATACAGTAAGAGACCTCACACTTCCTGATCTCAGAACCTGCTATACAGTCACAGTAGTCAAAACAGCCTGGTAATAGTACAATGACGCACACATAGACAGAGGGAACAGAATTGAGAACACAGAAATAAATCCATCCACCTATGGACACCTAATCTTTGACAAAGGGTTGAAGTCCATTAATTGGGGAAAGATAGTCTCTTCAACAAATGGTGCTGGCAAAACTGAATATCCATTTGCAGAAAAATGAAACAGGATTCATACCTCACACCACACACAAAAACTAACTCAAAATGAATCAAAAACCTAAATGTTAAACCTAAAACTATAAAATTCATAGGAACAAAGATAGGGACCCTAATTTATGGCATAAATAATCTATCCAACATAACCAACAATGCACAAACAGCAGAAGATAAACTAGATAACTGGGACCCCCTAAAAATTAAATACTTATGTTCACCAAAAGAGTAAAAAGAGAACCTACAGTCTGGGGAAATGATATATCTGACAAGGGTTTAATCTCTAAAATTTATAGAAATTTATAGAAAACTTCAACACCTCAACAACAAAGAGACAAGCAACCCAATTAAAACATGGGCAAAGGACACGAACAGACACTTCACCAAAGAAGACATTCAGGTGGTTAACAAACATATGAAGAGATGCTCGTGGTCAATAGCCGTTAGAGAGATGCAAATCAAAACTTCAGTGAGATACCGTCTCACCCCAGCAATAATGGCACTGATCAAAAAAACAGAAAACAACAAATGCTGACGAGGTTGTGGGGAGATTGGAACTCTTATACACTGCTGGTGGGATTGTAAAATGGTACAACCACTATGGAAAATGGTATGGTACTTCCTTAAAAAGCTAGAAATATAAATACTATATGATCCAGTAAATCCCATTCCTAGGTATATATCCTAGATAAATAAGAGCTGTGACACAAAAGACATATTCACACCCATGTTCATTGCAGCGTTATTCACAATAGCAAAAAAATGGAAGCAAACTAAGTATCTACCAACAAATGAATGGAAAAACATATTGTGGTACATACATACAATGGAATACTATGCAATGATAAAGAATAATAATGAACCCATGAAACATCTCACATCATGAATGAATCTGGAGGACATTATGCTAAGTAAAATAATTCAATCACAAAAGGCTGTATATGAGACCACTTTTATAAAAAGTCAAGAATAGGTTTACACACAAAAAGAAACATTTTTGGTTGGTTGCCAGGGATAGCAGGGGGAAAGAGGGAGAATCACTAACTAGATAGTTCAAACCCAAACCAAACCCATTGCCATTAGTAGATTCTGACTCATAGTGACCCTATAGGACAGAGTAGTACTGCCCCTTAGGATTTCCAAGGAACAGCTGGTGAATTCGAACTGCTGACCTTTTGATTAGCAGCCGAGCTCTTAACCACTGTGCCACCAGGGCTCCAACTAGATAGTAGACACATGTTAACTATGGTGAAGGGAAAAGCAATACACAATATGGGGAAGTCAGCACAATGTGACCAAGGCAAACGAAGACACTGAGAGATACGCAAGAATAACGGGCGACAATGGTAAATACTATAACATATAAAATCCTGCAACAACAGCAATAAAAAACAATAATTTGTGAGCAGATATACATGTATATATAGGTTGATATATATGCTAAATGAGTGTAGGAGGTCATATGGGAGTACACCCACATGCACATATAGGCTTAGTTGTGGATATTTCTTTGCACATACTTGTATGTGCTACATGTATATTCATATATATAACAGAGCACATACGGGCAGAGTTATGGAAATTTCTTAGACATAACCAAATACCTCACAGGACTGAGTTACTGGGCTTGAAGGTTAAGGACCATAGTCTCAGGGGACATCTAGGTCAATTTGCATAACATAGTTCATAAAGTGTTCTACACCCTACTTTGGTGAGTAGCATTTGGGGTCTTAAAAGCTTGTTAGCGGCCATCTATGATACATCTATTGGTCCTATCCCGTCTGGAGCAAAGGAGAATGAAGAAAACCAAAGACAAGGAAAATGTTAGTCCAAAGGACTAATAGACCACATGAACTGCAGCCTCCACCAGCCTTAGCCCAGAAGAACTACATGGTGCCTGGCTACCACCACCAACAGCTCTGACAGGGATCACAATAGAGGGTCCAGGACAGAGTGGGAGAAAAACGTAAAACAAAATTCAAATTCACAAAAAAAAAAGGCCAGAATCACTGTCTGATAGAGACTAGAGGAACCCCCAAGACTATGGCCCCCAGACATCCTGCTAACTCAGAACTGAAGCCACTCCCGAAGTCGACCTTTCAGCCAAAGATGAGACATACGTATAAAACAAACAATAACACATATGAGGAAAGTGCTTCTTAGTTCAATCAAGTATACAAGACCAAATGGGCAACACTTGCCTACAAGCAAAGACGAGAAGTCAGGAAGGGACAGGAAACCTGGACTAATGGACACAGGGTAGCTGGAGTGTAAAGGGAAAGGGGGAGAATGCTGACACGTTGTGGGAATCGCAACTAATGTCACAAAACCATTTGTGTATAAATTTTTTAATGAGAAACTAGTTTGCGCTGTATAATTTCACCTAAAGCACAATAAAATAAAATAAATTAGAGGAAAAAGAAAAATCCAGATTCTTAAGTGTGCATTTATCTGGAAGTCTGGACAAAGTACAAATGGATTGCTTTAAATGAGCTGCTTGGGAAGCAACAGAGACTCACCCCAAATAATAAGAGGTCAAGTTCTGTTAAGGAGAGGTGTTTGCTATCCTATGTTTTTAAAACTATGTTTTAGAAAGCCTGTTACATTGGGGAACAAGTTAAGCGACTTGTCAAATGCAAAGCCTGAAAGCTTCTGTCCGAGACCAAGTGGCAAACCGTGGCTTCAATGAAATCAGCACAAGAAAGGAAACTGGCATTGCAACTTGTATCCTCTTCCCTGATGGAATGTAACACTTCTAAAATACTTGAAATAACCAATGTAGCTTTTATATCAGTGAGAAATGCTGAATTGTTGGAAAACTCCGTTCTACTATTGCTGTGGGAATTTGGTTAAATTCCCATAAATGCTCAAGACTTTGCTTACTAAATTATTTTTGAGTTTTTTTTAACCATCTTAAATTTACAAATCATGTCCACCCACACTACCGGTTAACTAATCTGCAGTTAGGATAGTACTCCTCATTTTTTCAAGATAACTGTTTGTTTCTATAGAAATTTGCTTTCAGCAAGATCTATAATGCTGTAATGTTTCAAAAAATTCTTAGCATTTAGGTACCTGCGAGTGATGTGATTTTAAGGCTGAAATCCACACTACAACCAGCTCTGTCATTTTCTTCTCTGCTTGCACATTCATGTACTCAACATGTCAATGGGCTTTATTTAGGATGATGTTCACTCTCTGATAGATTTTCACTCTAATTTTCTTCTTTAGCCAGTTGAATTTGTTAATATTGATATTTATGAGGTTCCCATCAAAACTCAAATGCCTTTAGTAAAAGGAAATTAGCAAGTGGTTGAGTTATAATTGTTTGCATTTGTACTTTCAAGGATAGATCTTTATTTAATAAAAGTTATCTACTGACCACAAGCAAAAATTAAAAAAAAAAAAAAAAGCCAAGCTGAGAAGGCAGGTAGTGTTAGGGAAACCGGCCGAATGGAAATGGGGAACCCGGGGTGGAAATGGGGAGTGCTGACATATTGTGGGGATTGCAACCAAATGTCAAGGATTAATTTGTGTATGAATTATTCAATGGGAAACTAATTTGCTGTGTAAACTGTCACCTAAAGCACAATAAATATCCTGAACAAAATCGTGTACTTGCTCAAAGCCATATAATTGACTTTGAGTCTGGCTGTAAGCCCCTCTCCTGATTTTCAACCTGAGGTCCCTTCCACTGCACTACATTGTAGAGCAAACCTTTGGCTATATTAAGCCACAGGTTGACATGGCTGGATCAGTGCCCATCCAAGGTTCTCCTCAATTCTAGTGAAAGGTTTCAGAGCCTCCAGTTTTCCGAAGGTTCCATCCTGTCCAGTCAACTTCAGGTAGGGTGGAGATAGTGGATGGTGCTGAGGGGTTAATCTTGGACACTCATAAATTCAGTCTCCCGTTCCTCTGAAATTACATATTTCAGGTGTGGTAGAGTTCATTTATCTTTAGTGAGAAAAAAAAAAAAAAAGATAATTCTATCTTAAAAGAATTTTAAAGTCTTTTATGTTAATAGATTAATTTGACAAAAAAAGTTATTTCAGACTTAGAGCGTGAAAGCACTCTACTTGGCTGAGGAAAAACAGAGAAAATGCCATTGATGGGCAGGAGTGGATGGTTAGATACGTGAAGGAAAAGGAGTGTTTGAAATTACTCCCGTTCACAAATCTAAATCCATCTTCTCCTTTGTACTTTGGGAGGAGGAAAAGAAGATTGAAGGATTTTTTTAAAGCAACAATGGAGAGGCAAGTAGGAGGAACATTTCATTCTAATAGGCAATTTGACAAGTTTTTATCAAGCAGTTACTAAGAACATATCATTTATTCTGAAATGGACAATGAATGAAAACCAAGGAAGAATCAGTGTTATTCTTCCTTCCTCTACAGACCCTCTTTTCCATGGCCCGCTCCCTTCTCATGGTGTTCCTCCTCCAGGGCCAGTAAATCCATCTGGAAATTTGTAATAACTACTTTAAACAATGACTCAAAAAATGAAATATCCTCCTAGAGGTAAGTTCCCATATTTACACTACAATTGTATTTGGAAGTTCCTTCTATTCATCTACTTTTTCTTAACCCACTTGTGTTTGAGCTTAAAATATAGCATTCTTAAAAGAAAATTCAACAGATTTAAAAAGGTCTGAACTTTTGACATTTTACTAGGCTTCACTCCCACTCCGTAAACAAACAAACATGAATTATTATTTCTTTTTCCTCTTTATAAACGCACATGCTATTTCCTGGAGATTAGTCATTCTCTTGTGAAAATTTAGAGGGTCAACGGAAATTACTGATGAAGTCTGTATCATCTTTGTGTTGAATTTTGGTGAACATTTCCTGGAGTCATACAGATTAAAAAAAAAAAAAAGAGCACACACATCCATGAGTCACCAAACACACACGGTGATCTAAGCACTGTCATCCTATATAAGTCCAGCCACTAGCAGGTAGAGAGAGAAGCCAATAGGTAGAGAAGGTATTTTCCTTTGGTGAAGACAGTGAGAATGAGGCATCTTGTCGTCCTTGTGCTGTTATGTCTGCCAATTTGCTTGGCTTATCCACTGGCTGGGGCAGTGAAGAAGGATTCAAACATGGATCTTGTCCAGGTAATTAATAGTGGAAGCCACGACAGCCCTGGTCAGCCCAAGTGGAGAAGTCTACTTGGTCTTCCAATACAAAGCAGAATGATTTGGTTGGAGGTTGTTGTGTTGGGATAACTTAGGTTCAGAGAATATTAAAGTGCTAGAAGTGGAAGATTCCTTCATTTACCAGAGAATGAAAAAGAGGCCCAGGAAGAAGAGATAATTACTTAAGGCCATACGATAAAATAGTAGAGGCAGCTTCAGGACTAAGCGAAAAGAATAAATGGAAAACTTCTGAAACTTCTCTGGTTTTAGAATTTCTTTAGTTAAAATAATTGCAGGGTGAGGGGAGCATGTCAATTTCGATCTTTCAATAATACCAAGTAATGTTTATATTGTTGCTTTGCATGTTTGGACAAAAGAATTTGTCCCATTCAGACTTGACCAGATTTATGTTAACAATGTAAAGTGGAAAAAGTTAGACACACTCGCTCAAAATATTCCTACAGTTATGTTTCTCTTTTTTAAACATGCTTGATCTGAATTCTCAACTTCAAATTCTTTACCTGGCTAGCAAAATAAATTGCAATGAAATTTAAAAATTAGTACAAAAGGAAAATAATGAAATCAAGAGTCTTCGTTTTAAAGTCTATTTTATCTGAGATTAGTCTTGCCACTCCTGCTGTTTTTTGGTAGTTGTTAGCTTGATATATTTTTTTCCAATCTTTGATTTTAATAAATTCACGTCTTTGTTTCTGAGGTGTGTCTCTTGTAGATAGCATACTGATGGATCCTGTTTTTTTATCCATTCTGTCACTCTCCGTTTCTTTATGGGTGCATTGAGTCTATTTACATTCAGTGTAATTATTGATAGATGTGATTTTATTGCTGTCATTTTGTACTTCTTTTCTTGCGGTGCTGATGTTTTCTTTGTTCTTCTTACTCTCCTATGCCGAATTCCTTTTGTTTGTGGATTTTTTTTTCATTTCTTTTGTTTTTGTAGGTTTTGTTTTTACTGAGACTTTATGTTTTTCCTGTTTATTTTTATGTGTATGTTTGTTAACTTTCTTTGTGGTTACTATGAAATTTACCCTTATCTAAGTTCAAAGCAGTCTATTATTACTTGGTATCGCCTTGCCTTCCTCTCCATTAGAAGGTTCTATACCTACACCGTTTATTCCCTCTGTTATTGTTCTGATGTTGTCGTCATTTGCAGATTAACTGCTCTGATTCCCTGTTGTATTTCTTTTGGTTTTGGATAGTCCTCGAGAGTTAATTTCCTAGATTGGTATCTGGCTGGTATGATCCTGCATCCTAGATTCAGCCTGTGAGCTGAAGTTGTTTGTTCTCACATCGAAGGACTCCTTTTAATAATTCTTGTAAGTTTGGTTTGGTTTTTACTTATTCCCTTAATTGCTGTTTATCTAGAAATGTCCTAATTTCACCATCAAATCTGAACGAGAGTTTTGCAGGATATATTATTCTTGGCTGCCAATTTTTTTCTTTCAAGGTTTTATATATGTCACCCCATTGCCTTCTTGCCTGCATGGTTTCTGCTGAATAATCTGAGCTTAGTTGTATTGTTTCTCCTCTGTATGTGACTTCTTGTTTTTCACGAGCTGCTGTCAGGATTCTATGTTTGGCTTTGGTTTTGGCGAGTGTGATTATGATATGCCTTGGTGATTTTCTTTTGGGGTCTATGGTGATTTTCTTTTGGGGTCTATATGGGGTTCGTTGAACTTCTTGGATGGCCAGCTTTTCATCTTTCATGATATTGGGGAAGTTTTCTGTTAGCAGTTCTTGAATGATCCTCTCTGTGTTTTCTGTTTTCTCCCCATTCTGGAACTCTGATCACTCGCAAATTTTTGCATTTGATTGTATCCCACATAATTCTCAATGTCTCTTCATTTTTCTTTGTCCTTTTTTCTGAGTTTTCCTCCAACAGAGTTGTATCCAGGTGTTTATCTTCAATTCCACTGATTCTGTCTTCCACTGTTTCAAATCTGCTCCTCAGCCCTTCTATGACTCTGTTCATTTCTGAAATCTTGTTGTTTATCTTTTGGATTTCTAATTGTTGTTTTTGTATAATTTCTAGTTGTGAATTTATTTTGACATTTTATTCCTGCATTGTTTTTCTGAATTCCTCCATTTTTTTGTCTGTATTTTCCATGAATTTGTCTATTTTTTCCTCATTTTTTTCTGCTTTTTGCTTCAACTCTTGGATAATTCTAGTATTAGAGATTTGAATTCCCTATCAGGTAGTTCTAGTGCCTTTTCTTCCACTGGAAAGTCATCTGGTGTTTTATTTTGGATGCCTACTGGCACCATCCTGTCCTGTTTTTGTAAATGTTTTGATATTGTCTGCTGTCTTCGGGGCATTCAGTAGTTATTTTTCTCATTTATTGATTGTAGACTTGTTTGTTTCATCTTTTTTTAAAAATTTGACTATGTCTGGGCAGGTGGGCTGCGTGTTCTTCATTGTTTGCTCATCGGTGGGCACGATACTTTTCACTTCCTTCTCCAATTGGCAGGGTCAGTTGCTTAGATATGGTACAGCACGGCAGGTCTAGCTGAAGAGGAGTTGCTAGGATGGGTTGTTTGTGGCACTACAGCCACCAGGGTAGGTCGGTAATCAGTGCAGGGCAGGTTCCGGTAGGCCGTGTCTGTGCTGCTTGGTGGTGTGATGTTAAGCACACAGTGTAGGTAGGCAGGATGAAGGGGGGAGATTGTGATGTGTGGCGCTAAGATGGGTATGGGAGAGAGGAGAGAGGAACAGGAGCCAAAAACATACAAACAAACAAAAAAGAGTGCTAGGGAAGCTTGCTGTTGGAGTGGAGAGATGAGAGACTATGAAATGGAAAAAAAACAAGAAGGGGAAGAAGAAGAGAAAAAAAAAGAATGAATAAATAAAAACTAGAAAGAAAAAAGAACAGCAAAGCTCCCAGGGATTCCACCGGTGTGTCTACAAGGTCTGGGGAAGTTGCTTCCAGGTGTTGAAGTACAGCCTGGCTAGAATGCATAGAGGTATTCTGCGCCAGGTATTCAGGGGACAGGAGGAGAAGGAAGGTATAGAGAGATGAGAAACAGTTGTTCTGTATCCTGCTGGAAGCTCTGTGAAGCTGCTCTCTCGCACCCCCTGTTCACTTGTCTCTGATAGGAGTCCAAGATGGTGGATCTTCACTGGGTTAGCTGATAGGGGGCCTCTGCATGAATCTCTCCTTGTTCTCTGTTCTCTGTCAGTTTCTCATTCCATTTGGTGCTTGGCTGAGTTCTTTATCTCTTCATTTGATGTTTCAGGGTTTCAGGATTGCTGTTTTCTCTGTTTGGCTTAGTTTTTCAAATCTTTGCTGTGGAGGGACAGCGTGCTGCTTCTGCCTAGAGCGCCATGTTGCCGGAAGTTGGAAATCAGGAGTCTTAATGAATATTAAATTAAATGTGCTGCTTACTTTTGTTTCCATAAACTAGAGAATAATTAAATTGTGAAATTTGGGCAACTGTAAAAATTACCTAAAATCTATGCTTATTATTTCATAAGCAATATCTAGAAAAATACTACAACCTTGCAAATGGTATGAAACAACTTGTGAGAAGAAAGGACAGCATCACTGTTGGTAAAAAAATCAAAGAAATGCAGAAGTTCCTTGGGTTGGAGGTGACGGGGAACCTGGACTCCAATACCCTAGAGGTGATTCGCAAACCCAGGTGTGGAGTCCCTGACGTTGGTCACTTCGCTACCTTTCCTGGCTTGCCAAAGTGGAGGAAGACTCATCTTACCTACCGGTAATTTTTACTTATAGGTCCAAAGAGGTTTTCACAGAAGATTAAAACTGTAAGTTACTGTCACAGGAGAAAATATTATCTTCTATTTTTCTTCTACAGGATTGTGAATTATACACTGGATCTGTCAAGAGATGCTGTTGATGCTGCCATTGAGAAAGCTCTGAAAGTCTGGGAGGAAGTGACTCCTCTCACATTCTCCAGGATTTATGAAGGAGAGGCTGACATAATGATCTCTTTTGCCGTTAGAGGTAAAACAATAATAATAATGTTTAAAAACATGAAATACATCCATGTATCTGATTTTTTTAATTGGAAAAGGTTAAAAAGAAATCCTAATTACTTATCTCTCAAATAAACCATTTTCCCTGTTAGAACATGGAGACTTTGCCCCTTTTGATGGACCTGGAGCCACTGTGGCTCATGCCTATGCACCTGGGCCAGGGATATATGGAGATGTCCACTTTGATGATGATGAACAGTGGACGGAGGATACATCAGGTGGGTCATAAATCTCTCAGGATGATTTCAGAAATAATGCCTAGCTCTATCCAAGATAGATGTTTGCTTGTGTTTTATTGACTATGCAAAGGCATTTATTTGACTGTGTGGATCATAACAAATTATGGACAACTTTGCAAAGAATGGGAATTCCAGAACACTTAATTGTGCTCTTGAGGAACCTATACGTAGACCAAGAGGTAGTTATATGAACAGAGCAAGGGGATGCTGTGTGGTTTAAAATCAAGAAGGGTGTGAATCAGGAGTGCATTTTTTAACTATACTTATTTAATCTGTATGCTGAGCAAATAATCCAAAAAGCTGGACGGTATGAAGAAGAACAAACATCAGGATTGGAGGAAGACTCATTAACAACCTATGATATGCAGTTGATAGAACCTTGCTTGCAGAAAGGAAAGAGGACTTGAAGCACTTACTGGTGAAGATCAAAGGCTAAAGCCTTCAGTGTGGATCACACCTCAATATAAAGAAGACAAAAATCTTCACAACTGGACCAATACGCCACATCATGATAAATGGAACAAATATTGAAGTTGTCAAGGATTTATAGTTACTTGGATCCACAATCAACACCCATAGAAGCAACAGTCAAGAAATCAAACCACATATTGCACTGGGCAAATCTGCTGCAAAAGATCTCTTTAAAGTGTTAAAAAGCAAAGATGTCACTTTGAGGACTAAGGTGAGCCTGATCCAAGAGATGGTATTTTCAATCACCTCATATGCATGCAAAAACTGGGCAATGAATAAGGAAGACTGAAGAAGAATTGATGCCTTTGAATTATGGTGTTGGTGAAGAATATTGAATGTACCATGGACTGCCAGAAGAACGAAAAAGGCTGTCTTGGAAGAAGTACAGCCAGAGTACCCTTTGGAAGCAAGAATGGTGAGACTTCATCTCAAGTACTTTAGACATGTTACCAGGAGGGACCAGTCCCTGGAGAAGGTCATCATGCTTGGTAAAGTACAGGATCAGTGAAAGAGAGGAAAACCCTTAATGAGATGGATTGACACAGTGGCTGCCACGATGGGCTCAAGCATAGCAATGATTGTGAGGATGGTCCAGGACCGGGCAGTGTTTCATTCTGTTGTACATAGGGTCTAGGAGTTGGAACCAACTCAACAGCACCTAACAACAACAACAACTATCCGAGCAGAATTTCTTTATCCAGATTGAGCAGTAAATGGTATGTCCTAAGTAAGTAAAATTTCTGATCATCTGAGTGATAACCAGAAGCACCCTGTTTTAATCCTTATTGAAGTACTTTATAAAATGTCTGCATTTCTTTCCTTGCCCCACCAGGCACATTATAATAAGCACCATTCAATCTTATTTCCATAACTAAGTCACTGTCTCCACCTTCGAAACTTTTTTTTCCTTCACTAGTTCTGAAGAGCTTTAGTAAATAGAAACACAGTGACGAAAATTGACTGCATGGTTTTTTGTTTTTTTTTTTTTCCAAATGGAAACACTGTTGAAACAATTGCTATTTCTGAGATTGATTCAGATCTTTAATAGTTATCTTTACTGAGAAAACATACCTGATATTTGTGCTGCATGAAATGGTTGCTTTTATTTGAACAACTCTTCTTTTTTGTACAATTGTTTGGAGCCTTGGTTAAATAATATCTACTACTGATTTAAATAAAATTCTTTTTATAATATGGAGAAAAGCTAAATCCAGCTATGTTTATGCTTCAGATAACAGTTACGGGGCATGTTTCTCTTTTAAGCTGAAGACTGTGGACATCCAATTGCACCTACTAAAGGAAAGGTTTTTGACAATAAAACATTATTTGATTATAATGAATAGGAGAAAGAACAACTCAGGCTAAATTTCTAAGGGAAATAACTGGACGTTTTGTAGCTTAAGAGTTTGAGGAATAGTCTGGGGTCTTAAAAACTTGTGAGTGGCTGTCTAAGATACAACTATTGGTCTCTACTCATCTGGACCAAAGAGAAAAAGGGAAAACAAGACTCAAAAAAGAAACTAGTCTACAAAAAAAAAAAAAAAAAGCCTACACAAACCATGGCCTCATCTACCCTGAGACCAGAAGAACTAGGTGGTACCCAGCTAACACTTCTGGCCACTATAATCAGGGCCACAATAGATGGAACCTGACTGAATGGGAGAAAAATGTGGAACAGAACCTTAAATTCCTAAAAAAAAAACAGACTTACTGGACTTGTTGAGACTGGGAATGGAGGATTCTCTGAGACTATTAACCTGGGACACTCTTCAAACCTTGAACCGAAACTAACCTGAGGTCACCTTGTAGCTGTATAACAGATTGGCTCATAAAGTAATGAATGTCACCATTAAGAACTGTGTTCCTTTAAAAAATCACCTGTGTGAGACCAGTCAGCAACTACTTTAAATTAAAGATGAGAATGTAAGGAGACAAGGAAACTAGATTAATGGAAATGGAACAAGCATAATGGAAATAATGAGGATATTTATGCATCATGAAGAATGTAACCAAAGTCACTAAACAATTTGTGTAGAAATTGTTGAATGGGAACATAAACTGCTGTGTAAACTTTCACCAAAAACACAGTAACATATTACTTAAAAAAAAAAAAGAGTTTGAGGAATAATGTGAACACTGTGTGATTAACTTCAGCTGAGGTTGTCACAAGTACATATTACTAAATTTGAAAAATGCCTAACTGATTATTTTTAGAGACAAAGAAGAGTTAGCTTTACTGACATGCTACTGGTCTTAGTCCATCCAAAGAAATATCTTTTGGAAACAATGTTTATCACTGTCACTATAGGAAAAGTGACCTGTTTTTCTTGACCAACAAGAGGATTAGGGAAGGATATGGTGGAAAACTGTCTTAGACATTGACTTCAAGTCAACCTTGAAAACACATAGATTTCTGTGAAGTATGGAGTATGCCCATCAATGAATCAACCCACAGTAAGGAAAAGACATTGTGTGATTCCAAGGATAATCTACATAGCTGGCACGTGTTTTGTATGCATGTTTATGGAGTAAATAGCTGTCAGATGCTGAACATTTATGGTTTTTCAAATAGGGACCAATTTATTCCTTTCTGCTGCTCATGAACTTGGCCATTCCCTGGGTCTCTTTCATTCGGACAACCCTGAAGCTTTGATGTACCCAGTCTACAACCCACGCACAGACCTGGCCCGATTCCGCCTTTCTCAAGATGATGTGAACGGCATTCAGTCCCTCTATGGTGAGTGACGCTGGAAAACTAGGCATTGTAGCTCTGCAGGAAAACTTTACAATGATGGTCTTCAGGAAACCTGAAAATGCTACGTAAGCTTTCAACTCAAAGCGCTTTGAGAATGCTTGGAAAGCATGGTAATTGACAGAGCATCATATTTCTCCTGAGGTTCGCATCCTTGCATCTCTTCCCTTTAGGACCTCCCCCTGCCTCCCCTGATGAACCCATGGTGCCCACGAAATTCATCCCTCCAGCACCCCAGATGCCATCCCTGTGCGACCCTGCCTTGTCCTTTGACGCAGTCAGCACTCTGAGGGGAGAAATTCTGTTCTTTAAAGACAGGTGAGACTGGAAAACTATTTTAACTATCTATTCTTTTGATCTACAATACTTAGAAAGGAAATAAAAAACCCAAAACCTTGACAGATATTTTAAATGAAATGTTTCCTCTAAGTTTTGAAATCTTTCAGATCTGGTTCCTGCTGCATTTTTAACATCTCCCTAAAATTGTCCAGGTCATTTTTTTTACAGACTTACCAAGCTTGTTGGTCACTAGAAGGTAAACTCCATGAGGGTGGGAAGTGTTATCTGTTTGGTTCACTTTTATATTTCCAGAGCCTGGAATAGGCCTGGCACATGCAATGAATGTTTTGAATAGATGAATAATTGTCCTTTCACGTATCATTAATCATGAATTTCTTCAAAAAGCAGTGATGAATCTTAAGAATCAGAGTAATAGCTCTACCTTTGCTAACAAATGCAACTATTTGAATTAATTTTAGAAAAAATGATACCTGCTTATGACAAAATATTCAAACAGCAGCAAAAGACACAGAGTTAAAAATAAATCTCTTTCCCATCTCTGACCTACAAGCTCTCCCCATATGTGCAACCACTGCTACCAATTTCCTTTGCGTCTTGCCAGAGATGTTCTAGTCACATACAAATATAAATAGGTATATATTTTTCTGTTTCTTTTTTGGCTTTGTTGATCCTTTCTATTGTATTTTGATTCTCTATTTACTTGGTTTCTGTCCATATCCTTATTATTGTTTTCTTAAGTTTGATATTCACTTTAGTAAGTTGCAACTTTTCTTCTTTCTTAATATAAGCATTTAAGCCTATAAATATCCATATACTCACTGTTACAAGCTTTTAGGACTTAAACCAAGCTAAATAATTACATTGTTAAAACACTTCCTGCTATAGATTCCTGAGCTCTGGAATCATATGGAAGAAGACAGTCCAATCCAGACTTAAGAAAAAGGATAAAGTAGCATTTATTGAAAGCAAGAGAAGAATATGTTATCCCCCCGCCCGCCCGCCCCCAAATATCTGAAGGAGAAAGACATTTTCAATTAGCTTTGATGTATTACAGCTATTTTTGGCGCAAAACCCCCTGGAACCACAAACCTGAATTTCATTTGATTTCTACGTTTTGGCCTGCTCTTCCATCAGAACTGGATGCTGCATGTGAAAGTTATAGCAAGGACATGGTTTTTATTTTTAAAGGTAAGTATTACATAAGGATTTCTAACTTGTTGAAAGAAATCTTAGTGGAACAATTTCATCAGGGCATACATTTTCTCCACTATATTAAATGTTGTATGGTTTTTTGTTTGTTTTTACTGGAAGACCTAGTGCTAATGTTTAAATTAGATATGTACATAGAACATTACAAGCTTTATTGAAAATACTCAATAAGGCCTAAATAACAGCTGGTATTCTATATTCATAGCTAGAAGAGCAAAATATAGTAAAAATGTTAGCTTATCTATATACACAAGGCAATTTCAATTAACATCCCAAAAGATTTTTCATGGAACTTGACAAATTGGTTCTCTCATTTTTATGCAAGAGTAAAGAGACTGAAGAAGAATAAGAGGAGGAAATATGCTGTGCTAGATATCAAGACAAAATAAAGCTTTAATACTTAAGATTATGTAGTATCAGGGCAACCAAAAACCCATTGCCGTTGAGTCAATTTTCGACTCATAGCAACCGTATATGACAGAGTAGAACTGCCCCATAGGGTTTCCAAGGCTGTAATCTTTATGGAAGCAGACTGCCACATCTTTCTCCTGCAGAGTAGCTGGGGGTTTGAACTGCTGACCTTTCGGTTAGTAGCAAAGCACTTTAACCAATCCACCACCAGGGCTCCTTAGTATTAGGGCAAGGACAGATAAATTGATTAATGGAACTACCCAGGCTTGGTGCCTCCTTTGTTCTGTTGGCAATATCCTATTTGGGCTTTTATTACTTCTTGGGTCAGTTTTGTTAACATATTTTCTAGAAATTTGTAATTTTGTCAGTTTTCAAATCAATAAAGTTTTTTTGAATTTAACATAGTTTATTGGTGTCCTTTTTAAAAAATTAATAGCCTTATTTTTTTTGAGTAGTTTGAAGTTTACAGAAAAAAATGAGCAGAAAGTACAGAGTTCCCATACACCTCCTCCCCACCGCCTCACAGTTGGCATGAAGTTTTCATGGTGTTATTTTGTTGTAATTTTAATCATTGTTGAAGTTTTGTTTCCTTTTTCATTCTTAATGTTGATTCTTTATGCCTTTCTCTCAAATTATCAACAATTTAATAAAATATATGATAATTTTATAGGTCTTCTCAAGGAACCAACTTTTGGCTTTGTTAATCCTTCCTATTGTATTTTGATTTTCTGTTTAATTGATTTCTGTCCATATCCTTATTATTGTTTTCTTAAGTTTGATATTTACCTTAGAAAGTTGCAACTTTTGTCTCTCTTACTATAAGCATTTAAGCCTATAAATATCCTTTTCTTCTCAGCTTTTGCTTCATCCTGGTTTCATACTGCAAGTTTTGATATGCAGTATTTTCATTACTGTTCACTTTTAAGTTTTTTTAATTTTTATTCTTTGTTTTTTTTCATAGAATCATAAGTTATTTGGAGTATTGTTAAATGTCCAACTCTATGAGGATTTCTTATTTTTTATATTTATTTCTGACTTAATTTCATTTTTGTGATGATTAAATGAAATAATGTAGATTGCACGGTAAATTGTAAAGGGTTATATAACAATAAAGTATTGCTAATATCCATTAATTTACCTAACACTTATGGTGCGCCAGGTGCTGTGGTAGTTAGCAGAGATCCTAACTAAAAGGGTTCATGTTCTTGAGGGGGAAGCCATCAGCACACTATCTGATAAATGGATCCATGGGAGCACAGAGGAACCCAAGGTTCAGCAAGGATCCCTGAGAGGAGGTTATGTTTCGAATGAGTCTTGAAAGAGAACTTTGCTGCATGGAGAGAGGCTGGGCATGCAGAGAGTGGAAAGTTCTTCAAGACAAAAGAAACTGTTTATGCGAAAGTAAGACAGTAGTATCTGGCGCTGCTCAGAGAAATACAAGTCATTCAGTTCAGATGCAGCAAGAGAGATACATAATAGATTGGCATTTTAGATTAGTTAGTCTAGCCAAGGGTGTGAGGCAGGGATTCAGACTTGGGGAGGGGGAAGAGGAGAAAATAAAGACAGAGAGACCGATAGGAGACCATCGTACTAATTCGCTCAAACTTGAGTGGATCCCAGAAGTATTTAGAAGAAGCACAGATTGGACTTGATGACTATGACATACCCAAGAGGAAATGTCCAGTAATCAATTGACTTATGGATCTGATGCATGGGAGAGAGGTGTAGGTTAGAAATTTAGATTAAGAAGTCATCAACAATCATAAGAAAAAACAAAGACTGGTAAGTATAATTTATGAATAATAAATATAAGACACATAAATGTTCTACTCATTCATTAATTGATTCATTCAAGGAATATTTATTAAATACCTACTATGAACTGGGGGAAACCCTGGTGGCACAGTGCTACAGCTGCTAACCAAGAAGTCAGCAAGTCGAATCCACCAAGCGCTCCTTGGAAACTCTGTGGGACAGTTCTACTCTGTCCTATAAGGCCACTATGAGTCGGAATCAACTCAACGGCAATGGGTTTGGGGTTTTTTTGGTTATAAACTGGGCGTTGGCTTAATGGTCAGAATTAAAACCAAGAGTTCGTCTTTACCACAATAATGCACCAAAGCCATTTCTAAAACCAAAAAGTTTCACTCAAAATTTCTTGGGTTTATTTTTTAATAGGAAGTAAGTTCTGGGCCACAAGAGGAAATGAGATACAAGCAGGTTATCCAAGAGGCATCCACACCCTGGGCTTTCCTCCAACCGTAAGGAAAATTGATGCAGCTCTTTCTGATAAGGAAAAGAAGAAAACATACTTCTTTGCAGAGGACAAATACTGGAGGTAAGATGAAATACAAATGACTTTGTAAGTAGCCTAATTAGGGAAATTATTTTCTTTCTGTAAGGAAAACCTCCAGCACTACACTCTAATTTCCTCTAACCTCAAATTTTCTAATTATGATGAAGACAATAGTAGATCGACTTCCTTGATACAACAAAGGGCTCTCACAAAGGCTGATCACTGGGTCGTGTACTCAGGCACCAAAATACAACAGAAGATGCCAACTAAGGTCCAGACTGCAGGCCAAAGTTACGTTTGTTTCTCACCCGCTGCCAGTCACCATGTGGCTGCCACAGGAAGCCCAGGTGTGGCAGACTCTAGAGACAAGGTCTCCAGGGACCCAGTGTGGTAGAGAACTCGAAGCTTATTTTTAGCCAAATAATTTAATTCATTTTGCATCCTATGTGTATACAGTCCTCACATATTTGTGGCAAAAATGATTTTAGTCTTCTGTGTCCAGGCTTAGAAAACTGACTTCAGACACATGTATGGAGCTCTACAATAGCATGACATCTCTGTCTCTAGGGAAAATATTATTTTATGTGCCAAGCTTGTAAGCCAAGGAAAGTCACATTTTGTGTAGTTCTTTGTACTGTTTGAGGAGCCCTAGTGGCACAGTGGTTAAGAACTTGGCTGCTAACCAAAAGGTCAGTAGTTTGAATCCACCAGCCGCTCCTTGGAAACCCTATGGGGCAATTCTACTCCATCCTATAGGGTCGCTATGAGTTGGAATCAACTCGATGGCAGCAGGTTTGGTTTTGGGTTTTTGGTACTACTTGAAAAATTTATCCAGGATTAACATTACATCATACCATTGTGTAGAGGTTCTACACAATACTGAGTTGTATTTCTTTTGGTACAGATATGATGAAAATAGACAGTCCATGGAGAAAGGATTCCCCAGACTAATAGCTGACGACTTCCCAGGAGTTGGGCCAAAGGTTGATGCTGCATTACAGGCATTTGGTAAGAGGACACTCGTTTTATTGTTAATGGGGGCACATGTGGGCAGTTTATGGCATTAAGATGAAGTGAAAAGCAAAAACAATTTTCAAATCATTCAGTTTTGTATCCTTTCACTCTAAATTTCACAATATTTACGCAGGTTGGGTTTAAATTTTATTTTTCCTGAATTTTCCATACAATTTCCACAAATCCTTGTTTCATACCTGCACCAAAAATCAAATGATTATCCCTTGCATTGTAGCCATTTTCTTATATCAATAGTGGTATAAAAAATACAGCAAAGTGTGAGTCAAGTTTATTAATGGTTGACTGTCTTTCACCTCTGTTGAATCCTGTTGCCCTTTCCTATCTCTTCCCAAGGGACCTTCACTGGCCTTCTGTTACAATATGCAATTGTTCACAATGGTAGTCAATCTCCCGAATGCCCAAAACAGACAAAGTGTGATTCTTGGTAATAGGCAGATGAGAAAGAAAAATCTGTTGTTGCTTCCCCCGAAAAAATTTTGGAGGGAGATGCCAAGGTTTGACAACCATAATGCTTATGAAGCTGGTAATCTTATTACTAAGATGACTTGACCAAAATGTATACAAAGCAGGAAATGAACCTCTGATGTATTTTATTGTTGGTCTAATTCTCTTGGGCTTGATTGCCTTCCAAGCTGTGATTTAGGACTGGTTGGGGAGGAAGAGGTTCGAAGAAAGAGAAAAATAAACCAAGGTTTTAAAATATTATAGAATTTATCTATTTGGAGACGGTATAATCTAAAGTTTTATAGCACTGGCTTTGAAGTCAGACAGAGACAAGACTGAGTCCTCCTTTCATCTTTCATTAGCAGTATTACCTTGGAGAAAAATCACAATGCTTTCCTAATTTTCAGTTTTTTTCCCTCATTAGTAACTCCTTTCACTTTATTTGTAAGGGTAAATGAGATAAAGCATGTAAAACCCTTAGTGCAGCAAAGAACAATCACTTAAATGGCACCCATTATTAGCTTGCTGTTATTCTGAGTTACATGTGTTGCAAAATTGATTGGCTTGAAGAATGTCTCATTATTTTCCTCATCTATGTTTGCAGGATTTTTTTATTTCTTCAGTGGATCATCACAGTTTCAGTTTGACCCTAACGCCAAGAAGGTGACACATATATTGAGGAGTAACAACTGGTTAAAGTGTTAGGCAAGATATGGAGAGGACAAGACATAGGCACTTTACATGAATCCATTATTCACCTAATTTATTATGAGTCAAAATCATTCATTGCTCCTGAATGTGCAGTGGCCAAAGAAGATGAGACTTGACCCTAAGATTTGGGTGGACATCTTCCTGTGTCATGAAGCATTTATCTGAACTGCCTCAGTTGCCCTTGGATTACATCAAATTGAAGTAGAAGATACTCATGTGCAACTGGCAAGGGAATGTATGGGTGCTGTATTTATTATTTAATAAATTTTTTTACTTTTGGCATGTTCCTTCCTTTCTAGAATAACTTTTCACTACATTGACCACACTGTAGACTGAGCTTTTGACAGATGCCCTGCTGGTAGATGTGGTAGGATCACACATTCTGTGGATGAGACATATGGCTGTCACTTGCCCTTTCCCACCCTCTCCACAATAAGATTTTATTTTTTACCTCCCAGATATTGTAAGTGTTTTTTATACACCTAAGGAAGAAAGAGCAAGGTCAATTGTTGTCCTGTAGGGCTGGTTCTGGGCATAATTAGGAAATGAATTCTCCAATGTTGGAGCTTAGTAACCTAGCAAATTATCTAGTCCATTTCATCATTTTACAGGTGGTGAAACAAACCTGATTTGGAGTCAAGTTGCCTCATTTTTAACCCAAGTGTTTCTTCCATGGTGCTCCCTGCCCTGCCCTAGCAATCAAATTTCTCAAGTCTTCCTCAATTTTCATTAAAATATTCTCTTGTTACCAATTTGTACCTGGCAATTTCTGGTAAATAAGAAAGAGTTCATGTGCACGTGTCAATCCTATGACATGATTATCACCAATAAATTCTATGTCTCACATCAGAGCTGGTACACTATAGAAGCTTGCTCTTTCTTTTATTAATTCACTTGAATGTCAGACACTGTCAGAGATGCAAGATACAGAGCAGTGAGGAAAGCACATTCAACCAAGCCTCATTGAGATTTGTCTGGTGAGAGAAAGAAATCAAACAAAAAAGAACACAAATTAATAGGTAGTTACAAATTATAAACGTGTTATTAAATAAAATGACAGAGTGGTAAAGAAGAATAATCTTGTGAGGGGGCTAACTGGTAAAGATTGAGGGGGCAATAATGAAAAGTATTTAAAATTAGCCAGGTGGATGGAGAAGGAGGAGACAGAACATTCTAGAAATAAAACAACAGAAAATAGTGTAGCGGTCCAGAGGTGAATATATCTTGGCATGTTCAAGAAACTGGAAGAAGGTCATTTAGACTGGAGGTTAGTAAGTGGGGTACCTGACTAGTGGGGTTTTGTAATAAGATGATGTTAGACAGGTTGGCAGAATCCAATCATTTCAGGTCATTCAGATGTAATAAAAAGCTATAAGCCATTAGATAAAGGATTCTGAAACTCGAAACAGAGAAGATAAAACTGTGGGAGTTTGGGACATCCGCCAGGTCATGGGAGGAGATAAGGATATATGAGGAGATTACAGAGACAAGAAGATGGTTCAGGACTGAACCCTGTAAAAATGATGTGTCAGTTGGACGAGGCCGGGTTTTACTGTGGTAATGAACAACCTCCAGATTTCAGTGGCTTAATACTAAAAGGCCTTCATGGTATTCAGTTGGCATCTCTGTTCCAAGTTGCCCTCACTTTTAGACCCAGGCTGATGGAACAGCTACCAATTTGAGCTCTGGTTTTTTGAATTAGAAATATATGCAAATGACCTAAAATCCAAAAGGATGCAAACATTATTTATTTCATAAAAAGTTTTTCTCCCTTCCGGCTCATCCTAATCATTCAGTTTTCTTTCCCAGAGAGGTAACCATGGCTATTAACTTCTTGTGATTCTTTCCATCTATTCTATGCACTTATGAGCATGTTTATGAAGTCTTTTTTTTTTTTAACTCTAAGGGTAGCATACTTTACATACTATTCCACACTTCACTTTTTCTCATTTAATGTATCTTAGAGACTGTTCCTTATCAATAACAGAGAGTTGCCTCATTCTATTAAATAACTACATAGTTAGCCAGTGTATGAATCCATAATATATTTAGCCAATCACTTATTAATACACATTTGGGTTTGTTCTTGATACTTTGTTTTTAAAAAAAATTCCATAATTAATATCCTTTTACATATATCATTTCAAATATGTGAGTGTGCCCATTGAAAAGCCGCTCAACAGATACTCTTTTGAGGCTACTTTCTCTTCTGTGATCTCCAAAATGTTTCTTAGGTGATCTAGACCAGTTCAACCTCCTAATGCAGTTCTGCATTATATCAACTTAATCCTTCCCTTCTTCAATCACTTTATCCCTCCTTCTGCCTCCTTCTGCTGGACAAGTATTGAGTTCATTGAGTTGTGTTTTTTTTTTTTTTTTTTTCTTTTTGCCTGTTTGGAGGTATTAGATTCAACAATATTAAATGGAATTCTTTAATTGGAGGCAGAAGCCCCCTAGTTACCCTGAAGATACAGGAAATCTGACTCTTACAGTTCTACCATTCACTCAATATTATGTGACCTCCCCACAGTTATTGCTTCTTCAGTGTTCCCTGGTTCTAATAACAGCAGTGCCTTCTTATATCTCTTAGTCTTGAAACCTCAGTCATCTTGACTTTTTTATTTTGTCCAAAGGCCACATTCCCTCAGTTGCCATATCCTGTGGATTCTGCCTGTGCCATGTCTAAAGAGGGCTAAATAAAGGGTTACCGCAGGGGAATGGCAGAGTGGACAGGAGGAGGTACACAAAAGAGATGTTACTTGAACCTTGCAATTTCCTAACAATATGCCTGTGCTCACGTTGCCTCCAGTTGTGACAAACCTTCGCCTTCTTCTTTAACTATGGAAAATCAACCATCCCTCAAAATCACAGCCAGATCATTTTCTACCTTGCTCATGATATCTTCGCGCATCAGATTAATTTCTGACACAGATTTGGCAAGTCTTGGAATCTATCTTGGCATGACCAGTTTCTTAGCACAGAACTTGTTAAATCAAAATCTGTTCAGAATCAGGGACTGGGGCAGGACACAAGTCAAGAAACTATCTCGGATGCAGTGCTGACAATGAGTTACAATACAATTGACAAAACACACATCCAAAAGGGGTATAAAGCAGAGTCCAGTCATCATCTAGTCAAGCAGATGGAGTTTGAAGATGAGTCATTGGAAATCCCAATAGGTGAGAAGAACACAGAACAATCTGAGGTCAAACCTACTGGGAATTCCAGACAAGGAGGCAGGCAGTTTGCACTTGGGAGGTTGGATACCACTAATTAGCAGGGTCCCAACCCCTAGTTCAAGAACAAAGCCCCAGATAACAGGGTAAGGGGGAGATGGGATAGCTTAAATCTGAGGAGGAGACAGATCATAGCTTGCCTTGTATCAGAGTAAGAATCTCTAAGCAGGGACTACAACAGAAGACAAGTTATCCAACCTGTAGGCGAGGACTATTGAACAGATTTGGAACAAGACCAGCAAGACCAGCAGGGCAAGACCAGCATTAATGTAAATTGATGAGGAGTCTAAGAAAGAAGTGCAGTGGATGTTTCAATGCTTCCTACCACTGGTTAGTTTTGGTTCAGGGAATTGGGAGTATGCCTGCACCTGCAGGAGAGGTTCAAGTGGCTCTAACTTTGAGGAGATAAAGGGATGCTGAAGTTGCAAACAGGCTAGGACTTGTTGATAAATGGCCATAGAATGGTGATAGTGAGACAGAAATGGAAGTATGTAAATACAACCTGAGAGCCCTGGAAGTGAATTCTTCCCCAGTCAAGCCTCTAGATGAGAATGCAGCCCAGCCGACACCTTAATTGCAGCTTTGTGAGATCCTGTGTGGAGCACCCAGCTAATCCACCCCAAACTCGCATCTCACAGAAACTGAAATAATAAAAGTGTCATTTTAAGCCATTAAGTTTATGATAATTGGTATCTTAGTCATCTAGTGCTGCTATAACAGAAACACCACAAGTGGATGGTTTTAATGAAGAGAAGTTTATTTCCTCATAGTTAAAGTAGGCTAAAAGTCTAAATTCAGAGTGTCAGCTCCGGGGGAAGGCTTTCTCTCTCTCAACCTTCTCATCAGTGTTCCCCCAGACTAGGAGCTTCTCTGCACAGGGATGCCGGTCCAAAGGAAGCGCTCTGCTCCTGGCAATGCTTTCTTGATGGTATGAGGTCCCCCTGTCTCACTGCTCACTTCTGTCTTTTATATCTCAAGAGATTGCCTCAGGACACAATCCAGTCTTGTAGATCAGTTCCTGCCTTACTAACACAACTGCCACCCATCCTCCCTCATTAACATCATAGAGGCAGGTTTACAATATACAGGAAAATCACACAGTACCAGGAATCATAGCCTAGCCAAATTGATACACACATTTTTGGGGGGACATAATTCAAACCATGACAATTGGTTACACAGCAATAGATATCTAATACAGTGAATGATCTCCTTATGTGGAGTCACAGCCACATAGCAATTATTCAGATAATTCAGGCCAAAATCCATTTCTGCCAAAGAAGATCTGTAGGCAGAAATGTCCTGCACTCCTTTGGAGATCACAACTTGGCAGTGATATCCTTGATGTAGAGAAACACATGGCTGTTTCTAGAATGAGCACTAAGGTTAAAATCGAAGTAGGAAAGATTGGTCATCAATGTCCTCACCTGATTTGGGATATCTTTCTCTTTCTGAATTTCAGTCACCTTTCTTACTCAGGCACCAAGCAGCAATAGAATAGAGCATTTGCATTTATTGTAAAATTGTGCACGATAACAGGTTTGGTATGCATGAGTTATAAATGTCCCTTTCTTGTTATTAACAAGCATTAGGGTACTTGTGCTGAATATGTTTGTAAGAGACAGAGAAATAGCAGAGTCAGAGCAAAACACAGAGAGAGAGACATGGTGGTGGTAAGCTCAGGTGTGGGCAGGATCGTGTGAACCACATTTGAAATGCAGGAAGATGATCCAGCTATGAGCAGACCGAAGAAGGGGAAGTCCATGAATTGGTGGAGGCAGAAGGAGGGGTGAATAGGGAAGGATTAACATGATATAATGCAGAGCCATATTAGGAAGTTGAACAGGGCCAGGTCACCTAGGAAGCAGCTCAGAGATCAGGGACAGGAGAACAGACTTGAGAGGAGTTTCATCCTAAATCCTGAAGTGAAATGGAAAACCTGGAAGGAGGATCTTAAATGCCTTAATGACCAGGAATAGAGAGAGCTCCACTCTATCTCCTCCACTCCTTCATTCACTGATTAATTCACTCATTTAACAGATATTCACTGAATGTCTATAGTGTAGCAGGTACAGTGCTAGAGCTTTACAGACATGACCCCACTCTTAGAGCCTATATTCTCTGGAGGAAGACGGACAAATGAGCAGTGTACATGATATGATACTGGGTACTATGGCCATAATGGGGAAAGCACTCATGGCTGTGGGACCACTCAGGAGAAGCTCCAGCCTTAATACTGAGGGCCAGGAGAGGCTTCCAAGAGAAGCAAGCATCTAAATAGGTAACCAAAGGGCAAGAACTTAGGAGGCAAGTGGGAGGGAGATGGTCTGGATAGAGGGAAACAAGAGTATTGGAGGGTGTTGGTTACTCCTCTGAAAGCAATGTTTCTCAAACCATCTGTAGTGAAGGACCATTTCCATTTCCATTACTTTTGTAAAATACAGTAGAAAAGGAATTACTAGGAAATGAAGTGACAAAGACATTTTAGAAATACTTAGTTTTAAAATTATTTTATTTAATGTATATATAATTGCTCTTTTAAGTTGCTGTAAGAGTCTCCAAGTACGTATTCTTCATTTTTGCTCTTATTTCATTAAAGAATGGCAACAAACAGTTCAAGAAGCAGCACAGACACACTTTGTTTTTTTTTTTCCTTTTTTTAATTGATGTAATTAAATGAAGTTTACATTTCAAGTTAGTCTCCCATACAGAATTTTTTTTTAAGATACATTGTTATGAGACCCCAACCGCTCACCCTATTCTGCAACAGCACACTCCTCCCCTCTGCCCCTGATTCCCCATGAACATTCAACCAGCTCCTAACTCTCTCTGCCTTCCCCTCTCACCTCTGGACAGAAGCTGCCCCTTTGGTCTCTTATATCTACTTGTGTAAGAGGCACATTCTTCACGAGTATCACTTTATGTCCCACAGTCCAGTCCAATCCCTGTCTGAAGAGTTGGCCTCAGAAATTATTTTAGTTCTGGGGTGATGGAGAGACCAGGGGCCATGCTTTCCAGGGCGCTTCCAGTCTTAGTCAGACCATTAAGTCTGGTCTTCTTACTAGTATTTGAGTTCTGCCTCCCATCGTTCTACTGCTCCATCAGGGACCCTCTGTTGTGTTCCTTGTCAGGACACTCATTGGTGGTAGCTGGACACCATCTAGTTCTTCTGGTCTCAGGGTGATGAGGTCTCTGGTTTACGTGGCCCATTCTGTCTCTTGGGCCAATACTTTCCTTGTGTCTTTGGTGTTCTTCGTTCTCCTTTACTCCAAGTGGTTGGAACCAATTGATGCATCTTAGATGGCCACTTGCAAGCTTTTAAGACCCCAGACACCACTCACCAAAGTAGGATGCAGAACATTTTCTTAATAAGGTTTGTTATGCCAATTGACATAGATGTCCCCTGAAAGCACGGTCCCCAGCCCCCCACCCCTGCTACTCTGTCTCTCAAAGTATTTGATTGTATTGAGGAAACTTCTTAGCTTTGGTTTAGTCCAGTTGTGCTGGCTTCCCCTGTTGTGTGTGCTGTCCTTCCCTTCACCTAAGATCATTCTTATCTACTATCTAGTTAGTGAATAACCCTCACTCTCCCTCCCCACCCCCGTAACCATCAAAGAATGTTTTCTTCTGTGTTTAAACCTTTTCTTGAGTTCTTATAATAGTGACAGACCACACTTTGAACAGCAATGGCCTGTAGTATGCATGGTAAGAGTTGCGTTACCGACAAGCTAAAAACAATCAAAGAGGAAGAAAGAATTAGGAAACTTTATTTCTAGAAGCACTTTCTGAGTATAGCTGGCATTCAGACTGCTGAAACCCAGGTCTAGAAATTAATCACACTCCTGGCTGAATTGCAACAATTGAGTTTTTATCACACCCAACTGCTGACACCAAGGCTAATGTACTGATAGTGACAGGGGGATCCTGGCAATTAGAAGATTTGGGAAGAGCTGGAGGATGAGCTAGAGAAAACTAACCATCACTGTCTACTCCCTCTTCAAAGTACTTTTATTATTGGATGCCACATGAACCCTCTAATTACTTACAATACACCAGTTGCCATGGAGTGGATTCAAATTCCTGGCGACCCCATGTGTGTCAGGGTAAAACTGTACTTCATAGATTTTTCAGTCACTGGTTTTTCGGAACTAGATTGCTGAGACTTTCTTTTGAGGCACCTCTGGGTGGACTCAAACCTCTAACATTTGGTTAGCAGCCAAGCATACTAACCATTTGCACCATCCAGGAACTCCAGTTACTTACATTAAACCCTCTTTAATGCAGTTTGGGAATCCCTGAGTGATATAAATGGTTAATGCGCTCAGCTTGGAAGAAAGATGTGGCTATCTACTTCCAAAAAATCAGCTATTGAGAACACAAATCAGCAATATGTAGCACAATTCTACTCTGACACACATGGAATTGCAATGAGTCAGAATTGACTAGATGGCCAATGGTACTTCAGTTTGACTTTCCAATAAACGATCTCTAACTTTTTTTTTAATTAAATAAAAATAAACAAACCATAAAAGCCCTCTCTCATGCCCTGCTGCTCTTGCTTACCAGCCACTTTCTTGTACTTCAAGACCCAGCTCAGGGGCCACTTTCTCTGTGATGCCCTACTTGATTCTTTAGGACTGTGTTGAATGTCACACCTACGCACTCCCAAAATATTTATTGTACTGTATTATAACTGTTCTCTCAAATTTACCCCACGTTACACTGTAACCACCCTAGCTTTTTTCACCAAGGTAACTCAGTCAGGTGCACAATCATTGGTATGAAGTAGGTGCCCAAAAAATTGTTGTTGACTGACTGACGGAATGACTGAATGAATGGATTGCTAAGTCTAAGAAGGAAGTGATGTTTGACCTACAGCAAAGAATGAGTCAGAGTTGTCAGGAGAAGAAGAGAGTGCCAAGTAAACTGCACAGCTGTAAGTAGTCACTCCACAGAACCATGAGGGATTATTGTGGTAAGCATGAGCAAAGGAAGGGAGGTGTTAGATAACACGTTTGGGGAATCCCAAGGTGATGTTTGGTTAGAGTCAAGAAAAAAGTATGTGCTTTTGATGTATATTTTGGAGGGAAAATTGTGAAGCATTCAACTTGTCACCTTAAAATTAAGAGCATGAAATTTCATTCAATAAATGAAACAATTGAGTAAACTGTCTCCACAAAGCTCATATCTGACTTTGATTTGTGCATTTAATCACTCATTTGCCACATTCATTCATTTAATAATCAATCACTGATCAAATCCATTTTTTATAATTTATTTTTATTGCTATTGTTGAGAATATACAAAGCAGACCATACATAAATTCAACAATTTCTACGTGTACAATTTAGTGACATTGATTATATTCTTCGAGTTATGCAACCATTCTCACACCCCTTGTCCGAGTTCTTCCTCCCCCATTAACATAAATTCACTGCCCTCCAAGTTTCCTATCTAATCTTTTGAGTTGCTGATGTCAATTTCATCTCATATAAATAGATCTTAAAAGAGCACAATGCTCAAGGCAGACATTCTTTATTAATTAAGCTTTAGTTTTAAGAAGACTTCAGGGGATATTTTTGGTTCAAAGTTTAAAGAATATGTCAGGGCAATAGTTTCAGGGATTCATCCAGTCTCCATGGCTCCAGAAACTCTAGATTCCATGAGAATTTAAAATTCTATTCTGCATTTTACCCCCTTTGATCAAGATTTTTCTATAGAATATTTGATCAAAATGTTCAGTAATGTTAGCATCCAGTTGTTCTGGTCTCATGACAAAGGAGGGAATTGTTCATGGAGGCAATTAGCATAAGTGCTCCAGTTTCCCCATATCCTCGCCAACGTTTGTTATTTTTGGTTTTTGTGTTTGTTTATCTTAGTCATCCTAGTGGGAGTGAAATGGTATCTTATTGTGGTTTTGATTTGCATTTTTCTGATGGCTTATGGCGTTGAGCATCTTTTCATGTGTTTGGTGGCCATTTGAATTCATATCCATTTTGTAAACAGGAAAGATGTAAATTAGAAATAATGTATTCATTCAGCTAACAAGCACACCAAAGTACTCTCTAGTATATGCATACTACATTTGTTCAACAACTTCAGAGTTAATTCAAGTCAATTCCGACTCATGGCGAACCCATGTGTGCAGAGTAGAACTGTGCTCCACAGTGTTCTCAAGGCATGACCTTTTGGAAGCAAATCACTAGGCCTCTGGATGGGTAGGTTTGAAATGTCAACCTTTCAGCTATTAGTCAGGTGCTTAACCGTTTGCGCTACCCAGAGACTCCTAACTTCGGAGTAGAGAAACATTATTTCATTAAGTGAGTGGATGGTGGGGGATGACCCGGTCTCCCAAAGATTTAATTAAGGGAGATTATCCCTTGTTGCTGCTACATAACAACAAACCACTTCAAAACTTCATGGCTTACAACAATAATCCCTCGTGGTTCTGGAGGGTGACTACTTACAGCTGTGCAGTTCTTGCTCAGGATCTTTCATGTGGTTGCGGTCAGACAGTTACTGGGACTGGGTCATTAAAGGTTTCTTCATTCACATGTCTGGCACCTGGGCAGGAAAGGCTGAAACAGTCTGACTCACTCTCTCCCGTCTCTAGATGGCTATCTTGGGCTTCCAAACAGCATGTAGCCTCAGGAGAGTCAGAATTCTGACATGGTGGCTCAGGGCTCCAAAGCAAGTGTTCTAAGAGAGAAAGACTGCTAATCTCTTAAGGCACTATATCACTTTTGCCTGTTTCTAGTGGTCAAAGCAGTCACAGAATCTACTGAGATTCAGGAGGAGAGGACATAGATCTACCTAACCTATCAAAGGCAGTGGCGGGGAGAGGCAGGGTGCAATGTCAAAAACTTGAGGCCATATTTTACCTGCCATAGAGACATTTGAGGATCCATAACCAGTTGTCATCAAGTGAACTCTGACTCATGTCCACCCCACACGCATCAGAGTAAAACTATGCTCCATGAGGTTTTCAATGGCTGATTTTTCAGAAGTACATCACCAGAACTCTCTTCCAAGTCACTCTGGGTAGACTCAAACCTCCAAGTTTTCGGTTAGCAGCTGCACACATTAACCGTTTGTACCACCCAGGAACTCCTGAGGTTCCATACAAACTATTTAATCCCTGTAAGGAAACCCTGGTGATGTAGTGGTTAAAAGCTATGGCCGCTAACCAAAAGGTCAGCAGTTTGAATCCACCAGGTGCTACTTGGAAACCCTATGGGGCAGCTCTACTCTGTCCTATAGGGTCGCTATGAGTCAGAATTGACTTGATGGCAAAGAGTTTTTTTTTGGTTTTTTTTAAGGTCAGGAGGAAGCACAGCTATTTGGGGAGAGTCTTCTCTGGAGCATGGAAGTGGCAAGTGATAGACCAGTTGATACCTGGAAGCTGATTTATAATAATTAAATAAATCAGTAAAGCTTTCCTAACAAGAATAATGGAGACTTACTGCATTGTCCCACCACCGATCTGTCAGTTTGTCATACTGTGGTGGCTTGCATGTTGCTATGATGCTGGAAGCATTGCCATCATTATTTCAAATACCAGCAGGGTCACCTAGGGTGGACAGGTTTTAAAGGAGCTTCCAGACTAAGACAGACTAGGAAGAAAGGCCTGGTGATCTACTTCTGAAAATTAATTAATGAAAGCTCTATGGATCACAACAGAATAATGTCCAAGTTAGTCCTGGAAGATGAGCCCCCTATGTTGAAAGGCACTCAAAATACACAGTAGCCACAACAATGGACTCAAGCTTACCGATAATTGTGAAGATAGTGCAGGACTGGGCAACATTTTGTTCTGTTGCACATTGGGTTGCCATGAGTCAGAGCCAATCTGGGGGCAGTTACAACAAACTGCGTTGTCATTAGCTAAACCCATGGTTATGCATGATACGTGACTTTAGGGCCTGATTTAACTGTCTTGGAAATATGCCATCTTAACAATTATTTTTAGAATAATGTTTAGTTCATGCTGATGATGATGATGCAGGTGTACATGATGACATGTCTGTCTCTTGGACAAAGCTCCCAAATTTAGTAAGGAGATGATTCAATGTTTAAAATGTGAATTCAGCAGAAGATAGTTCTCTTTTCTTTGTTTTATATCACAGCACAACAATTATCTCAAGAGTCACATTTCCTTTAAGAAATTAAAATCCACTTCTTGGTAACTTTGGTGAAGGGTAAGACAGTACACAATACTGGCGAAGCCAGCAAAATTGTATGAGGAAAGGTCATGGAAGATCTGTAGACACATCAAAACTCCCTGAAGGACTGAATTGCTGGGTGGAGGGCTGTGGGAACCATGGTCTTGGGGAACATCTAGCTCAATTGGCATAACACAGTTTATAAAGACAATGTTCTACATTCTACCTTGGTGAGTAGCATCTGGGGTCTTAAAAGCCTGTGAGCAGCCATCTAAGATACTCGCTGGTCCCACCCTGTTGGGAGCAAGGGAGAAAGAAGAAAACAAGATACAAGGAAAAGATTAGTCCAAAGGACTAGTGAACCACAGCTACCAAGGCCTCCACCAGACTGAGTCCAATAAAGCTAGATGGTACCCAGCTACCACCACTGACTGCTCTGACCGAGATCAAAACAGAGGGTCCTGGACAGAGCTGGAGAAAGAAGTAGAACAAAATTCTAACACACAAAGAAAGACCAGATTTACTGGCCTGACAGAGACTGGAGAAACCCCGAGAGTATGGCCCCTGGACACCCTTTTAGCTCAGTGGTGAAGTCACTCCTGAGGTTCACTACTCAGCCGGGGATTGTACAGCCCCATAAAACAAAATGGGACTAATGAGGCACAGCAGTCGAGGGACAAGGACTAGAAGGCAGGAGGGGACAGGAAAGCTGGTGATAGGAAACCCAAGGTCGTGGTGTTGTTAACCATTGTCATAGGGCAACATGTGTACTGTTTAACGAGAACTATCTTGTTCTGTAAACTTTTATCTAAAATACAAAAAAAAATAATAATTATCTATGTGAGATCAAACTGACAACAGCAACTCAAAAGCATTGATGGGAAGCCTAGGGGTCAGTGAGTTGAAGACAATGGTGATGGAATAATTTGGAAAAGGATAGTGAGAATAGCAGCACAACTGGAAGAACGTGATCGATGTCACTGAATTGTACATTTAGAAATTTTTGAAATGGTGTATCTTTGGCTATGTATATTTTCACCAAAAAAAAAAAGGTTCTCCAAGGTCTAGAAGGGAGAGAGTGTTGACATGTCATAGGGTTTTTAACCAACGTCATAAAACAATATGTGTACTGACTGTTTAATGAGAAACTATTTGTTCTGTAAACCTTCACCTAAACTACAATTAAAAAAAAAAAAGAAATTAAAGTCCACTTCAAATCATTGAAATCATTCAAATCAATGACCCGTGTGTCATTGTCCCAGCTGTTTTTTTCCTAAGAAATAAAACAACTTAGTTTTTCTGGATCTCAGTTTTCCCATTTCCCATGTGAGAGGGTTGAATTAGGTAATTTAAAAAAAAAAAATTAGGTGATTTTCTTCTTCAGAGAAGAATCAGCACTCATTGAGCAAAGTACTTCAATGTGGTAAGCACTGAGGTAGATATACGTTACACGCATTGAGTCATTTAACTCTCCTGAAAACCATTTTTGGGAGATATAGTTGTTATAATTCCATTTTCCAGTCAAGAGAACCTAACCATAGAGAAGTTAACCTACTCAATTTTACCCCTCTTGTAAGGATGAGAGTCGAGATTGAAATTTCTATCTGCCTCTCACCACAATCTTGTTTCTTTCACATCAAAGTGCTGCCTCCCATTCAACATCCCATGAGTCCAAGACTATGAAATTATTCAGCATTTGCAGTGAAGCTACTTAGGGTGCCAGTCGGTTGGGGGTTGTATCATACTTGTCCTGTGATTTTAGTACTTCAGTTTATATCCTCTCTTTTTATGCTAGGAAGATACTACATGAGCTACATTTCCCCCTTATATGCCTACTCCCAGGGACACTTTTTAAGGCCATAGAAATAATAATTATTACCATTTTCATCACAGTTCACAAAGCATTATCACTATAATTATACTTTAATAACTTGGTAGGTGAAGTAATATTACTTCCTTTTTACAACTGAGCATCATACAGGTTAAGAAACTTGCCCAATTTGCAGAGTTCGTAAGTGGTGGGGCAGGGATTTAGCCCTGGTGGTGCAGTGGTTAAAAGCTTGGCTGCTAACCAAAGGGTAGACAGTTCTAATCCATCCACCAGCCACTCCTTGGAAACCCTATGGGGCAGTTCTTCTCTGTCCTGTAGGATCTCTATGAGTTGGAATTGACTTAATGGCAACAGCTTTGTTTGTTTATAGACTTATAGGGACTCTAATCTTATGCATTTTCAAGTACACTGTTTGGAAGTTATAAAAGCACCACCTCCACCCCCACATATGCACACATTCTCCTCAGGGCCAAAGTCATTACTGTAGGGGTAAAGCACAAAACCCAGAAAGATCATTGACTTTGAAATCAGTTAATCCTGGGCTTAAATCTCAGCTGTGTCACCCTCAAACCTTTTGATTTGCAGCCAAGTGCTTAACCATTGTGCTACCAGGGGTCTTTATATATGTGTATTGAGATATAGACATAGATAGATACATAGATACAAAGTCATATAGCCAGCAAGATATATATATATGAAGGAGCTGAAAACAGCTGTGATCTCATTGGATAGCTTCATGGAGAGAGCCACCCGTGGGGTCTTGGCTGTAGCCTTGAGTGAGTTTTCTCTGAAAACTATCACAATGCTCTATTCACTCTTTCTATATAACTGCTGCTCCACCATACTGCTCTCTCTTAGAGGAGAGTGTGTTCTGGAACCTGTTCTCCTCAAAACTGAGAAAACCAGTCCTTGTCTGAGGTGACAGCATTAACCCTTCTGAGGGTCCAATTCTATGTACTGCCAGCCCCTGATTTTTTCAGAATATAGCTGTGGGTTGGTTGTAGGGCTATGGAAATTCTCAGTTCTTCACCTGACATTGTGAGTACTTGGTAGATCATTTTAAAAAAAACAAAGAAACAAAAAACGTGGTCATTGAGTCAATTCCAATTCCTAGAGACCCTATAGGACAGAGTAGAACTGCCCCATAGGGTTTCCAAGGAGGAGCTGGTGGATTCAAACTGCTGACCTTTTGGTTAGCAGCCGATCTCTTAACCACTGTGCCACCAGGGCTCCACCTGACACACAGTAGGTGTTTATTATTTGTTAATTATCACATGAAAATGATTCGCTAAGGAGTAACTATAGTGAAAAGTTATGGGATGGAGCTTCCTTAACAAAACAGCATCAAATAAGTAATGTTTCTGGTCCAAAAGCATGGCAAAATTTCTGGGAAAAAAATTAGACTATAAACCAATCCCCAAAATGAGTTGAACATTTGAAACAGAAAAAAATTAAGCTGAATGTAAAAGTATAAAAGAACATTCTATGATTGGTTTTAATATGGAGAAGTGTGATAAGGAAAGGAACATAATGTGAGGCCTTCCACACTGCCATGAGCAATCAGAGATGCACTCACACACCAACACCCTGTCACACCAGCAATTACCCCAGATCCTGCAGCAGAGAGGGAGTTAAAGGACAGGCAATTCGAAAGCTATCTGCCCCTCAAGCAGATGTGGAGAAACTTGAGCATTCCCACGGAAAAATACCCTGCACCTGAAAAGCAAATAAGATTTTTTATGTTTCTTTGAAATTTTGGAAAGTATGTTAATTCCAGGCATTGGGGATTGGGTAGAACTCCATTTCCAGCTTTCTCTTTTGATTTTTTTTTTTTTTTAAAACTTGCTCTGTTTTTTTCCCACCTCAGAATTAAACTAGAAAGGGTGTTATATGTATCACTTTTTAAGCTCTTTCACAGATATATTCCAAAAAAATTTTTTAAGATTAGAATCTTTAATGCATGGTGATGAACCAAAATTTAGCCTAAAATGCATTGCCATTTAAGGAGAGAATTAAACGAAATGCTGTTTGATGGAAAATATTATGCTGAGAAAACATCATGCAGGAAACATCAAAGCAAAACCCATTGCTGTTGAGTCAATTCTGACTCATACTGACCCTACAGGAAACATCAGGTCAGCCAAAAAAGGACAAATATTGTATGATTCCACTTATATGATATATCTAGACTAGGCAAGCGCATAGAGGTCAAAATTCAGTAGTGGTTACCAGAGGGGGGGATGTGGAAAAAGGGACGAACTGATTAGGTGACACTCAGATCCTGTTAAAGGTGATGAAAAAATTCAGAAATGAGTAATGGTGACAGATGCACAGCATCATGAACACAATTAATGCCACTGAATTGTACACGTGAAGATTGTTGAAATGGCAAAAGTTTTATTACATTTACCACAATAATAAAAAAAATCTAAGCCATTGCAACTTAATTGAAATGCAATGAAACTGAGTGCAACAGTCTTAGACGGGGAAATAGCAAACAATGGCTTGAGTTACAGCTCTACTTGCCACTAGATGCATGACCTTGGAAGGTGATAAATCCCTTATGCCCTTCACTTTATTTCTTTGAAAGATGTAGGGTTTGTAGTAGATAAGTGAATTCTAAAGTGTGCGCCTCTGGCCCTCACAGTTCCATAGACATCAGGGGCTGTGTCAGAGGGTGCGGGGGGAGAAGGAGGCTGGAGTAAGGTGGATCTACAGACCACCGCCTTCACTTTAATCAGCATAAATCTCCTTTAATTTGACTTATATGGAGGACATACAAAAAGGATTTTGCTTGAGCAAAGTGTATAGCAATTTCTTTTAAAAAAGTTGCCAAGCACTGTACTCATTGAGATTTTAAATTACATAAGTCTTTATTAAGATGAAATCATATGTAATTTCTTGCTCCATCCCAATCGTCACAATGGTGATCTTCTGAGTTCGTGAAGAGTCCCCTTTCCTGTTCCTGCAGTTGCTGAGTGAACCTGGTCATCCCTTGGATGGAAACACCAGAAGAACCAAGAATATAGTCTCTCCACACCCAGCGAGTATCTTCTCTAGGGAGCAGGGAGTTTCTGCCTCACTTTGTCTGGGAAAACATGGCTTGTATTCAATCTGTCCTAGAAAGTACTTCCTTTCCTAACTTCCTATGCCTCAACCAACAGCCAAGGATCCTGTGTGAAAAAGGGAATTTTGTTTTCCCGAGAAACTGGTTCACTTCCTTTTTTCTGCTTGCCCTCGTTATATGACTCCATTTACATGGGAAAGTTGTGGTTAAACATTAAATTGACAGGGGAATGATGATTTCTAATCCAACATATGTTGTAAGTCTATATGAGCATCCCTATTGTGCAACAGGTGATGTCGGGGCCACTAGTTGGAGAACAGAGAGATTCAAGAGACCTGTGGGATTCTGTGAAATCAAATTGACTTGGTGGCAAAGGGAGAAGACATCTGCCAAAGAAGAGGGAGTGGAAGAATCCAGAAAGAATGTTCCCTCTAATCTGTGTGACAAGTGCACGCTCTTGAGGAAAGAGATTTATGCAGCAAAACGGGAGAAGCAGCCAGTGGGCTAGAGCATTTTTTCCCAGAGGGCGAAACACAAACCATTAGTGGCACAGAAGATAACTTTATGTATTACATTCTTTTTTTAATATTCATATATTTAAATTGGTATGAACTGGAAATAATACTCATATTTTCACAAATATTATTATTTAGAATGAGACTACCTTTTTTAAAGTAAGTGTAATTAGAAACAAATATGCAAAGATATTAAAGAGGGTATAAAAATCAGGGAATAGGGTTAATGAAGACCAGGAAACATAGAGCCAGGCTAACTCTACTGTCTCTCCTTGTCCAGGATCTCCTGGGAAATTGGTGTCTCTGCCTTCTGTGTCCTTGCGGCACTTCGTAAAAAAAATACTCTTATAGCACGAACTAAAGTTACCATGAATAATTTACTGAGCCATTTCTCCTTTCCCTGCTCTTAGGGACTGAGGCACAGAAGATGCTAGGTAAGTATCTTTCGAATTAAAGAAAAGTAATTGCAGTCTAGTCCAATGCATTAAATGTGTTCAAATATCCAGGACCAAGTATGGTCAAAAATGATACCGCAGCCCTGGGCCTTAGTGGTATGGATCTACCCATGCCCCTCCATACAGCTCTCAGGAAACAAATCTAGAACCAGGAAAGCAAGATCCAAACTAAGGAATGAATTATCGAACACCTATTTTGGGGACCAGGGTGGATTCATGGTCAACATTCTCAATGCCAAGCTGGTTTGTGATTTACAAGGGACATGACTGCTATAAAAACAAATTATATCAAGAAGCTTTAAAAGCAGGCGGAAATCCTTGGCAAATGGAAAAGCCGGTTAATTCTCTGTAGAGTCAATTCTCTGTTCTGTAGGGTAAAAGAATAGGAGTCGCCCATATACTGCTAGGCAATCTTCCCTCTGCTGTGAAAGATACTGTACACAGAGCCTGGGAGAGTTTAGGACCAGCAGAATCAACTAGTAAAGTGGAATTTTTAAAAAGTCCAAGGAGTGCTTTTTGAGTTACACCTTATGGTGTACATAGTGAGGGCCACTCTTAAGATAGTACAGAGTTCGTGAGAGAATAGAATATGTGGGATGAAGTCAGTCTCTTTGTTGACATGCTGTTTGAGCATAAACACGAGATTGATAGGCAAACAAAATTAGCCTGGTTTATGTCATAATTTCTAATGAATGTTCAGACTACACTTTGTAAGTGAAGATGATATCAGACATGAATCAGACATCCTTTGGTTTCTGGGAGTGGAAGGCCAAGTCATGAAACAAGTTTTTGTGCAGTTTAGAGATATATTTGCTCCTTGAGTGCCTGAAAATCACATATGCATCCCATAATTACTAATGGGTTTTGTTGGCCTTTTTAGATTACAACTTATATCGTGCTGTGGTGCATGAATAGGGCCATTCTCTCGAACTTTCTCCTTCTGGTGACATTGGGGTTTTGATGTACCCTATCTATGCCTAAAACAGTGATGTTCAACTATCTCAGGATGCCATCAATGACATCCAGGCCATCTATGGTGAGTCAAAGTAAAACATCACAGACAAATCACTCTTGATCTATACATGTGCTTCAATTATAATGGCAATCACCTGGGTCATTGAAAGATCTTTCATTCATATATTCATGAGTGCGTGTGGGGCAACGCCTGAGGCAGATGTTTTACAAGACAATGACAAATGTTCTCCAAACAATTCCACATTACTGACTTCTAAACCTATAACTAGACTTAAGTCCCAGTAAGCCCCAAAAGGTGAAGTACAAAGTGTGACCCAGGAGGAGGTACACTACACTCAGAAAGAACTACTTGACTTTTCTAATATGTACAAACAGAAAGCTTAGGAATATGTGTGGGAATGGCTATTAAGGGTGTGGGATAATGGTGCAAGGAACATAAAGATGGATCAATCTAAGTTTACTGATATGGGTCCACTAAGCACAGATTCTTCATTCAATGTTTCAGCTCGAGAAGTTAGGAAAACATCTAATAGCATGGATTATGAGGTGGCCTACATTAAATCAGGTTGAAGTGCCAGACCTGCCTTGGTATACTGTAGAATATATCCATAGGCTTAGGGAAATTGGCATGCTGGAGTGGATTTATCAGGTTAGACCCACAGACCTACACATGGAGTGCCCAGAGGACACACCTTTTACCGCAACTGTGAGGAACAAATTTGTAAAGGGAGTTCCAGCATCCTTGAAGACTGCTGTGATTGCTATTTTATGTAAATCGGATTTGACAGTGGGAATTTCCCTAACTGAATTAAGACACTTCACTATAATGGGACTGATTGGACCCCATGGTAGTAGGGACCAAGTGGCGGCACTCAGTCAACAAAGACAAGGTAGGAGTAGTTACAGTAATGGACAGCAGAGTCAAGGCAGTAATCAGAATAGTGTGACTCGTATGGATTTACGGCATTAGCTAGTTAGTTATGGTGTCCCTAGGAGTGAAATAGATGGGAAACCTACTAAATATTTACTTGATCTGTACAAACGGATGAATTCTAGGTCAGGTGAACAGCAGTCTAACTCGAAGTCATGGTCCCTCAATCAATTCCCAGACTTGAGTGAGTTTCAAGACCCACAACCCCTTGAATGAACTGGAGGCTGAGTCCCCTTGAGGAAAGACTCTAATACACTGCCAAAAATTTTTACTGTTAATCTTTCTCCCAGCTTTCCCCAAAGGGATCTATGGCCTTTTATGAGAGTGACTGTTCACTGGGGAAAAGGAAATAGTCAGACTTTTTAGGGATTACTGGATACTGGTTCTGAACTGACACTAATTCCAGGAGATCCAAAACATCATTGTGGCACACCACTCAGAGTAGGGGCATATGGAGGTCAGGTTATTAATGGAGTCTTGGCTCATATCCATCTCACAGTAGGTCCAGTGGGTCCCTGAACCCACCCTGTAGTAATTTCCCCAGTTCCAGAATGCACAACTGGAATAGATACACTCAGCAACTGGCAGAACCCCCACATTGGATCCCTGAAAAATGGAGTAAGAGCTATAATGGCAGAAAAAGCCAGGTAGAAGCCATTAGAACTGCCCCTACCTAGGAAAATAGTAAACCAAAAGCAATACTGTATATATGGAAGGATTGCAGAGATTACTGCCGCCATTAAGGACTTGAAGGATGCAGGGGTGGTGATTCCCACCACATCCTCCTTCAACTCACCTATTTGCCCTGTCCAAAAAACAGATGGATCTTGGAGAATGACAGTAAATTATCGAAAACTTAACCAAGTGGTGACTTTGATTGCAGGTGCTGTTCCACATGTAGCTTCATTGGTTGAGCAAATTAATACATCTCCTGATACTTGGTATGCAGCTATTGATCTGGCTAATGACTTTTTCTCCATACGTATTTCAAAGGACCACCAGAAGCAGTTTGCCTTCAGCTGGTAAGACCAGCAATACGCTTTCACTTGCCAACCTCAGGGCTACATCAGCTCTCCAACCCTATGTCATAATTTAGTCCGCAGGGAACTTGATCATCTTTCCTTTCCACAAGATGTCACACTGGTCCATTACATTGATGACATTATGCTGACTGAACCTAGTAAGGATGAAGTGTCAATGATTCTGGACTTACTGGTAAAACATTTGTGTGTTAGAGGGTGGGAAATTAATCCCACAAAAATTCAGGCGCCTTCCACCTCAGTGAAAGTTCTAGGGGCTCAGTGGTGTGGGGCATGTGGAGCTATTCATTCTAAAGTGAAGGATAAGTTATTGCATCTGGTTGCGCCCACAACTATAAAGGAGGCACAGCACCTAGTGGGCCTCTTTAGATTTTAGAGGCAACGTATTCCTCATTTGGATGTGCTACTCCAGCCTATTTATCAAGTGACTCGAAAAGCTGCTAGCTTTGAGTGGGGCCCAGAAAAAGAGAAAGCTCTGCAACAGGCTCAGGCTGCTGTGCAAGCCACTCTGCCACTTGGGCCATATGATCCAGCTGATCCAATGGTGCTGAAAGTGTCTGTGGCAGATAGAGATGCTGTTTGGAGGCCCCTATTGGTGAATCACAGTTCAGACTCTTAGGATTTTGGAGCAAAGCCCTGCCATCCTCTGCAGATAACTACTCTTCTTTTGAGAAACAGCTTTTGGCTTGTTACTGGGCCTTAGTAGAGACTGAACACTTAACCATGGGACACCAAGTCACCATGCAGCCTGAGCTGCCCATCATGAACTGGGTGTTTTCTGACCCACAGAATCATAAAGTTGGACGTGCACAGCAGCTCTCCATCGTTAAATGGAAGTGACATATATGAGATCGGGCCCAAGCAGGACCTGAAGACACAAGTAAGTTGCTTGAGGAAATGGCCCAAATGCCCGTGGTCTCCACTTCTGTCACATTACCTTCCATCTCCCAGTCTGCACCTAGGGCCTCATGGGGAGCTCCTTATGATCAGTTGACTGAAGAAGAGAAAACTCGTGCCTGGTTTACAGACAGTTCTGTGCAATATGCAGGCACCACTCAAAAGTGGACTGCAGCAGCACTACAGCCCCTTTCTGGGACCTCCCTGAAGGACAGTGGTGAAGGGAAATCCTCTTGATGGGCAGAACTTTGAGCAGTGCACCTGGTTGTTCACTTCGCTTGGAAGGAGAAATGGCCAGATGTTCGATTATATACTGATTCATGGGCTGGGGCCGACGGTTTGGCTGGATGGTCAGGGACTTGGAAGGAACATGATTGGAAAATTGGAGACAAGGATTTATGGGGAAAAGTATGTGGATAGACCTCTCTGAGCGGCCAAAGAAGTGAAGATATTTGTGTCTCATGTGAATGCTCACCAAAGGGTGACCTCAGCAGAGGATGATTTTAATAATCAAGTGGATAGGATGATGTGTTCTGTGGAAACCGCTCATTCTCTTTCCCCAGCTACTCCCGTCATTGCTCAATGGGATCATGAACAAAGTGGCCATGATGCCAGGTACCGAGGTTATGCATGGGCCCAGCAACATGGACTTCCACTCACCAAGGCCGACTTGGCTTCAGCCACTGCTGAGTGCCCAATCTTCCAGCAGCAGAGACCAGCACTGAATCCCTGATATGGCACCATTCCTCGAGGTGATTAGCCAGCAACCTGGTGGCAAGTTAATTACATTGGACCACTTCCATTATGGAAAGAGCAGCGTTTTGTCCTTACAGGAATGGGCACTTACTCTGGATATGATTTGCCTTCCCTGCACGCAATGCTTCTGCCAAAACTACCATCTGTGGACTTACAGAATGCCTTATCCACCATCATGGTATCCCACACAGCATTGCCTCGGATCAAGGGACTCACTTCACAGCAAATGAAGTGTGGCAGTGGACCCATGCTCATGGAATTCACTGGTCTTACCATGCTCCCCATCATCCTGAAGTAGCTGGCTTGATAGAACAATGGAATGGCCTAAAGACACAATTACGGCACCAGCTAGGTGGCAATACTTTGCAAGGTTGGGGCAATGTTCTCCAGGAAGCTGTATGTGCTCTAAACCAGCTTCCAATATATGGTGCTGTTTCCCTCATAGCTAGGATTCATGGGTCCAGGAATCAAGGGGTGGAAATGGGAGTGACACTACTCACTATTACCCTAGTGACCCACTCACCAGATTTTTGCTTCCTGTCCCAGCGACCTTATGCTCTGCAAGTCTGGAGGTCTTAGTTCCAAAGGGAGGAATGCTCCCACCTGGAGACACATCACTGATTCCATGGAACTGGAAGCTAAGAATGCCACCTAGCCACTTTGGGCTCCTTATGCCTCTGGATCAACAGGTAAAGAAGGGAGTTACCATACTGGCTGGTGTGACTGATCCTGATTACCAAGAGGAAATCGGATTGATATTGCATAATGGAGGTAAAGAACAGTATGTCTGGAATCCTGGGGATCCTTTAGAGTGTCTCTTAGTACTACCATGTCCTGTAATTAAAGTCAATGGAAAACTACAGCAACCCAATTCCGACATGACTACTAATGGCCCAGACCCTTCAGGAACAAAGGTTTGGGTCATCCCACCAGGCAAAGAACCACGACCAGCTGAGGTGCTTGCTGAGGGCAAAGGGAATACAGAATGGTGGTGGAAGAAGATAGTCCTAAATACTAGTTATGGCCACATGACCAGTTGCAGAAATGGAGACTGTAATTGTTATGAGTATTTTGACTTTGTATATATGCATCAAATATTTTTGTTTCCTTTACTTAAAAAATATAAGATGTAAACAGGGCCAGTGCATTTTCGACTCTATATGTGTTAGTTGTATCATGTTAGGCACAAGTATGACTTTGTAATTATCTTTATTCAGAGATTATGTATGGTTTCAGGAGATGTGTACAGGTACCAACTTGACAAGGGGTGGACTGTGATGGTTAAGATTGTATGTCAACTTGGCTAGGCCATGATTCTTAGTGTTTTGGCAGTTGTATAATGTTGTGATCACTTCCCTGTTGAAATTTGATATGCGATCACCCCCATGATGGGATCTGCTGAGCGGTACTGGCTGGGCTGGGGCCTGTGGTGGCTCACTGCCCCCTCAGCCTTCATCTCTCTACCCTCTGCCAGCTACTTCCTTCCTGCTCGCCTTGCCAAGGTTTTTGGCTTGTTCCAGACCCAGCAGCTGCCTCTCGTCGTCTCTCCTCCGGTTCTTGGGACTTGATCTAGCAGCTTACCTGTTGGTCTTGGAATTCATCGACCTTCACAGACTGTGAGCAGGAGGCCTACTCTCCGACCTACCAACTTTGGCTTCCCCAACTTCTGCACCTGCGTGAATTGGGAGAGGCCTCTACCCTGATCCATGGACTTGGGACGTTCTAGCCTCTACAATCACATGAGCTGTTTCCTTGATATAAATCTCTCTATTATATATATTTATATGCTTTACTGGTTTTGCTTCTCTAGAGAACCCGGCCTAAGACAGGCATAGAACACAAATATTTGTTTTTTGGTTGTCTGAGAGACTCCATAAATATGCGTTATCATTTTGAAGGAGATATAGAGTTGTTCCCTCCACTATCCATCTGGATACATAAACTACAGTGAATTGAAGGATGAAGTGCTTGGATTCTGCCATGACAACCACATTCCAATGATCAGCCCTGGCTCTGTGTACATTATGTCAAACATTCAACTCTTTGAAAATAAGCAGGTGTTTGGTTTTGCTCAAAAACAAAGACACTTGACCCTATCACAGAAATAACATGAATAATTGAAAATAGTTTTCTTATTTATAAGCAACAAATTTTGAAACAGACTTGTCTACTGCATTTGTCATGAAAATAAGAAGGATTTTGTATATATGAGGTTTCAAACTGCCTTGTTGTGAGGTGGTCACGTGTGTTTGTGCAGTGATGCCCTGCCTTCATGATGTAAGATAAACTGACATTCTGAAATTACTAAATGAATAAATACATCATCCTTTGTCTAGACCCAGCCAAGTCAAGAGTGCAGAGATGTCTTTCACTCAGATGAAATATTTTGTAGATGGTGTGCATCCCTCCCCTTCACAGCCCCACCTCTGCAGCTCCATGGGCTGCAGGTGCTCCCTGTGGGGCTTCAGAGGGAGCAGGGTCATTAAGGAGAAATGGTTGAATTGGGGCACCTCAGTCTGGAATAAAACTGTCCATCCACTTCTTGTAAACTAAACATCTGGAGGAAATCCTGCCTAATTTCCTCTGGAGTCTCAGAAAAATCTTTTCATGGCTGGTTTTTGGTTAACAGATGATAGGCACTGGGCCTTTAGAGGGGAAGAGTTGCTGTACGAGTACCGCCAAGGACGTCTACAGCTCCTCTGGCTTTCCTAAAACAATGAAGAAAATTGATGCTGCCATTTATGATGAGGAAACTGGAAAGACTTACTATTTTGTTGCCAACTAGTATTGGAGGTAAAGACTGACCCCAGGAAATCTTAGGGAATCTAATCTCTCTAGTGGAAAGAGCATTGCCCTTTAAAATTGTTCTCAAATTTTGCTGAAACTTCTGGCTGTTTCTGTGAATGGAAGTAGCCATTCCAAGAGCCATTCAGTCCCCTACCTGTTATCATCACACCACATGCCTGTCCTTGGAATGCAAGGGACTTGTAGGATTAAGTTTTAAAAGGAGATACAAGGCAAACACACCCAACAGGAACAAAAGGCATCCAAAAAGGAGCCCAGGGGAGAATTTCAATCAGATTTTCAGTTGAGGATATCTTAGAGTTTGTCTAGTTTGCCCTACTGTCCTATAACGTTATTGAACAAAACCCTTTCCAATGAAAAGTCATATTGTTTTCATGTTAATGATGCACCTGCCCATGATTGTTTTAAGGGTTTCTGAAAAATGGGGATAAAGATAGTACCTAAAAAAAACTGTTGCCATCCAGCCATCTCCTTTTGGTTAGCAGCAGAGCACTTAACCATTGCTCTCCTAGGGCTCAGAGATAGTACCTATCTGTAAGGATTAAATGAGTTAGTATGTGGAAAACATTTAGAGCAGTGACTGGCACGTGGAAATATTAATTGTTATCATTATTATTAGTATGATTATATTAATAACATATTCTGATACTTCTAAGTATTTTTCTTAACCAGGTATGATAAAAATATGCAGTCCATGTGTCATGGACTGAATTGTGTCCCTCAAAAATATGTGTCAATTTGGCTAGGCCATGATTCCCAGTATTGTGTGATTGTCCACAATTTTGTCATCTAATGTGATTTTCCTATGTGTTGTAAATCCTACCTCCATGATGTTAATGAGACCGGATTATAAGCAGTTATGTTAATGAGGCAGGACTCAATCTACAAGATTAGGTTGTGTCTTAAACCAATCTGTTTTGAAATATAAAAGAAAGAAGCGAGCAGAGGGACAGGGGGACCTCATACCACCAAGAAACAAGAGCCAGGAGAAGAGCATGTCCTCTGGACGTAGGATCCCTGCACTGAGAAGCTCCCGGACCGGGGAAGATTGATGACAAGGACCTTCCCCCAGAGCTGACAGAGAGAGAAAGCCTTCCACTGGAGCTGGCATTCTTAATTTGGACTTGTAGCCTCCTAGACTGTTAGAGAATAAACTTCTGTTTGTTAAAGTCATCACTTGATGACGAGATGACTAAGATGCAACTATCCCAGAAAGATCATTCATGACTTTCCACAAACTGGCAAAAAAAGTTGATGCCTTTTTCCAAAATGGAGGTAAAGACCATGAGTTTCTCCATTTTGTTACCCTAAAAAATAATTTAGGAACTGAAACTTAGATGAGAAATTTCTGTGCACAGAAATTTTTTTTTAAGAGTTCTTGTGGAAAACCATTATCTATTTGTCTGACATGATAATTATCTTTCATTTTATTTCCAGGATTTTTCTACTTCTTTCATTTAAAAAAATCAGTACCAGTTTGATCCTGATCTAAAAACAGCAGGTTCAACTGTAGAAATAACTAACGGTCAAACTGTCACAAAGAAAGATGGAAAAAATATTCTTAATGAACCAAGGAGAATGTTTTTCTGAGGAACCATATATTTCAGTATTTTATTTTAACCTCTTGTGGACACTGAGGCAGAGATCCATAAGTACAATGTTACTTAACCTCAATCTGGAAATAGTCTATGTTAACTAGAGTGTATTGCTTCATGAACGTACACAATCTAACTTTAAGAAAGTGCTAAGGACATCAGGGTCATAGGTTATCCTGAGGTTTTCATTCAGTAAAACTCTTTACCAGAATCCAAGATTCTGACTTTAATCTTGAGCAACTATCACATATGGGATGTATAGCTCAAACCTCCCAAGAAGACACAAGCCCCCAGGCTCATGAAAGGAAAAATGGTATAAGAACACAGGACTCAGAACAACAGTGTCATCCTAATATGGACAGAACAGCACTGTCACATATTAAAGAAAATTGATATTTAAACTTGTTATGGAAAATAGGGTTTTGACTTTTAACATATAATATGCATACAGAAAAGGCACATAAGAATACCAATTGACGAATTTTCACCAAGTGAACCCAGCTAGGTAACCAGCACACACATCAAAAAAAGAAACGAAAATTGCCAGCACCCAGAATTCCTTTTTGTGCCCTCTTCAGGTATTAACCTTCCTAGGGGTAACCACCATCCTGACTTCTGATACCACAGATTAGTTTTACCTCTTTTAGTTCTTAAAATAAACGGAATTATACGTTGTATACTCTTGTGTTTGACTTATTTAACTCCACATTATGTTTATGAGATTCATCTATATATTTTTATGTAATTCTTTATAATTCATTCACTTTGTGATAGAGTTTTCCTTTGGGGGAATAATTTACCACAGTCTGTAGATCCAATCTAATACTGAAAGACATTTAAGTAGTTTCCAATTTGAGACTATTAAGAATACTGCTTGTATTAATATTCTAGGTCATGTTGAGTTTATAGTTAGCAGTGGAGTTGATAGGTCATAAGGCATGCATGAAGGAGCTCTGGTGGTGCAGTGGTTAAGCACTTGGCTGCTAACCGAAAGGTCAGCAGTTCGAAACCACTATCCTCTCCATGGGAGAAAAATGTGGCAGTCTGCTTGCTTAAAGATTACAGCCTTGGAAACCCTATGGGGCAGTTCTACTCTGTCCTGTAGGGTCGCTGTGAGTCGGAATCAACTCGACGGGAGCAGGTTTGGCTTTTGGTTTTCAGGTATGCATAAGGGCCTCTGGTGGCAACATGGTTAAACGCTCAGTTGCTTATTAAAAGGTTGGCAGTTTGAACCCACCCAGTGACTCCTCGGGAGAAAAGACCTGACAATCTGCTCCTGTAAAGATTACAGCAGTTCTGCTCTGTCACATGGGGTCATTGTGACTCAGAATCGACTCAACAGCACCTAACAATAAAAACAACAGGGTATGCATATGTTCAGCTTTAGTAGATCCTACCAGACGGCTTTCCAAAGTGGTTGTACCAATTTTCAATGATATTTTGAAGCAACCGTTTCCCTCTTATAATAACCATATTTTCAAAGACCATATCTCTAGTTTAAATGGGAATTAGGCAAATTCACAAGGGAACTATGTAGGAAGAGAGGGTGTGTGTACAGTAGCTCTTTCAATTTATAAAACAAATCCTAGATTTGGCTTTGTTGAATGTGATTGCCCAGTGATCTCTGACAAGGAGTGTTTCCCATTCCAAAATATCATGGATTATCCAAATGCATTTTAGTCTGTCATTTTGCTAAATGACTGGCTATAAAAAACTTTAATATAGCCTCAGATTAATTTTTTTCTCTAAATATTTACATGTAGCTTTCATGATTACTAAAAGCATATTGCTATATGCTTTCTATGGAAGTCTGGGGAAATACACTTCTTACTTGAAATACTAAATCTAGCAAACGATCGAGATTTTGGGGGATGGAAATAAAACCTCTCAGCCATCCTAACAAATAGTTTCTGGCTCACTCAATCAGCTTTACGCACAAATGAGGAGTATATCAATAAAATCCTGTGATTTCAAGTAGTTTGAGATAGAAATGAAAGGCCTCCTAAAGAAAAAGTACAAAACTACAAAACATCTGTATCAGTCAAGGTCCTGGCAGAAAACAGGTGGCACAATCATATAGATATCTGAGGCGAGTTTAATGAAGAAATATTTACAAATGTGTGGACTAGGTTAAGGGAAACCAATAAGAAATGGTCACACCAAAAGCATGCAGAAGCCAATCTACCCACAAGCGTTAGCGGCCAAGGGAGACAAAAGTTACCAGAGAAGTGTAGCCATAGCTATAGCTGTTGCTGTAGCAGAAGGATGCCCAGAAGGAACATGGTCTTTGGCAGAGCAACACAGGCGTTATCAATCCTCAGCCCCGCAGAGACAAGAATGGGTTGATAAACTCCCTGACCTCTCTCTTTCTGTCAACATAATTTCTGCCAGTGCCTCCAACTGACCAACCCAACAGGAAGCCCAGGTGATGCAGTGCATAGAGGTTAGCCTCCCAGGGCTCAGAGCAATGGTAAATATTCACCATATTCTCTCCTATAACAAACTCATCAGGTGTACAAAGCAACTCTCTATATAATATGACTTACAAAGAACAAGAAAACTTTTCTCTGCCACCTAGTTTCCATTGCTGTCTTAAAATAAAAGTCTACCCTGCTTCTCCCAAACTCCATTAGTAGCAAACTTAATTTTGACCCCAGCTCTGATAGGTCAATAATGCTATGATAGTAATAGACTAATAATAATATTTATTATTATAAATAATAAATTATATAAACATTATATTATTATTACTATGGTATCCCAGGCACTCTGCTACACACTGATGATTTCCCCTGAAATTAGAAACAAGACTTCCCTCAGTCTCATTGTGGGGAGTTATGCCCAATCCCTTAATGCAGAAGTCTGGAGACTGACGCCAGTACCTACTTTGCATGCTCAAGATTTACTGCTAGATATGAATGCAATAAACTGCTTAGACTTCTCAGCTATGCTCCACAAATAGACTGCTCAGCTATTGTCTTAGCTGTCTTCATAAATTTATGATCTTCTCCCTGAATATTAGAATTATGGGTCTTGTCCCCAGGTAACCTTCCTTACAGAATACTCTGGGTGGGCTTCAAGTTATATTATAAAGTATAAATGTGCAGAGGCTGACCATTGCTGCTGAAAATAATGAGACTCCTTTATATATATATATATATATATTATTGTACTTTAGATGAAGGTTTACAGAACAAATAGTTTCTCA
>NW_004444084.1:2173188-2236846 GCF_000243295.1 Trichechus manatus latirostris
TTTATATATATATATATATATATTATTGTACTTTAGATGAAGGTTTACAGAACAAATAGTTTCTCATTAAACAGTTAGTACACATATTACTTTATGACATTGGTTAACAACCCCACAACATGTCAACACTCTCCCTTCTCGACCTTGGGTTCCCTATCACCAGCTTTCCTGTCCCCTCCTGCCTTCTAGTTCTTGTCCCTGGGCTGTTGTGCCTCATTAATGAGACTGTCCTTTTTTATCATCCAGGCAAATTCTTTCCACAGGCAGAACTCTGTGGTTAATAGTGCCTCGATTTCATAGTAAAAGGCATTACTTTTATAATACTTATTTTTTAATATTACTATTTTTTTCTGTTTACCCAGGTAGTAAATGCATGTTCAGCAGTTCTGAACAAGATGCCAACCCAACTGCAGGCTCCCTACCCTGAACCAGCCTCAGAGAAGTCATAGAAGTGAGAGGGAAATTGATGGATTCTAGAATGAGCACAGACGGTGAGAGACACTTGGGTGGGCAGATGGTCACCCTCCAGTGTGAGAAGAAAATGGCGTCAGTACGGTGTGCCTCCAACTGGGAGCAAGGAAAGCATATTCTATTTGTTTCCCTTTTTTTCCCACTTGCTGCTGTGGGCTCCAAGTCTGTATGGCAGGGTCGGGAGGCTGCAGCACCAGCAAAAGACAAGGGAATAGTGTCAGGGCAGTGACTTTATTTCACTCATAGCAAAAACTGAGGTCCCTATAACGATCCACAAGGCTCTATCTGATCTTCATCCAAGCCCACAGCCACCCACCTCATCCCCTACTCTTCTGCTCCTTGCTTACTCCATTCTAGCTGCATTGGCCTCTGCTATTTTTCAACATGTGAAGTATATGCATACCTCAATGACTTTTCACTGGATTTTTCTTCCCTCACTTCCTTTAGAACGCTGCTCAAAGATCATCTTCTCAATGAGGTTTTCCATGGCTTACCCTCTTTAAAATCACAACTTATACCTTCTCCCCACCACACACACTCACATAATTGTCTTTCCATATATTTGTCGATTCTAACATACTATATAATTTAATCACTTTTTAAAGTCTACTGTTTATTGCCTCTTTCCCTGCTACAGTGGAAACTCCATAAGGGCAGAGTCCTTTGTTTTGTTTACTGATATAATTAATTCAATGGCCAAATAAGTGCTCAGTAAATGTTTTTTTTAACAAATTAATGCAGTCTTGATGCTGGAGCCCAGCAAAGATGGGAAATCAATAGCAAGGTGTGTAGTCAGCCAGGCCAGCTCCTAAGGACGCCTTCTCCCATCATCCCCGGCTTAGAAAACTATAAAGTTAAAGATACAGCAGCAGCACTCCTATTTCAAAGGAGGCAATTGACCTGACCAAACAGATCACTGCCCAAATGGACAATGAGTGCCCTCTACTGGTGTTATGTGAGCATAGCATCCACCGGGGGCATGGTGATCAAGAACTACGGCTGCTAACCAAAAGGCTGGCAGTTCGAATTCACCAGCCATTCCTTGGAAACCCTATGGGGCAGTCCTACTCTGTCCTGTCGGGTCGTTATGAGTCGGAACTGACTTGATGGCAACAGGTTTGATTATTTTGTTTTAGCGTGGCTAAGAGTTTGACTTGATTCAATGTCATTGTTTGCTATTCCTATACTCCATTTAACATTGGAGCATTTGAGTTAGATTTTACACTGGGGCCACACTATAGCCCTAGAAAGTTCTTCTATAACTAATAACAATCTTTAGCTTTTGACATTAAGGCATAGAAAAATATCTCAACAGAGACACATCAAAATCTTAACAGTGATACTCGTGAAGAGTGTGCCTCTTAGTCAAGTAGATACAAGAGACCAAAGGGGCAGCTTCTGTCCAGAGGTGAGATGGGAAGGCAGAGAGGGTTAGGAGCCGGTTGAATGGTCACGGGGAATCAGGGGCGGAAAGGAGGAGTGTGCTGTCACAGAATGGGGTGAGCAATTAGGGTCTCATAACAATGTATGTATAAAAATTTTGTATGGGAGACTAACTTGAAATGTAAACTTCATTTAATTACAACAATAAAAAAAAGAGAGAGGAAAAAAATCTTAACAGTGGCCACCTCTAGAGGAGGCAAGTGACAGGGAGTGGGGATTAGAGAACTTGGCATTTACTTTTTACACCTCTGATTGTTTTGAAACTGTTTTTTTTACAAATGAGCATGTACTCCTGTATTATTTGAGTATTTAAAAATAAACAATTTTTAAAACAAAATAAATAGCACTTCATAGTTTACAAAATGCTTTTTTCATCTGTTTCATCATTGGAACCCACAGCAATCCTGTGAGATAGTTTCATATCCAATTGTCAGAGAATTGTAATTTTATCCGTTATTTTTCACCACGTGCTTAGCTGTGTGTGAGACATTTTCCATGCACATCCTCATTTAATCTTTACAACATCCCTATGAGGTAGGTGCTATTGTTACCACCATCTTACACACGAGGAAACTGAGGCTTACGGACATTAAGTGAATTATACTGGGTCCCACTGCAGCAAGTGGCCACTCAGGAATGTGAAATAGAAGCACACAGAGAGAAAAGGACTCGTCCAAGATCAAGTAAGTGGTAAAGTGGGGTCATACCAGATCCCCAGACTTCCACTTCCACATGCTAGAGATAAACTGGCTGTCTGTGAGGGCCCTCAGGTTTGCCACATCTGGCTTCTCCAAAGTTCTTTCCTCATGTACTAGACTACCATAATGTTTGCAGAATTTGGAAGAAGCAAATTCTTAAAATGACAGTAAGGTGGCATTTGAACTAAAGAAGCCACTCAGGTAAAAGGTCAACTTGAGTCTTTCCATGTCTTTGTTGAGCTTTAACAGAAAGAGTCTTGGAGTCAGAGATACAAAACCTCATTTGATCCCAAACCCCACCTCACATTACACCTGCTAGCTATTTGACTTCAGGTATTTCCCGTAACCTCTCTGATCCTCAGTTTCTGTATTGTTTTTCCACTTGTTTGTTTTTAAAAAAAAGATAATAGAAGATTCACATGAAAGTGACTTTGTAAATGTAGTTAGTACAACATCTGATCTATAATTGAGAGTTTGGTAAATACTCACATGAGTATTTACTGGGGTGAGTAGAGGTCCTCCTAGGGATATACAGTATAATATCCTAAAGGGTTTTTCAAACTACTTGCAGACTCAGAGATCCTAAAGTGCCCTTCCCTATACAATCTCTCCATACACTTACTGACCCCTTCCCAATCTCTTCCCATTGAGAATTACTACTTGTGGTAGGCAGAATAATGGCTTCCAAAGATGTCCACATGCTAATCCCTGGAACCTGTGAATATGTTATCTTACATGGTAAAAGAGACCGTGCAGATGCGATTAAGTTAAAGATTTTGAGATAAGGACATTATCCTGGATTATCTAGATGGACCTAATCTAATCCCATGGATCCTTAAAAGGGAGAACCATTCCCAGTTGTGCTCAGAGAGAGGCATGAGGATGAAAGGTCAGAGAGATGCAATATCGCTGGTTTTGAAGATGGAGGAGGGGGACAATAGCCAAGGGATGCTGGCAGCCTCTAGAAGCTGGAAATGGCAAAGAAACAGAACCTTCCTTAAAAAACAAAAAACCCATTGCCGTCAAGTCAATTCTGACTCATAGTGACCCTATAGGACAGAGTAAAACTGCCCCACAGGGTTTCCAAGGAGTGCCTGGTGGATTCGAACAGCCATAGCTCTTAACCACTATGCCACCAGGGTTTCTGAACCTCCTTTAGAGCCTCTAAAAAGGATCACAGCCTTGCAAACACCTTGATTTTAGCCCAGTGAGACCCATAACAGACTTCTGGCCTACAGAACTGTAAGATGATAAATTTAGGTTGTTTTAAGTCATTGAGTTTATGGTAATTTTTTTACAGCAGCAATAGAAAACTAATACATGGTCCTTTATAAGCCACTGTCACCAAGGGGTATATGTGGAGTCTTTCTGACATTTTAGGCTTCAAAAAAGAAAACTAAGTTGAGAACCTTTGATCAAGACTACCAAGAACAGTGTCTAGTGGGGGGACCTGTCATGGACTGCACTGTGTCTCCCTAAAATGTATGTTGAAATCCTAACCCTTGCACCTGCAAATATAATCTTGTTTGGAAATAGGGGTTTTCTTTTGTTGTGTTAATGAGATCATTATCAGAGTAGGGTGGGTCCTAAACCTAATCACTACTGAGTTATAGAGAGAGCCAACTAGATACAGCAACACACACATAGGGAAGATGCCATATGAAGACAGGCATACATGGCAGATAAATCTACAAGCCGAGGAACTGCAAAGATTGGTGGCAGCTACTAGAAGCTGAAATAGACGAGGAAGGAGCTCCCCCTAGAGCTAAGCCCTGAATTTGGACTTCTAGTCTCCTGAACTATGAGAAAATAAATTTCTGCTCTTCGAAGCCACCTGCTTGTGGTATTTCTGTTACAGCAGCACTAGGAAACTATGAACTACAGAAGTTAGACAGATATTATTTAGATGAGTTCTCATAGACTCGGACAGTGCTGTGTGGGGTGGAAGCTGGGATATAAGGGGTTAATGAAGAGGGGTGTGGTGTGAGGAAGAGGAGGCAGTAGACAATGCATCCAAGAAGTTTGACAGAGAAGGAGAGAAAGTAACTCAAGACCATAACTCAAGTGGTTAGCAGGGTGGAGGGAAGGTTTTTGACTTGGTTTTGTTTTGTCTTACTAGAGAAAGCCTGATTGCATTCGTAGACCTAATGGAGACAATGAGGGAAAGAGAAAAAGAACGGGAGAAGGTGTAACTCCTGAAGGATGAGGAGAATAGGTTCTGGTGTAGAACTATAGAGAGGCATCAACCTTCAGTCACACTAAAAGACAGTCATCAGAAGTCTGAGATAAGGGAGATAGAGACTGTTTGTTGTGGAAATGAGAAAAAATGAAGTAATTCTCCTAAGGTAGGGGGTAGTATCATCTCCTGGTGCGGCCCTCTTGTACAGTCTCTGTTTTCTTTTACAAAAGAAGGTCTCAACTCATTCTCAGCACCACCTGGGATGCTTTCTAAAAACATACATGCCTGGGCCCCACAGATTCTGATTTAGTAGCTGGAGTGGAGGCCACTCATCTGTCCTTTAATACAGATTCGGATGTAGAGTCAAAGCTGAGAACATTCACCTTAATTTGAATTTGCCATAACTGAGGGAGCAAAGGGGATTACTAGGAAGGGTAAATGGAGAGTTAAGTTTGAATCAGATCTCTGAACTTCAGTTTCCTTATCTTTAAATTTGAGATAATAACTCCAACTTCCCTGGGTTGTTATGAAGCTTAAGAAAGACAATAAATATTGAAAGTCTAAGACAGAGTCCTACAGAGTGTAGACAGCTAATACACATCTGTTTCCCTTCCTTAATAGTAGAGACTACCAGCTTAACCCAGTGTTTAACGTATAATGGCTTGTGCAATTTGAGCTTAACCATTTATACTCTGTGCAAAGGGTGTACACCACACGGCATATTGTCTCTGGCTGCACTGAGCACTGGGTACTAAAGGAAGTTCTATGGAAGTTATTCATTACTCAGTGACTTAACTCTGAAGTACTTCTCTTTCTGGAAGAGAGGACCTTTTCAACATTGCTAGCTCACTCATAGTCACGGACACAATGAACTCACCTCGCTATAACTTCATCACATCCATAACACAAAGGGGCACCACACTTGTGAGTTTACACAGAGCTTTCACATATACTATCTCATTTAATCTTCCTGAAGCTCTAAGAGGGAGATGTTAATGTTTTATAGATATGGAAGCTGAGCCTCAGAAGAAGTTAGATTTGCTAAAAGTTGTGTAAGCAGGAAGTGTTAGAACTACAATTTGAACCCAGTTTGTCTAATTCCGGAGTCCCTAGGTGGCACAAATGGTTAAGCACTGGACTGCTAACAAAATGTTGGTGGTTCAAACTCACCCAGAGTCACCTCAGAAGATAAGCCTAATGATCTGCTTCCGAAAGGTCACAGCCTTGAAAACTCTATGTAGCAGTTCTACTCTGCACACATAGGGTCACCATGAACCAGAATCAACTTGACAGCAACTAACAACAGTCTAATTCCAAGTCCAAAGCTCCTTACCCTTCACCGCAACTGTCCCCAACAATTATTCTGTTGTCTTGATCAGGGTTATGTAGACTTCCATCCTGATCATCAGAGTCCAATAAAGCAGAGGATATTTTGCTTCAGCTTATATGAATCAAATTAGCCATATGCTTCACTGGGTATACTTCTGTACTGAGCTCATGCTATTCCCTCTGTTGGATCATGTTCCCCACTGGAAAACTCCTACTCACCGTTCAAGATTCAGCCAGGCATGAAGACCTCTAGGCAGCTTTCCCAGTACTTATGCCCACCCTGGCTGCTGTGATGTACTTTTTTTTTTTCAACTAAAGGGAAAAAAGACTTCATACAACTAGTTTCATTTCTTCATGGTAAAAAAGCAAAACTGAGCCATAAAAAATACAATTTCCTATTCCCCCTGTAGCTATCTCTACTGTGGAACAGCATGTCAGTGATCAGACTAGGCCACTGCCTACAGGGGGTGGTATTAGGGAATCAGGAAGACCCTCAATTATCTTGCTTTATTTCTGTCCAAAAAAGAATTTCCTCCACCTTCTCACTTGCTCTGAAACTCATGTTATACAGAACAAAGCCTTCATTTGAAAAAAAAAAAAAAATTGCTCTGTTTTTTTTTTAGTAAGAAACGGGCTTAAAATACAAATAACCCGTAAAATCACACTGAAGTGTAAATGACTGATAGCTGATCTTTTCCTGAGAGCAGGCTTTCAAATGGAAGAGAGTCTGAGATTCCAGGCCCCAGAAGAAGGTAAGACACAGGAGCTAGTGGTGAAGTGTGGAGAAAACACTCAGAGTTGTCGGACACCTTGAAGACAAACGTGAGTTTCTCAGCTGGCTTGGGGCTGGACCTGTTGTCAGGGACCCAGATCAGACAATTCCTGTTTTTAACATAGCATTCACATAGATGCCAGGGACCTGGGTTTACCCAAGTTTTGGATTTTGTATAAATCAGTTACAATCATGTTTTAAAAATGTAGGACAGACCTTGAAAGAGGTAGTGATGATTCAGTGGGAATATTCTGGCCTTCCATGCAGTAGACCTGGGTTGGATTTCTGGCCAATGTACCTCATGTGCAGCCAGCCACCACTGGTCTGTCAGTGGAGGCTTATGTGTCGCTATGACGCTGAATGGATTTCAACGGTGCTTCCAGACTAAGACAAACTAAGAAGAAAGGCCTGGCAATCAACTTCTGAAAATCTGCCAATAAACCCCTATGGATCACAACGTCCGATTTGCAGCCAGTCGTAGGGATGGTACAGGACTGGGTAGCATTTCATTCCATCGTGCATGGGGTCACCATGAGTCTGGGGCCGATTCAACAGCAGCTAACAACAACAGACCTTGTAAATAAGCCAAATAGCTCAGTATAAGGTGGACAAATGCTAAGGCATTCCTATTCAGTAAAAGGGGTATTTTCACTAAAAACTCCATTTGAAGGAAGCCCCATCATGACTAAGGAAGGGTTAACATGATTGTGACCTCAGAACAGCTTGAACAACTTTGGGGAAAAGCTACCTCATTTGTGCAAGGACTTGATTGCCAAGTCTCTGCATGTTCATATTCTTCCTCTTTTTCAAGGTCAAGTTCAAATTCTACCTCCCTCTTGAAGCCATCCTTGATTGCTCTCCCCCCACCATTGCTCTTTTCTCTGGACTTCTACAGCATTTCATCCGAACCTCTACTCCTGGCACTTACCACTCTATGCCGGACGTCGTAATTGTTCATATAACTTATCCCCAATAATCTGGTACCCATGATCTAGTACCTGACATATGGTAGGTGGCAAGGAATGTTTGTTGAGTGAAAGCAGGAATCTACTCTGCTGTCCAGACACATTCTAGCCCAGGATGCTTCTACGGATTGTTTATAAAGCTCTTAAGAAGCATCAGAAAGGAACTGAACTCCTTATCACAGTATCTCAATCAAAGACACTATTTATTTACATGTTAACACATGCTATATATCATAGATGTAAACATATACATTCATACACAAGAGTACCTTTGCAGAGTATATGTACATATACGTACATGAAGGCTGTGTATGGTAACATAGGCTACCAGAAGACTCAGAAGTGGGACCAGGTGACATGATTTGAAAAGCATGTCCCAAAGCCCCTAGCGATACAGTCCCCTGTGTAGTCACATTGTCAGAAAATCCCCTCTCAGTGTCTTATCCCTTAGGGAATATATCAGACAGGTCATTCTCTCTCTCCCTCGTCTCCTGCTCCATGAATGTAAACCAAGGCATCCCCATTAGCACGGGCCCTGAGCTCCTGCTCCATTATGGGCCAGCTAAGGGCTGAAAGGGGAGATAAGGCAGAACGTGATGTAGCAGCTCCCAGCTCAGTTTCTCTAAACACACCACCTGGGGTTGAATCCCAGCTTTTCACAAACTAAGCATGTGATTTGGACAAGTCATCTAACCTCTCTGGACTTGATTTCATCTGTAAAATGAGATAACAATAACATCTACCGCCCAGGGCTGGGTGAGGATGCAATACCTGTAGGCATAACACGTCGGTCTGGTATGTGATAAATAATCACCAAATGTTTGCTATCATCTTCAGTTATTGCTTTTTGTCTTTCCCGTGAAGCATCCAGCTTACAGACTGGTGTTTCTCTAATACATTGAGGCCAAAACCGTATCCTCCAGAAGCTGGGCCCAGACCCCAGTATGAAACCCACTTTGTGACAACCCACCCAGCCACACAATTTCCTCAATTAAAGTGAGGGTAGACGAGCACAAGGATTCTCAGTTCGGCTCCTGAGTCCCCAGATACCTACCACTGACCTAACAATATTACCCTGCATGAATTAACATAGCCTCTGGGTCTTACACAACCAGAAAACTGCTGTTTAGCCACACAACTTCCTATTGTGCATGCCTTTTCTTTGACCAGACATTTTGCCAAATATATCTAACTAACAATTCCAAAAGCAAAGTGTAGCAATTTTTTTTTTCTTGCTGAAAGTCTCCCCCATTTGGGGGTACTCAATCACATTATACAATTGCAAAATGGTCAGGGTATAAATAACCTCTGTTGCTTCATATTCCTGATGCAGCAATTGTTTAAGATGTGGCTTTATAAGGGACTCAAAAAGAGCAGTGAGTGACACGTGATGCTGTGAGCTTTCAGGTACCCAACAGGGGAGGTCTGTACCCAGAGAAGCAGAGAGGAAAGCCAGCAGAGGTAGTGTTGGAAGAAAAGGCCATGTTAAGTCTGAAGATGCTTACGCTGCTGCTCTTACTCCACATGCAGCTCTCCATGGCCTTCCCTGTACCTGCTGAACCCCCCGAAGAGAAAAACACAAAAATTGTTCAGGTAAATTAATTATCAATGATCCCCTGGGGTGGGTGGTTGATTTGATGATTATTGGGAAATTGGGTGGGTAGTTTTCTCTTCTTAGTTAAAACAGGCTGAAAGAAATTATCTGGGTGATTTCCTTGAGGCTGGACAACTTGGTTCAGTGATTTGGATGGTTCCAATCTGGCAAGGACTGGGCCCTCTAACAGTCAGGGCACAAACATATGCTGGCTCTTCAAAGCCCAGGAAAATACTGCTGCCAAGCTGCCTCCAGCTTGGGAACCCTTTTAGAAGGAATGGCTTTAATTATAAAACTAAATGATTTTCTTTCTTTCTTGGTTACCTAAGGTTTTCCCTTCCATTATGTCCCCAACATTAGTTACATGCTTTGTGCTTCCTATACAAACTTCCCTCTGCAGCCAAAAATCCCGGGTGTAGAAGAGAGCATGAGGTGGGAGATGAGAACAAAGCAGGAATCAGTTCCTAGTGATTTACCAAGCACCAGATTGCAGGGCTATTTATAAACTCTTGGAAGCACTATGAAACAGAGCCAAAAGCTTTTTTCTGTTGTTTCACAGTAAGAAAGCCAGGTCAAATTTTAAGAAACACAAGGAAACGCTGTTACATATTTGCACGCGCAATTTTCGTAGCAATACGCTTTTAGAAAGGCGTTTTTCTTGTTGCTAAATTTTTGGTACCTCTTCTAGTGATAACAGTAAACCTCTGGGCGAATAGCTAGATTCATTAAGCTAATTTATTGAGCGCTTACAAGGCAACCTGCTAACTGTTGCACAAACATCTTATTTAATCCACACAACAACCCTGTGAGGTGGATATTATTATTTTTACTTTAGAGATGAGAATGTGATTTTAAATCAGTTAACTGACATGTCCAAAGTCTCACAGCCAGTTGGTGGCAGAGCCAAGATTTGAACCCAAACCTGTCTGATTACAAGCTTGTGTTCTGTCTGTGTCATCTACAAAGTACCAGGTGTTCACAGGCTAGAGAAGGTGAGATAAAGAAGTCATATAATTGCCTTGTTAACATCCTTCAGAACCCTTAGTTCCAAATGAACGGTGGCTCCTTATAAAGAGTTATCTTGGTGGATAGAATGTTTATATCAGTGATGCTGCTGTTACCCAAAAACATATTTGAAGTTCCTCTTTTGACATTGCAAATTCTCATTTGAGATGCAACATGGTGAGTTGGGACCTGAATTGTAATCTTGGCAACTTCCTTAACTCTCTGAGCCTCCATTTCTTCATGAGGATGATTAAATCTATTCTGTAGTAGTGTTTGGCATCCCTGAGTGGTCCAAATGGTGAATCCACTTGGCTGCTAACTAAAAGGTTAGAGTTCACCCAGAAGCACCTCAGAAGAAAGGTCTGGCAATCTACTTCTGAAAGATCACAGCCATTAAAAAACCCTATGGAGCACAGTTCTACTTTGATACACATGAGGTTGCTGTGAGTCAGAGTTGACTTGACACAAATTGGTTTGTTAGTTTTGTTTTGTTTTTGTTTTTGTTTTTTTTTGTTATAGTAGTGTTTAGAAGATTAAAAGAGATAATCTGCATGATGCAACTAATACCTCAGGAGAAGTTAATAAATGCTGTTGCTAATTTTTCCTTTTATAAAAATAAGCAATCTCATTACAGGCAGTTCCTGGGTTGTGAACATCCAACCTACATACAACCCATAGTTATGAATACCTCGTAAAGCATATTATATTAAAAATCTGAGGGACATACAATGCTTCACAATAGCAAATGAGCACTACTTTGTGACACACATCAAAATATTATTATTACTGTATTATTATGTTAAAGATTTTTTAGTGTATCCAGAAGTGTTTCTTTAAAGTTTTTTGTGCATAGAAATGCACACTATATACTATATACTAAGACAAGCATTTGACTAAATGACATTAGATACAAACCATACCTAACTGTTCTGACTTACCTACAAATTCAACTTAAAGACAGACTTAAGAATGGAACTCATTCATCATCCAGGGACTGCCTGTACTGTATAGTGGCATTTTGTATGTACCAAATGACTCGTTTAGGAGACACCTATTTTTATGCATGAACATAAACTAGAGTACTGAATGGAAAGGCTGCTCTTTTCAGTAGGTACTATTCTCTCAAAGTCAACCTATAAATTTGTGTTTTTGTTTCTGTGGCTTTGTCAGGTTATAAGCCATGGTTTGATCCCCGGAGCAATTTAGAAAATAATGTAAAATACTCAGAGAACTGAAGGTAATACCACAGCAAGTATGCTTATGTTTTTGTTTTTGTCCAGAATTACCTAGAAAAGTTCTACCAATTGCCCAGGACTCAATTTAAGTCTGAAAGGAAGAACAGCGCTAGCGTGGTTGTTGAAAAGCTTAAAGTAATGCAGCTGTTCTTTGGGTTGAACGCAACAGGGAAGCCAGATGCTGAAACCCTGGAGATAATGCAAAAGCCTCGCTGTGGAGTGCCTGATGGTGGTGGTTTTATGGTAACCCCAGGAAACCCCAAGTGGAAACACATGAACGTGACCTACAGGTGATGTTTCTTGAGTTTCAGAATTCATACATTCAGCCAGTATTCATTGAGCTCTTAGGCTGTGCCAGAAACTGTTTTAGGACTTGGGATACACCAGGGATAAATAGACAAACATCCCTGCTCTTGTGGAGTTTAGATCCTAGTGAATGAGCATGAGGATGAAAGGGTAGCGATTCCATGGATTCTTTTCACTCCAAAGCCTGCCATTTTTGTCTTCCTTCACCAACGATCTAAAGGGGACCATAATGAAGTCAGGCTGTCTCTCTAAGCACTCACTTCAGGACCCCAAAAAGGTTTAATTATTACTGGGAAGAATCTAGATCAGGCTTGTTGATATACCCTGATAATAATGAAACAGCCTGTGATGGTTAATTTTATGTGTCAGCTTGACTAGGCTTTGGTTCCCAGTTGTTTAGCCAAACACTAATCTAGTTGCTGTCATGGAGTAGTTACATGTGGATATATCAGTTGGCCTTGGGTAGAGCAGATTAACTTCCACAGTGTAATGTAATATAATGTGATTACTTTACATCTAATGTAACATTGTGTAATCACCTTCTATAATGCAATCTAATGTAATCAATCAATCAGCTGAAAAGGGAGTTTCCCTAAAGTGTGTTCTGCCTACAGACTATAAATTAATGTTTTGGCAGAACTCTTACTTCACTCTTCATTCTACACTCTTTCTGTCACCTGACCTATGGGCATTCAACACTTTTTTTAATACTACTATTTGCCAGGTAGTGAACTAAATGCTTTACATGTATTTAATCCACACAGCACTCTATGAGAGGGGTACTATTTTACTATCTTCATTTTATGAACAAGGAAACTAAAGTTTAAAGACAAAGTAACTTGTCTAAAATCCTGAAGTTAAGCAGGGTCAAAATCCAGACATGAACTGATATCTCTCCTCAACCCAGAATCCTCATCCCCTGTTTATATCCTCCCCTGTGGTAACACATCACCTATGCAACTCACTCTAAGATAGAGCAACTCAATCTGTTGATAGCCTGTTCTGCACGATAATGAACTCTTCACACATCTTCTCACTTTGAAGGATTAGAAATTATCCCTCAGATTTGGCAAAGGCTGAGGTGGAAAAAGCTATTAAGAAAGCCTTTAAAGTCTGGAGCCGTGTTTCGCCCCTGAGCTTCACCAAGATCTCAGAGAGAAAAGCAGACATCGAGATTAGTTTTCTTGTAAGAGGTAATCTCAAAGCAATCATCCTCAATTTTACTTTCCATTGTTAACTTGAGACTCAGCAAAGATTCAATATGAATTGTTTTATTTCAGATCATGGTGACAATTCTCCATTTGATGGACCCAACGGAATCCTTGCTCATGCCTTTCAACCAGGCCCAGGTATTGGAGGAGATGCCCATTTTGATGCAGAAGAAAAATGGACCAACACCTACGAAAGTAAGTTAACCAAGGCTATGTCCACATGTACTTTTTGAATGAACCTTTTCCACATTAGAATCAATGCCCACATCCAAGTTACTGTCACATTTCAAACTCACCCTAACTGACGATTTAAATTTTTTGCTGCCTTAGGATATTAAGTTACCTTAGGTTAAAAAATCCTGAGGCTACTTACTGACCTCCTTTTCTAGGGCAGGAATCAAAAAATACAGACCAGCGTCAAATCCCACCTGGCCCCTTGATTTATGGATAATGTTTTATTGGAACAGGTCCACACATTTACTTACATATTGTCTATGGCTGCTTTCAGTCTACAATGGCAGAGCTGAATAGCTGTGACAGAGACCACATGGCCCACAAAAGCTAAAATATTTTCTATCTGTCCCTTTACAGAAAAAGTTTGCTGACCTCCACTTTAAAGTATATCTTTCTTTTGATATTTTGAAACTTAATAATGTTTAGAAAAGGCCCCTATTTTTTGAAATCCAGAAATAACTGGGTTCCTTTACAAAAATGGCCCTGTTTAGAAAAGAGCAGTCATCTTTTTCACCTAGCTATTGCATTTTCACAAAGCTCTTTTTCAATGATATGTTCCCATATAGCAAACCACTCCTTTCAGAAGAAGGCTTATAATAAGAAGGGCTGGCCCCTGCAAGGAAGAAAAGAGGCTAAGGACAGGTCTATCAATACTATATGGCATTTTACCAGGCCATGGGATAATAATACACCACGGAGCACCTTTTAGTTAATAACTGGAGAGACACTATTTATCTTTGCTTGCCACCTGTTCCTCTTGCCATTTTTTCAACATATATGTTGTGGCTATTACACCTAAATCCCTGCGCTAGGAGCTGTATGTACCCAAAGACACATAAGAACTCTCCACGGCTTTGTATTCCTGTTACTCTCCCCACTAGTCAGATGATCATTATCTCTTACCTCAACTAAATGACCCAGGTTCCTAACTGGATTCTTCACCTCCAACCTCTGCTCCCTCTAATTTTTCCTAGGTGCAGCAGGATTTGTCATTGAAAAGCCAACCTTGGAACATATTACTCTTCTGCTTAAAACTTTCAGTGTTTATATGTTCTATACCAACTAAGGTCTAAACATTTTCGCTTGGCATTGACAGCTCTTGGTGAATTTCTGCCCTAGTTTTTCTTGCTGTATCTTCATATTCCATAAGTACCAGCCAACACTGCCCCATTCCCTGTTCCAAGATCACATCTTGTGCTTTCCACCTTCCCTAAGTTTGTTCATATTGTTTCTTCCTCCTGAAATACCCTTCCCCATACACCAAGTCCCACCTTTCAAACTCTCTCTCATCTTTCAGTGCTCTGTCAAATGCCACCTGCTGTCTTGCCTTTCAGCCGGAAATGAGTCCTTTCTCCACAGAATCACAATAGCCCTTTTCTTCTGCCTCTTTAACTACCTCATTATTCTGTCCATTTAAGAATTACTACAGGAAATTGAACATTGTGGTAAGAGCACGGGTTTTGAACTTGGGTTGAACCCTAGCTCCGACTTACTAATTGTAAGATCAAGAATAAGACACTCAAAATCCAAAGGCCTCAGTTCCTTTACTGTAAAATATTGTTAATGATACCTATTTAACAAAAATGCTGTGAAGATTAAAAATATTGCACATGGATATTGTCTAGCATAAGGTAAGCACCTTACAACTATGACTATATTGTTGGTTAAGGTGGGCATGTAGCAAAGTATAGGGTATTTTGTGAGAAAGCTGGAGTGAAGGATTTCCATCAGGGAACCAAAGAAGTCAAAATGTCTCTTGGAGCCAGGTGAGTGAAGCTCTGAAAGTCTGTCATGAAAGGCACTATGCTAGGAGACATTAAAAGATGGGCAAGGGAGCTATAAGGGACTTCTCACTTTCCAATCGAGCATTTCTAGAACTGGTTGGAGAGCTCAGGAACAGGGAAGAGCCAGTGCTAGGCTGTACATGATTAGGGAGCCATTATGAGTTGGCCCTGCATCCAAGGTTCCTCTGCTGCCTGGTAGGCTTATTTTCTAACTACCTACTCATTGAGACTCTACTAATGAGACTGCGGGCCTGGGAAACTGAAGAGGGATGGGTATAGGAGCACAAGAGGAGTAGGATTTAGAGAGACCTGTGGTGGCTTTGCCGCTGACAAATTTTGTGACCATCATTTCTCAAAATCCCAGGCCCAAATTCATAAAATGTGGGAATTGGAATAATTGCAGCTTTTCTTGGTCTAAGATTTGACGAGAAGCTCATACTCACCTAATCCTAACCTATGACTGCCAGCTTGATTCGTCCCAGTCTCCATTTCTTTGTGTACCTGACGGGAAGGTGAAAAAGATGGGGTGGAGGGCTGTTCCTCCAGGCAGTTTTGCCTTGGAAGCTACTTTCTTTGAAATTGTATTTCCACCACCCTTAGAGCCATTCACCACATACGCTTGCATTTCAGATTACAACTTGTTTCTTGTTGCTGCTCATGAATTTGGCCATTCACTGGGGCTCGCTCACTCCTCTGATCCTGGTGCCTTGATGTATCCCACCTACGCTTACAGAGACCCCAATACATACTTGCTCTCTCAAGATGACATCAATGGCATCCAGGCCATCTATGGTAAGGTCACCTGAACAACACTATAGCACTATAGTCCTCGGTGGGAGATGGGGATAGGAACCAACAGGCTCAGGATCTGAGCATCTCCCTTTGCACTTCTCTCAGATTCTCTCCTCTGGGAAAGCTCAAACTGACCTCTGAAAGTTACCTGTAGCTAATATAGCATAACAAAGGAGGCCTGGGGATGGGGAGCTGAGCCTCTATTGCTGCCTCAAGGAAAAGAATAGGAAGAAATGCACCACAACTATTTTCAATAGTTATCTCTAGATGGTGGTAATATTTTTCCCTCCTCCTTCTTGCTTCCCACATTTTATAGATTTTTAAAAAGATATGACTGTCCCTTTTGATAAAGCAATCCTGCTCCTCAATCCATTTCCCTCCCAAAAATCTCACATAGACCCTCAAGGGGACATGTACAAGGTATGCCAAGGATGTTCGCTACAGTTTTGTCTGTGGTGGTGGAAGCTGGAGGGAAGTTGAGGGTCTATCATGAGGAGAATGTGCAGGTAAAATGGGGTATGGTGCAATCAGAGGCGTTGAATTTGATGTGCATATGGCAACAAAGTAGATGGATCTTTAAAATATTGTGCTTAGTGAAAAAGAAACAGAATGATACTTATTAGACAATGTATAAATTATATCACATGATATGTATATCTAAGTAAATTAAAAATGTATACAGACAAAGCATGTTCAAGAATACATACCAACAAAACGATTTATACTGAACGTATTAAAATTGTTTCCTGTGGAGACGGGGCGGAATGGAAGTAGAGTATGGGGAGGAAAAGAAACATTTTTTAAAAAGGCATGACTGACACTTCTCAGGGAGGAGTATAGGGGTTTTTGCCTTGCCATAAGAAGTACTGCCTGGGTAAAACCATTGCATTTTTCCTCCCTTTTTTCCTCCTACCCCCTACTAGTTGTGAGGAAGAACAAGAAACCAAGGAAGGGGTTTTTATTGTTTGTTTAGGCGCCACTGAGTAAGTTTGTGACTCATAGCAACCCCGTGTGACAGAGTAGAACTGCCCCATAGGGTTTCCTAGGCTGTACTCTTTACAGGTTTTCACTGGCTAATTCTTTTCAGAAGTAGACTGCCGGGTCCTTCTTCCTAGTCTGTCTTAGTCTGCCATGGGTAACCCCGCTGGTATCTGAATACTGGCAGCATAGCTTCCAGCATCACGGCAACACGCATGCCCCCACAGAACGACAAACTGACAGACAACAATCTTTAGAGGAGTAGATCTCCAGGTTTTTCTCCCATTAAGGGGTTCAAACCGCCAACCTCTCCAGTTTAGCGCTCCATTAAACAGTGTAGAATGGAGTGGAGTGGAGAGGAATTGAGGAAAGCACTCGCCACTCTCTGGTGGGAAAGGACTAGAAAACCAAGCCGGCCAGGGTACCACAACCATGGAATTTCTTTCATGATAATAGAATTTCTAAGAATGAGAAGCCCTACTCTAATTGCCTTTACTCCTCAACTCCTTTCTCCCCCACCGTCACATTTTTTGCTCACCAGTGTTTTAAATTCCCATAACTAATAGCACAGCCTTTAATTCTACAATGAGAAAATGGGTTAAAACAAAAATATTTATATCTACAATGAGAAAAGAGGTTAAAACAAAAATATTTATAAAGAAAAGATATTAAAACTCAACTTAGATTTACTCTGTGGTGTAAAAGACTGATAACCAGATCTTTCCTGGTAGTGGGTTTTGATGGGGAAGGAGTAAGTGGATACTGTTGTTGTTGTTGTTAGGTGCCGTCGAGTCGGTTCTGACTCATAGCAACCCTGTGTACAACAGAACGAAACACTGCCCGGTCCTGCGCCATCATCATGATCATTGTCATGCTTGAGCCCATTGTTGCAGCCACTGTGTTAATCCATCTTGTTGAGGGTCTTCTTCTTTTTCGCTGACCCTCTGTTTTACCAAGCATGATGTTCTTCTCCGGGGACTGATCCCTCCTGATAACGTACCCAAAGTATGTGAGACGAAGTCTCACCATTCTTGTTTCTAAGGTGCATTCTGGCTGTACTTCTTCCAACCCAGATTTGTTCATTCTTTTGGCAGTCCATGGTATATTCAATATTCATCAACACTATGATCCAAGCTGCCAATTCTTCTTCAGTCTTCCTTATTCATTGCCCAGCTTTCCCCTGCATATGAGGAGATTGAAAACACCACGGCTTGGGTCATGGGTCTTAGTCCTTAGAGTGACATCTTCACATTTTAACGCTTTAAAGAGGTCTTTTGCAGCAGATATGCCCAGTGCAATGCGTTGTTTAATTTCTTGACTGCTCCTTCCTTGGGGGTTGATTGTGGATCCAAGTAAAGTGAAATCCTTGACAGCTTCAATCTTTTCTCCATTTATCATAAAGTTGTTTATTGGTCCAGTTGTGAGGATTTTTGTTTTCCTTATGTTGAGGGGTAATCCATAGTGAAGGCTGTGGTCTTTGATCTTCATCAGTAAGTGCTTCAAGTTCTCTTCGCTTTCAGTAAGCAAGGTTGTATCACCTGCATATCATAGGTTATTAATAAGTGGATACCGAGTGACCAAAAAAGGGGAAAGAGACACCAAGAAGGGGGAGAAGCAGGAGAGTAGGATTAAAAAAAAAAATGGATAGGTTTAGAATTCAAATTTCTTTACTTCACAACTAAACCTGGAGCTGTCTCTGAAGACCATCGTTCATCGTATTAAAAAAAAAAAAAAAACTTTAAGAGGGCCAAATCTACAGTTATTTTAATGCCTCTTGGAATAGTCTGGTAGCATTTCTCTTCATATGAAAACCCTTTATCTTTCTGAAAAACATCTAAAGTATCCTAATAGTCACACTGAACTTTGCTTATAAAACACCACGCCCTATTTTTTAACAGGATCTTCGAGCGACCCTATCCAACCCACTGGACCAAGCACTCCCATAGCCTGTGACCCCAGATTGGCATTTGATGCTATCACCACCCTCCGAGGAGAAATATTTTTCTTTAAAGACAAGTATAAGATTGAATTATTCCTTCTTTTGACTTCTCTTAACTGGCATAACTTAAAACTGGATTCTAATTAAGTCATACATTTCCCAGGTTTTCCTTTGAATTCTACACCTATTCATCTCCTTGAAATTTTTTTAGTTGTTTCTGGGTTACTCGAAACATCCGGAGGTGGGGGAGACTAAAACCTTCACAAACATTCAGATATTTCTGGTGATATAAACAGACATGCACTGTATCTGCTTGGGAACGCTATAGCTAGGTTTACCTGGCACTAAAACATCATTCAGTTCTATCCAAAACTAGTCAAGTAAAATGGAAACTATCACCTTACTAGCTGTGGAGTCAATCACCTAACTGACTGGATTCTTCACTTCCCCATTGCTATTCTGTGATTGTGTAATCAGAGACTGACCCCCTGAGTAGTGCGAACAGTTAGGCACCGACTAACCTACCCAGAGGTGCCTTAAAAGAGAGGCCTTGGTGATCTGCTTACAAAAGGTCATAGCCTTGAAATCTCTATGGAGCACAGCTGAACTCTGCAACCCATGGGATCACCAAGAGTTGAAACCAATTCCATGGTGACTAGTTGGTTTTGTTTTTTTTGTTTTTGTGTTTATAATACAGAGATTGAGCATATTTGCTATTGCCTACTGTTGATGGCTATATATTCTATCATTTTCTGGGAACAATAATGAACGATACTAACAAATGAAGATTTGCCATTGTGTGAGGAAGGGACAATGCAAAGTGGAATCAAATAAGACCATTCCTCTGAACTCCTCTGAAAACCATAAAGTGCTCATCAGATGGATAATATCACCATAAGCTCTGGTCATGTGCTGGCCACTGTGTTAGGAACTTTGCATCCATCATCGTATTATATTCTCCCAGCAATCTTAGGAAGTGTCAAGACTAGCCCAAGACTCACAGAAGCTGCCCATTTAATCTGTTGTGTATGTGATTTTTTTCCGTTGTGTTTCTTTATATTCTTTAGGTACTTCTGGAGAAGGCACCCTCAGCTACGAATAGTCCGACTAAACTTTATTTCTCTATTCTGGCCATCCCTGTCAAATGGAATACAGGCTGCTTATGAGGATTACGATAGGGACATGATTTTCTTATTTAAAGGTAATTGCCTAAGGTTTTCAACTTACTTTTAGTTCTGCTTGAAGGTAGTGGGCAGGACTTCTTTGTGGTCCTGTCTTAGTTGCCTAGTGCTGCCGTAATACATCTACATTTTAAAGGGCAGAAATTTATTTTTTCACAGTTCAGCAATCTACAAGTCCAAATTCAGGGTATGGCTATAGGGAGAATCCCCTGTTTGTCTAGTCCAGCTCTTAGTAGCTGCCGGCAATCCTTATAGATATATATATCCCCCTCATCTGTCTTGTTCTCCCTGTGTGTGTCTCTGCGTCCATTTGCTCCTTTTATATTCAGGAGTGATTAGGTTTAGGACCCACACTACTCTTGTATGACCTAATTAACATAACAAAGAAAACTCTATTTCCAAACAGAATCATTTTTATAGGTATGGGGTCAGGATTTCAACGTATATTTTGGGAGGACACATTTCAACCTACAGCAGGCCCCTTCCAGGTTCAGAAGAGGTGAGCCAATGAGAGAACATTTTGCTGGCCAGGTTTTGTCAGGTTACTTGAGTCGGTCCCATCTCTGTCGCTAACTGCTCTGTGAACTTAAGCAAATAGTATGCTCTTCAAACCTCAGTTTTCTCATCTACAAAATGAGAGGACCATATCAGGCCATCTTTAGTGTTCCTCTGCCTCCACCCGGCTGTAATATTTTAAGATTCCCCAAGGCTGTAATTTAATCTCTGTATAGAAGTCATGCGAGATAAAACATCCAATTGTGGGGTCCTCGAATATCAGCCTAAGAAGTCTGAATTTTTTTAAAGGGGTTGGGGAACTGCTAGGCATATCATAATCCCATGGACTTAATTTTACCATCTTCATCTTTTAAAGACTATTGTTCTAGGATGTATTTTAATATCTATGCTGTATCTATATAAGAAGTGGTGCACATTATTTTGTAAAAATGGAAGAATTTCATCTAACATATAACCTGAATCATTGGCAGGCAGACGATACTGGGCTGTGAGTGGCTATACTATTCAGCAAGGTTATCCCAGGGATATATCAAACTATGGTTTCCCCAGGAGTGTCCAAGCCATTGATGCCGCTGTTTCCTACAGCGGAAAAACATACTTCTTTGTAAATGATCAATTCTGGAGGTAAGATTACCTATTTTTTTTCAATTAGATGTTGAAATCTGCATTTCTTTATGCCATCCACAAACTACTAAGGATGATAAAAATTCAGGAATTTTTTCAGGAAAAATTTTAGGTGGTCTTTGATAGGGTTTAGTCAAAAAATATTACTTTTCATAATATGATTGTTAGTGCTTTGGCTTTTGAAAATTTTGTTTTATGAACTCAAATGACTGCTCAATAGCATGGAGGATTCTCTATCATGGAACAGAGCAAACCTTAATAAAACACTAGGGTGGGACGCAAAGAAAGTGTTAGGCCAAGTCTCCTTTATGAGTTAAGTCCTGACACCCTCAAACATTATGCAAATCGCCTACAGAGTTTGGTGTCCAAGTTGGACTTACTTATATTTATTCACACACACATATATACACACACACATATACACATAGTTGTACCAATTAAGTACAACCCTTAGTAAATATGAGCTCTTAGTTTTGGGAAAAAAACACTTCATCAGCAATCAGAAGCCTATTTTAGTATTAATAATACTGATATCTTTTATAACTGGGTGTGTATTCTTAGGTAGAGAAGTTAACCATTCTTAATTCCAATAAATACAGCATTGTGAGGACTGGCTGAGAAAATATATGCAAAGGCACTTTGTGAAGTATGTACAATTTAAAGAGAACTGTTACCATTATACACCATATTTGTCTTAAAACATGCAACATTTTTTCCCCCTCAGATATGATAACCAAAGACAATTCATGGAACCAGGTTACCCCAAAAGCATAGCAAGTACCTTTCAAGGAATACAAAGTAGAGTTGATGCAGTTTTCCATCAAGATCGTAAGTAGGGAAAAAAAATTAATAACTTTGTTCAATTTTTTTTTAAATGTTTGCAGTTGAGTGTTATATTGGGACAGGTAGGGGTTTGTAATTGAAAATGTCTGAAACTGTACTTCTACAAGCTAATTCAACAAATTTTTTCTCTCTCTTTTTTTTTTATAGACTTCTTCCTTTTCTTCAGTGGACCAATATATTATGCATTTAATCTTAATGCTCGTAGAGTTACTAGAATTGACAGAAGCAATAAATGGCTTAACTGTAGATAAAGTTTAAGCAAACTCAAACATGCATCCATTTTCTGAATGTTAATGGTAGGCAAATTCAATTTGCATATTCCTTACATCATGTCCTGTCTATACTTTTCTCAGCAATAAATGGTAATGCTGTTTGCCATCACTATATTCATTAGGCCTGTCCTCAATGAAAATATGTTTGGAATATTCCCCTGCTAGCAGAGGCTAATTCACTTCTTACATATTCCATCTCAGGTTAGTCCATCTATCACAATAGAAACACAGGAGAGTAAGCCCTCTTTTTCACCTCAATATTCACTATTTCATTACTTGCTTATCTGACTTCTAAAATGTTTGTATTTTCCTAAGTTTCTTTAAGCATATCTTAAGTGTGTCTGCTAAATACAATTTAACACCAGATTTTAGTTAGAAATAAGGATTACAAACAACATAGACGATACTCCTTGACTTTACTGAAAATGTGGTGCTATTTTCCACTCTTGGAAAGAAACATGGTTGGTACTTCTGTACGTAAGGAGCCCTAGTGGCAAGGTGGTTAAGTGCTGGCCTGCTAACTGAAAGGTTGTTAGTTTGAACCCACTCACTGGGGAGAAAGACCTGGTGATCTGCTTCTGTAAAGACTAAACCAAAAAAGAACTCATTGCCATTGAGTCAATTCCTACTCATAGCAACGCTATAGGACAGAGTAAAACTGCCCCCATAGGGTTTCCAAGGCTGCAATCTTTATGGAAGCAGACCGGCACATCTTTCTCCTGCAGAGCGGCTGATGGGTTCAAACCACTGGCCTTTCGGTTAGCAGCCCAGTGCTTAATCACTGCACCACCAGGGCTCCTTTTCCATAAAGATTACAGCCTTGGAAACCCTATGGGGCAGTTCTACTCTGTCCTGTAAGGTGGCTATGAGTTGGAATAGACTCCATGGCACACAACAACTTCTGTACTTAAAATGAATCAACACAGAATGCCAAGGTTGAACCGCCATTGAGGCTAATCAGACATCTCCCCAGGGGAACAGCAGAGTGGAGATGTACCACTTCCTCTCTTGCCTTCTCCTGCTCTCTCCTTCTAGAGTCCAAGTAAACGGCTAGTTGGATCTGTTGTTCCTTATTTCTTTATTTCCTGAGGGGCTTGGGAGGACACGCTTTACAAACAGTCGGGATTTACTGCACAAACAGTACAGTTCTGGGCGCAAAATTAAATAAATCCCATTGAACTGAATTAAACAGCTTAGAGGCATACATTTGCTAATAGATCTTTTCTGATAAAAACTTTAGATGTAGAACCAAAATGTCTAGCCCAGACATCAAAATGTCTTATTGGCAATTAGGATGCAATGCAGTTTATTACAATAAAATTGTGGCTTGTAAAATACATTTCTCCTAGCACATTCTGTTTTCTGTCTCCAATTAAGTCCTTAAATTTCACGGACAACTAATTTAGTATATAATTTGCTCCTTATTCTGGTTCAAAAATCATCTATTAAGTGAGTTTGAAATAAAGATTTCAAACTTCAAAAAACTTTCAATAGAAGTTTGAAATTACTGATTCTTGACCTACTTATAATTTTAAAAAAATCACCACATAGTTTATCTAAGTATAAACAATAAATGGCAAATTTCAGATATATGTTTAACCGTTTATTCCCTTGTCAGAATTATTGTACTATTGATAATAAACTTTCAGAAACTGCTTAACTGTTCATGAAATATTATATAAATACTTAATATTCTTTAAAAAATTCCTTTGGATATGCTAGAAGATTATTCTTAACTTATTTTATAAGGTGGATAGACAGAAACTAGTATATACTATCATTTCACTCAGCCGTCCATTTATTCAACTAGAATTAATTAATCACTTACATGTTCCAGGTGCTGCATTATGAGAAAGATATATAAACAATTCATTGCACCAATTAACAAGGGTAAAAGGATCTGTAAAAACTGAGTTTTGCATTTTTAGTAGTAGAACCCCGTTCAGACTATTGGGTTTTATAAAACTTCCTAAAAGGGTAGTTTTTTACAGTAAAAAAGAAAGGGAGATTCATCTCAGAACCCCTGCCAGCTGTGCTGGCTAGTTATTATAGATTTTTGGCCCAAATCTGATTTATCATTTTTGAGATGAGAACTGAGTTCATATTATTTTTCTAACCATATTTCACAGTCATAGGAAGTGAGCTGCAACATGAAGTATAATAAGGAATTTAAAAATTATTTGTTCCTTTTTATTTTGTCTTTTTGACAGCATATAGTATTTTCTGGCTGTTACATTGAAGTTTTCTGTGAGCACAAGAGATGTAAGGATCTAAGCTTAGAATTAAAATAATGAGATTACTTTTAATCTTAGGTTGAGTTTCTTCAAAAGCAGAGCTTAAGACAAGAACTTGGGGATAGTTATTTTACTCTGGATGTGGTCCCAGGAAGCAAGTGAGGTAGCAAGCAGAGTGAGACAGAGAAGGAGGAGAAGCCAATATAAGGATATGCTGTCAAGGCTACTGCTATGGGCAACTTGGGCTCCGTTCCACCAGGACCTCCTGAGAAGCCTACAGAATACCTTTCAATTGTCCAGCCAGTGCACAGGAGGCTGGAGTGTTCATCCACCAGTTCCCATCTCCCATTGGTTGAGGCTTGTCCCTGGGGGTGTTAACTCCCTTACACTTCTGATCTGGCAGGCTTCTGTGGCATCTCAGTGCCCTGGGCAGATAGTGGGAAGGCACACTGCATGTACTTGAGGTTGGACTTGGTCAGAGCAAGGTGAGTATGAGATTATACAAACCTGTCCACAACCACTGCAACTAAAATCAAAAGTTTGCCAAGAGGATATGACACAGAAAACCAGGGCCATTTTCTATGTCTTTGTGGCTGGGAGATTAAAGAAAAACATTTCTAGATGCTGACACTGGGAAATCTCAATATGACAGTCCACTGGTTGCACAGTGGTTAAGAACCTGGCTGCTAACCAAAAGGTCAGCAGTTTGAATCCACCAGCTGCTCCTTGGAAACCCTATGGGAGCAGTTCTACTCTGTCCTATTGGGTCACTATGAGTTGGAATTGACTTGACGACAATAGGTTTTTTTTTGGACACTGGGGAAATCTCAGTATGGCAGAGCCTGCTAATTACCTACCCTAACATCCATTCTCCCTTCCTCCTCTGCAATGAGACCTCAGTTTCCTTCAGGGTAGCAATGCATCCAGCTAAAGGGCAATATTTTGTGGCCTCCTTACAGCTAAATGTGGCCATGTGTTTAAGTAAGTTCTAGCCAAAAATTTGTAAGCAGAATGTTGTGTGGGGCTTCTAGAAAAAGACTAGAAATTTTCTTCTTCTCCGCCTTCCTCTTTCCTGCTATCTGTAATACAGATACAATAGTTAAAACTTGAGAAGCCACCTTGAATCATGAGGCAAGGCACTCAGATAGTGGTGCAGCAAGGTAGATGTTGCCTACATCCTTTATGGTGCAGAGTTGTCATGCAAGTCCGGGATTGCCAAATCTGGGCTTCTTTTATGTCAGAGATGAATAAATTTTAAATTTTATTTAAGTGTCTGTTATTTTGGGTTTATCTGTCATATTTAACCAAAGAATATTAGGTTACTATTTATTACAGGGAAAAGATACAGATTGAAAATGAGCCAAAGGAAGAAACACATAGGGCAGGGTCTGGGACAGTTCCAAATGCAGAGCTTCCATTGTTATCTCCCCACGGAGTCAGGATCCATTACTCTCTTGGAATTGATGCAAGACAATAAGCACAGAGTATTGCCAACCAGGGAAGGTCAGTGTTCAGAATTTTCACTGGGACTCCATTACATAGGCATGATTGATTGATTGCCCACATGGTTGATCTCAGTTTCCAGGTCAACTGATAGCAAGTACCTCAAAGCCCCCACCCTAAATCACATGGTTGCTGTTTCTAGTGCAGCCAGCACCTACCCTAAGACCATGGATTATGGCCACCCTTCCCCTCCCCAAAATAAAGACACTCCTATCAGGTATAATATTGCTTACTTTCCAGATCTAAGGGCAAAGGCCAGATCTCTCTTTGGGCAAGGCCAAATTCTTTACTACACACTGGATAAAGAGATTTCTAAAACTTTTCAGAAAAAAAAAATTAAAAATATCAAGAATCAGAATAGAAGATGTCTCAATGATAACACTCAATTCTGGAAAGCAATGGGACAGTACTGTCAAAATTTTAAGAAAAAATTATTTTAGCTGAAATTCTATATCCAGTCACGCTATCTATCAAGATTCAAAACATTTCTTTTCTGAAAATGTTCTACATTCTACTTTGGTGAGTAACATCTGGGGTATTAAAAGCTTGTGAGCGTCCATCTAAGATACTACACTGGCCTCACCCTGTCAGGAGCAAGGGAGAATGATGAAAACCAAAGACACAAGGGAAAGATTAGTCCAAAGGACTAATGGACCACAGCTACCACAGCCTCCACCAACCTGAGTCCAGCACAACTAGATGGTGCCCAGCTACCACCACTGACTCCCCTGACAGGGATCACAACAGAGGGTCCCAGACAGAGATGGAGAAAAATGTAGAACAAAATTCTAACTTACAAAAAAAGACCAGAGTATATTCACACTATGGAATACTATGCAACGATAAAGAACAACAATGAAGCTGTGAAACATCTTATAACATGGAGGAATCTGGAGGGCATTATGCTGAGTGAATTTAGTCAGTCACAGAAGGACAAATATAGTATAATACCACTATTATAAAACTCATGAAAAGGTTAAAATACAGAATAAAACATTCTCTGATGGTTATGAGGGTGAGGAAGGACGGTAAGGGTTATTCACTAACTAGATAGTAGACAAGAATTATCTTAGGTAAAGGGAAGGACAGCACACACTACAGGGGAAGTCAGCACAACTGGACTAAACCAAAGTTAAGAACCTTCCTGAATATACTCAAACACTTCAAGGGACAAAGTAGCAGGGGCAGGGGTCTGGGGACCATGCTTGCAGGGACATTTAGGCCAATTGGCATAACAAAGTTTTTTAAGAAAATGTTCTGCATCCTCCTTTGGTGAGTGGTGTCTGGGGTCTTCAAAGCTAGCAAGCGGCCATCTAAGATGCATCAATTGGTCCCAACCACCTGGAGTAAAGGAGAATGAAGAACACCAAAGACACAAGGAAAGCATTAGCCCAAGAGACAGAAAGGGCCACACAACCCAGAGACTTCATCAGCCTAAGAACAGAAGAATTGGATGGTACCCGGCTACCACCAATGACCACCCTGACAGGGAACACAAGAGAGAGTCCCTGATGGAGCAGGGGAAGGGTGGGATACAGGACTCAAATTCTAGTAAAAAGGCCAGACTTAATGGTCTGACTGAGACTAGAGGAACCCCAGAAAGCATGGCCCCCAGACTCTCTGTCAACCCAGAACTAAAACAATTCCCGAGGCCAACTCTTCAGACAAAGATTGGACTGGACTGTGGGACATAAAGTGATATTCATGAAGACTGCGCTTCTTAGCTCAAGTAGATACAGGAGACTAAATGGGGAACTTCTGTCTGGAGGTGAGATGAGAAGGCAGAGAGGGTTAGGAGCTGGTTGAGTGGACACAGGAAATCAAGGGTGAAAAGGAGGAGTGTGCTGTCACAGTACAGGGAGACCAATTAGGGTCACGTAACAATGTATGTCTTAATTTTTGTATGAGAGACTAACTTGAATTGTAAACTTTCACTTAAACTACAATTTTAAAAAAAGAATATTATCTGATATAGTGCTAGAAGATGGCACAGGACTGAACAATGTTTCATTCTGTTATACATAAAGTTGCCATGAGTTGGAGATGACTCAATGGCAACTAACAAAAACAAAACAAAGAACAGACTTACTGGCCTGACAGAGACTTGAGAAACACCGAGAATATGGCCTCCAGACACCCTTTTATCTCATAATGAAGTCACTTCTGAGGTTCACCCTTCAGACAAAGATTAGACAAGTCCATAAAACAAAATGAGACTAAAGAGACACACCAGCGCAGGGGCAAGGACTAGAAGGCAGGAGGGGACAGGAAAGCTGGTAATAGGGAACCCAAGGTCAAGAAGGGAGAGTGTTGACATGTTGTGGGGTTGTTAACCAATGTCATAAAACAACACGTGTACTGTTTAATGAGAAGCTAGTTTGTTCCGTAAACCTTCATCTAAAGTACAATAATAAAAAATTTTAAAAATTAAAAAAAAAAAGAAATACCATCCAAAACCCCCCCCAAAAAAAAAAAAAAAAGAAGCAGTAGGAGGGAGGAAAAGAACATATGGACATATGGCTTTGGAACCCCTTCAAAAAAAAAACATTTCTTTTCCTTGCACTGTTAGTTTCCTTGGGCTGCCACCACAAAGTACCACAAATCGGGTGGCTTGAAATGTCAGAAATTTTATTGTCTCACAGTTCTGGAGGCTAAAAGTCAAAAAATCAAGGTGCTGGCAGGGTTGATTCCTTCTGAGGATCTGAGAGAGAATGTGTTCCATGTTCCTCTCCTACCTTCTGGTGTGGGTCAGCTATCCTTGGCTTCCTTGTCATTTCAGTGTCTGCCTCCCTCTTCACATTGCCATTTCCTTCTCTATCTCTCCTACCTTTTTTTAAGGCCGTCCCCCTCTCCCATCCATCTACATATGCGTTTACTCCAGTGGGGCCATGTTGCCTACTGCCCTATACTCATTTCTGTTGTACTACCTGCTTCCTATGTCTCCCTCTACTCGTACACCCTCTCCCTTCCTCTGTGCAATCCACATTTTACTGGCTCATCAAGACTTAGTCTGAACCCCACGTGCATGGAGTCTTATGAGCCACACCCATCAGCAGTGAATGTCACCTTTTGGCCCTGGTTGGTCTTTATAATCTGTTCTGTGTATTTTGCCACTTGCCTCCACTTTGTCTTGCATTACCAGTTGCCGTCAAGATGATTTCGACTCATGGGGACCCCATGTGTGTCAGAGTAGAACTGTATTCCATAGGGTTTTCAAGGCTTTGACCTTTGGGAAGCAGATCACCAGGCCTTTCTTCTGAGGTGCCTCTGGGTGTGTTCGAACTGCCAACCTTTTGGTTAGCAGTTGAGAGGGTTAACTGTTTGCTCCACCCAGGGACTCCTGTCTTGCATTAGTGCAAACAGATAAACACTTGACTGTTTATGTCTGCATTCTCCAATAAGATCAGAGAGATACCTTACCCATGCTTGCGTTTACAGTGAAATAGTCGAATAGCGGGTGCTCAAAAGACATTTGATGAATTAGCTAATTAGAGTAATCCAATTCCTGATTCAATGGTCTTTTTATGACACACTACCAAGATGTTTCGGTGTTTCATTCAAAAGAAGATCTTTTTGTAAACTCTCAAGTATTTATGGATCCAAAAACTCCAACTTTGCAAGGACAAAAGTAACTTAGAGACTCACTTCATGGAATATTAAATTAAATGATGAAAAATGATTGTGTTTACAAAACAATTGCAGATCTGGTGGCAAAATCTGGCCAACCTAGGAAAGGAAAAAAAAAACTCATACCATGACACACTTCATGGCAAAGTCACTTTCTGTTGTTAATTAAGCGATGATACAAACCAATTCATGCCACGTCTCAACACTATTATTTTCTAAATTCTGTGCAAACAGAACCAGACCTCAACTGAAGAGAGAGAGGAATGAAGAGCCTTTTGTTTACATTTTTGCTCTTTATAACATTTTCTTCTGCGTTTCCAACAGACCAAAGGATGGATAATGAAGAAAATATGCAACTGGCTCAGGTACTGTCTCAATAAATGGTGCTAACAGACTATCAATAAAATTAATTTTATCAATTGTCTTGGGACCTAAAAAAGACTGTAAATTCCTACAAAAGAGTACCAAACTTTCTTGTGAGAAGCTGCTTTTCCTTTTCCCAGCTCTAAGGACATCAAGGAACTGTGTATGGGGTAGAGGGCAGAGGCAGGGATGTGGGGAAGCCAGGATTTGCTACAACTCTAAACAATGGTTAGAAGTGAAGGGTAGTTAGTGAGAGGAGAAAGCGGACAGACTTAAAAGAAAAAAGAGATCTCTATAAAAGCATTTTGACCAGTAGGACCCAAACTATGGTTTGGGCCCCTTATCCTTATATGTATGTAAGATACATAGCTTTGGAGATCTCCTAAAAAATTAGCCCAGTTAATTTGCCATATTTGGTTAAACCGATTTAATTTTTAAAATGGATAATCACCTATGTCTTCTAGAATTTGTTTCAAGGAAACACCAGAATGAAAGTAAGAGAAAAATATGTAAAATATATCATCATTTAACATGTAGAAGGTTGATTCTCTTCTTTGGAGATTTGGAGTTTTGTGGGCTGTGTGGTTTGGCTAATTCTGGTCACACATAGCTCTGCCAATTCTTGAAAATTGAAAGAGCTGGGTGACTTTTCTTCATCTTTCCTTCTTTCCTTTCTTCTTTCCTCCCTAGCCCCTTCCTGTCTCTCATTCCTTATTTCCTTTTTACCTCCCTACTGCCAAAGAAGATTTCTGGCAATTTTGTTTTCTCCTGAGATGGAAGTTTTGCTCTCCTGTAGTCTGTGCCTTTTTTGTCTTTTTGGTCAGGCATATCTCAACCAGTTCTACTCTCTTGAAATAGAAGTGAGTCATCTCGTTCAAAGCAAGAACAGGAGTCTTATAGCTGGCAAAATTCGAGAAATGCAAGCATTTTTTGGATTGACGGTGACTGGAAAACTGGACCCAAACACTCTTGAGATCATGAAGAAACCCAGGTGTGGGGTGCCCGATGTTGGTCAGTATGGCTACACTCTCCCTGGGTGGAGAAAACATAACCTCACATACAGGTAATGCTTCTGCCAACTTAAAAAAACCCAGTTGCCATCCAGTTGACTCCAACTCATGAAGATCCTATGTGTGTCAGAGTAGCACTGTGCTCCACAGAGCTGTCAATGGCTGATTTTCAGAAGTAGATCACCAGGTCTTTCTTTCGAGGTGCCTCTGGGTGGACTCCAACCTCCAACCTTTCGATTAGCGGCTGAACATGTTAACCATTTGTACTACACAGGGACTCCAAAAACCAGTTGCCTTCGAGTCTTTAATCTAAAGGAACATAAATATGATTTCCAAGGAGCAATAATAACAATAGTTGATTTTACTGAGCACTTCTTATGTGTATGACACTTCATAGGTTTCATTTATTCCATTTATTTATTCCATCCTCCCAACCAACTATTGCTATTGCTGTCTTAACCCTTTCAAAACTCAATTATTTTCTGCTTTGAATTTTTTTTTTTTTTTGATACCATGTGTTTTCATTAAAGGAAGCATGCTGAGTCATGGGGTGTGTTTAAATTTGGGGTTGGTAAATATTATCTGGTACTACATGATTACCACAGAACTTTTAAGGTTCTCGAACCCCATCTGTGTGTACCTCCGGACCTTGGTTGCTGATGTTTTTCGTGGTGCCTTCCATTAGATTACATGGGGAACCTCTGCTTTTCCAAATATGACACAAAAAAACCAAAGCAAAACCCACCAGGGCTCCCTAACTATCACACAAGGAACCATAAATATGCCTTGCATGGTTTATCTAGGGGTACAAAAGCCAAAAGAGACAAAATGTTTACTCAGTCACAATTCCTGGTTGTACTACCTTACTTGCAAGCCTCATACCCCAGCTATTTTGCTTCAACTAATGTTTCTTACGCCTTTCACCATTATGAAAGTCCTCACTGGAGGGCAGGAAATACTTTCAGTGGTAAAAGTATACTACTAAAGAACCCGAGAGCCTGAAAAAGTAGGTAGTATACCATACGTACTATGGCTCATGGAAGGGTTAAACAAAGAGAAACTGTAACAAAAGTTTATTTACCATATTCAAGGTTACACAGCTCTTAGATTGCTCTGGCTCCGTTGATAAACTCTAATCTCTAACCTCTGCCTCCTCCATGTAAACTGAGGATCAGAACATTGCCATCTAACTTCAGATGCTTGAAAGCCCAGATGAAGTGTACTCAAGAGAAAATGGGAAGGACTCGGAGCACAACCAGTTCATGTTAGAGACGTGTGTGAGTTAGAGCTGTCAAATCTTAGATGGGCCATGGAGTGAAGTATGGAGTTTGCCCTAGACATCTCAGGGAACAGGAGGCCAGCTTGTTGACAGAGAGAGGGTGAAATGTGTCCACGATCTGATCTAGAGGCAGTGACCTTGACCACCACTCTAGAGTCTTCCTGGCCCTAAAGAATCTTTCTGAGAGTTTTTCCTTCATTTTCTTGAGTCTTAGAAATCGAGATAAAAATAGGTTTAGAAAGACAGGGAATGTAAAAAGGAGGAAAATCTCTTTCTGAATAACTTTGTAACGCTGAAGTGAGAATCTTAATATATGATATGTGCACAAGACTAATTTCCACACCATTCAAGAAAATAAATCTCAATTCTTTATCAAATGCATTTATACTACATTTATATACACGGCAAATGCATATGTAAGATTAGTATTCTCCTACTTAGGGGGCAAACTTAGGGAAGTCATTTAACCTCCTTGACGCTCATTTATTAATTACCAGGCAGATGAGAGGATTGAATTATTTAGCATATGTAAAAATACTTTATTTAAATATTAAAGTACTATACAAATGTAAGATAATAGCATCATTCCAAAAGTTACTGCAGCATATGATTGATAAGCTTGAAATGATTTTCTTTTCTTAATATGTGTTATACACGCATGTATGAACACCAATTCATGTATTTTTTATTAATTTTAAGAATAGTGAACTACACTCCGGATATGGCACGAGCTGATGTGGATGAGGCTATCCAAAAAGCATTAGAAGTGTGGAGCAAGGTGACCCCACTAATATTCACCAAGATTTCCAAAGGGATCGCAGACATCATGATTGCCTTTAGGACCAGAGGTAAAGTTTTCAACACAGAAGAAAGTGTATAGTTACATTTATCTTAGGAAGTTTGAAGTGGCTGATTTTTTTTCCCATGAATTGTGTCTCAGTCCATGGTTTGTGCCCTCGTTATTTTGATGGCCCCTTGGGACTCCTCGGCCATGCCTTTCCTCCTGGTCTGGGTCTGGGTGGAGACACTCATTTTGATGAGGATGAAAACTGGACCAAGGATGGAGAAGGTAAGCTCAATTTTCTTTATGAACAAAATTTTATTATTCTGAAATCCATGAGAAGAATAGCTTTGCATCAGTTTTTTTCCCTTTAAACTTCCCAGCTTCCCCTACAGTTTTCCTATCTTAGTTACCTAATGCTGTCGTAACAAGCAGTGGCTTTAAAGAACAGAAATTTACAGTTATGGAGGCTAGAAGTCTGAATTCAAGGTGTCACTTCTAGGAGGAGGTCCTTCTTTGTCTCTTTCAGCTTCTAGCAGCTGCCAGCAACCTGGTCCTGTAGTTTCATCCGTCTCCATCTTCACGTGGTCTCCTCCTCCTGGTGTGTGTCTCTATGTCTATTCTGCTCTTTTTATAAGACACCATTCAGAAGTATTTAGGTTTAGGACCCACCTTATTCTAGTATGCCCTTATTAACATAATGAAAGAAAATCTCTACTTCTAAACAGGGACATATTTACTAGTACGGTGGGTAGGACTTCCACATTTCTTTTTGGGGAACACAATCCAATCCATAATCCATTATGAAAGTGTTTGACACATACTCAGATAATCGTGCTTATGTAGTTCAGAGCCTTAGTCACACAATATCTTTATACAGTTGTTAATCTCTTATGATCAGAGTATTCTTCACTAACTCATGTACTCATTCATTCATCCACAAAACCTGAGGGTCCACTGTATTGCTGGGACTATGCAAGATGTACTAGAAAATTGCTGGTCCTTAAGAGGTTCATGATCTTGTATTTTGTATATACACCATACAAGGCAGAATGTGTTACATGTTGTACCAATTTTAGAAGATATCTGTGGCTTGAGGAGTGAAAGTAGAAAGAAGGGAGGTAGTAATTTTGAGTTAGTGATTGAAGGATGGCATATAGGTTCAGCTCATAGAGGGTCTACTTAAAAGCATGAACTTCCTTTTCTACCTCTTGCCCATCTGCCAAGGAATTAAATCCTAATCTTCATATTTGACCTACTCCTTCAGACCAAGTGGGTTGATTTTATTTCTCTTAGTAGACTTTCCTGGCATTTTTTTTTTTTAAAAAAGATGTTTTATTACTTTATGAAAAAAAAAGCAAAACTTTACTACAGTAACAGTGTGTGCATTGAACAAAGCAGCACGCTCAGTAGACTCTTGGATTCTCCCCAAACACTCTTTTTCTCCTATTATGTATGACAGGCATCTTGGGTGTGGCTTCTAGCCTCTAGAATTCCCAGAAAGCAGAGGCTGTGGCTCTGCTGATGCGCAGCACACAAGACCACAGTTCAGTGCTGCTAAGCAATTCCAGAAAGTTTTTGTTTTGTTTTGTTTTTGTTTTTTCAATTTTATAGTTTCGGTCCATGGCATATGAGGTCATTGTTCTTCCAAGTGCTAGCAAGCAGGCAAGAAGAAAAAATCAGCCATTGGTTGGGCTTCAGGCACCAGGGGAAATCTGGGATTGGTTGCTGCCATTGCCACATGAGTTAGCATGACAAGCAAACAATAGGATAACGGATATAGGATAATATTGTCATCCAAATAACTGAGGATTCAAATGGACCATATCTGTTGTGTATCTTCTGCTGAGACATGTCCCAGTATTTCTCTGGACTTGACCTAAGGGCAGTGGGGATACGCCGCATCAGGAAGTTATAAGAGATACCCTGGAAGTTACCAAAATCAGGTTGGCTCCCTTTGTTTGGCCAGGCTTTACTTTCATATACAGAGTTAGAGCTCAGTCAAAGATTTCATTATACTTTTATTTTTTTGGTGGAGCAATGGTTAAGTGTTCAACTGCTAATTGAAAGGCTGGCAATTCAAGTCCACCCAGCAACTCCATGAGAAAAAGACCTGGTAATCTGCCCCTGTCAAGATTACAGCCTAGAAAACACTATGGGGTGGTTCTACTCTGTCACATGGGGTCTTTCAGTCAAAAACCAATTCGACGGCATCTAACAACAAACACAGCTATTATCCACACTGCTTTAAGCCCCTGCCAAGAAAGGTGGGTAGTGTGTTACTAAAAATTCTGAAGAGTTCAGTGACCAAGGCAGGGGATAAATATGGCCTTTGACCAAGTTTTGGGTGGGCAACCAAGCAACAGTTCCAAGAAGTATTTTCTTCTTTTTCCCTCAGGATAGAAATTGTGGGTCCCTGGTCACATCCAATCATATAACTCTTAGCTCACTCAGGGCATTAAAGGGAAAATGTCTTCATGTTCTCAAATAAAAACATAAAGCATTAAACAAATGTAATCTCTGATCAAAGTGGAATTTTTAATAGGAAATTTGACAAAATATATTTATTTACCTCCTCAATTGAATAGCTGAGGGACTCTGGGCAAAATAATCAGTTTTCTTAGTTTCCATTTCCTTATCTGTAAAATAAAGATAGTAATATACTTCTTGTGGGAAAACGATATAAATTACCTCTAATAAAGGGAAAGCACCTTGCAAAGCATTTGCCCAGAGTGGACTCAGAAAATGCTTGACATTGATGATTATATTGGTGATAGTTAGTATTGATAGAGATGATGAGATGATGATTAGGATGATGATTAGGATAGAAGACATTCCAAGAAGAGGAAAAAGTATTCAAAAAGGTATGAATGTATAATGCACAAACACATCTATTCAGACACATCTCCAAGAAAGCAGAGATTTGCCATATTTTTCCTACATTATCTGAGGGCCTGTAACATTGCTGACACATGATAGATGCTCCACAAATATTTAGTAAATGAAGTAATTTGACAGTCATTTATTGAACATTCACTATAATCCAAGATCTTCGATAAAAATGGAGGATATAATAGTGTACAAGACACAGACCCTGCGCTCCAGGGGTTTACAGTCTAGGAGACACACAGATAATCAGACAGCAATTAAAACCAGTATTATCAGTGATGGGATAAAGGGAACCATGGCAATGAGATGGGAGCACATAGAAGAAATACTGACACAGACCTAGAGGCCGGGGGGGAAGTGATGCCACAGATGAGACCAGAAGGTTTAGCAGGAACTAGAAAGGCAGAGTATGGTAAAGAGGGTGTGTAAGGATGTTCTGGAAAGAATAACCCAGACCAACTCAAGTATTAAAATTGTAGTAGAAGAGAAGGCCAAAAAAGTAAATAGGATTCATATCGTAGAGTCTTGAAAGTCAGGATAAAGATTTGGACTCAATTTAAAAGACCTGCATTTGAATTATTTTTTCATAGATTCACTTGTCCAATCTCTTAACCAAAAGTACACATAGTGATATAGCCAGCCAGTCACGGGGCAGGAGCAAAGGTCAGAGCAGACAGGCATCAAAGACCATAAAAAAATGCTTTGCCATTCTGTATAACTAAAGTGTTTTGTGCAAACATTCACTACACATAGCTCCATCATGGTAAACACTGTGAATGGCTCAGCCTTTTCCTTAAGTCTATGGACTTAGTTTCAAGTCCAAGTACAGTCTTTATATTTAGAACCTTACAGACTAGTGGGCAAGATAGGCAATTAAAAAGGCAATTCCAAGATGCATGGTAAGACTTCTAGAATGGTTAAGCACAGAGTACTCTGGTCATGTGAAGGAGGTGCATATAACCATCCTTTCATCCAAATCAATACGTTTACATCCAGCACCCACTATTGCCAATCCTTTTAGCAGTTGCCAGAAATAAAAGATGATTAAGACATGATACCTGTACTCAAGGGTGCACAGGTTGATGAACGATCTGGACAGTGCAGTCTCACATGTGCTATGACAGAAGTAAACAGTCTACAGGAGCTCAGAGAAGTGCGTTTAGCTCAGCCTGGATAGGAGGTAGGGGGATAAGGGAAGCCTCAAAAATGAAGTGACTCTTGAGAGGCGTCCCGGTGAATAAGTAGGATGGCTAGACCGAGAAGGGGTGGAAGAGACAATATTCCAGGCAGAAGGAATGGAGTTGTAAAGACAAAGAGAGTAGAAAGATCATGGCACAGAAAAAAATTGCAAGTGATTTCATACAGCTGGTTCATGGACTATGAAAACAAAATATGAGGCTGGAAAAAGCCAGGGACTAAATCTTGGAAGGTGATGTTATATTTTGACTTTATCCTATAGTTCGTGGAGAGTCTCTGAAGAATGTAAGCAGAGAGCAACATGAACCTATATAGTATAGTCTAGCAACAACCAAAAACTGGTGACTTCTTCTTCTTTTTTTTTTTTTTAATACTATCCATTTTAAGATACCTGGTTCCAACCACTTGCTTACTCTGGGTTATATTTCATCATGATGTGGTTAATATCAATTATTAGTCTTGGAGTATTTACCAGATAATTGATGGGGCATATTTTACATGCATTACCTGCTGTATAGCAAGTCTGTTCTCTTTTTCCTTTAGTTACTTCCTAATCTCAGATGCAATCATTCTCCTTTGATTGATTCATGTGCTTTTGTTTCCCCTATTTTTTGTTAAGGATTCAGCTTGTTTCTTGTGGCTGCTCATGAATTTGGTCATTCTCTGGGGCTCTCTCACTCCAATGATCAAACAGCATTGATGTTCCCAAATTATGTCTCCCTGGATCCTAGCAAGTACCCCCTTTCGCAGGATGACATTGATGGAATTCAGTCCGTCTATGGTGAGCAAAATTATAAATCTGAATATATGCAAACTAAGTAGAAAGCTTTCCAGGAAGGAAGATGAGAAAATCACTTCTCGAAATAGTATCATGAAGAAAATATTCACTTGGGTAAGATCCTTCAGTAGGGTATTTCCTCATGTCTTCTTCATTTACTATGGTATTTCTTTTTTTTTTTCAAAGGAGGTTTACCTAAGGCATCTGGGAAGCCAACGGAAACCATTGTGCCCCATGCTTGTGATCCTGATTTGACTTTTGATGCTATCACCACTTTCCGAAGAGAAGTCATGTTCTTTAAAGGGAGGTAAACCCATCCCCTTAAACAACTCCACTTCTTATGAATATTTTTCTTTTCAAGGGGTTTGGACAAAAAGGGGAGTCAACAGGGCTGATGAGAATGTGTATCTTTTACTTTTCATTTTACACCTTTCCATACTGTTTGTATGCTTTACTATAAGCATATATCTCTTACACTGTTTGATAAATTATTTTTTAAATGCTTTTAAGCAATTTTAAAAATTGTCATTGGATAAGAAGTTGAAGTAGAGTCTACTTTCCGTGACTTCGTTGCCAAAATAATACACCAATCCAGGTGTTATTCTGGAACAAGCTCATACTGTCTCAAGAGTCAATTGTTAAATTTTCAGAAATTGTGCAAAACAGTCGACATCACATTAATAGCTTGAAACTGGCCACGGTAGGCATGCTTACGTCCTGAAAACTGGCAAATGATAAACTCAAGTCTTTTTTTTTTTTAACTCAAGTCTTTTTCAAAACATTTATCAGCACACTGCTAATCATTCCTTAATGTTTCATCAATAAAGCATTAGCTGTAGTAAGAACTCTCTTTTTTCACTATGTGTAATTTATTGGACCTATATTTCAGCATAGTGACTTAGTTATGTATACCAGCACCATATTTTCAAAACAAAGTATCAGGGCATACACTATCTGACAAATACATAGGAGAAAAGGAAAGGATATTTGAAATTGGCCTCCTTCCACTCATCCAACTATAAAAGCACTGTAATTACACATGATTGCTGCCACGCTCATAACGGCAGAGGCTGAGAGACCACCTAGCAGGAATATCAGAGGAGAGTTGACTGCATGAGGAGAGAAATGGAACGTAGGACTAGTCAAGTATCATTCATAGATTCATAGAATTTTACAGCCAGAAGGAAACGGCTGAGGGAGTATTTTGGCACTCCAAAGCTATCATTTCTTGTTACAACAAATACCTGCATCAAAAAGTTCTGCTTAGAACTTAGAACACCTAAGACATTGGGTGTTGCCGCTTTGGCACACACGAGGTCATTGGGCACACAGAACTATTTACAGTATTACCACGGATAGTTGGCCACCCTAAGAACCCAAGAGAGTGGGAACAAGGGCATCTCCTGACGTCGGCAGTCTAAAGGGCAGAACTAAACTCAAAATCACCCAAATTTGCTGGAGGGAATTGTGTTATTATTATCCGTAAATTATTTGAGGAAAACACCAACTGATTAGATAAAAGGCAAGCCAAAGATTGCAATGTTTTCATTGACACAGATAGACATATATGCCGTACATGTAAAGTCTTTTTTATTTATTGCAGATATCTATGGAGGATCTATTATGATATCGCCAACGTTGAATTTGAATTAATTGCTTCGTTCTGGCCATCTCTGCCAGCGAATATTCAAGCTGCATATGAGAACCCCAAGGATAAGATTCTGGTTTTTAAAGGTAGCTTTGCCCATTATGATTCCTTTTCTTCCTCCGGATGCCTAAACTGGCCAGGGGGTATTTTGGTTCAAATATATAATCTTCATGCAGGAGCCAAACGGACAGGGTTTCTGCTCTGATCTTAGATTCCTGTCATAGAGAAAAATCAACCAGGAATTCTCCGTGACTGTGAAGATAAACACCATCTTGATTGCACAGGGCTAAAAGAAACCTGTGTCATAAAAACTATAGTCTTTTTTCAGCCAAGTAAATGTAATCCATTTCTATTTTTATATTCCATTTTTACTAGGGTTGCCAGATTTGCCAAATAAAAACACAGGATGTTTTGAATTTCAGATAAATAACAAATCATTTTTTGTTGTAAGTATGTCACATGCAGTATTTTGGATATACTTATCCCCAAGATTATTCATTGTTTATTTGAAATTCAAAATTAACTGAGTATCCAGTATTTAGTCGAGCTACCCTACTTTTTACATAGATTTCATCAGGTTACTTGCTGTTGAGAGCACTTAGGGACTGAATTTTAGGAGAACATGCCCAAACATGCTTGACTATTTTGACAAAGTTGGCAGTTTAAAAGCAATCAACGCAGGTGAACCAATTGGCAAGGGTAGGCACACTATTAACTACAGGTCTGTATTATTTGTAGCATATTAATGATATAAATGCCAAAGAAAGTGGTAGGAATAAATGAGGACATAAAATTATTAAATCTCCAAGCATTGCAGCTGAAAGGAACTAGTCATCTAGTTATTTTCAAACTTCTTAAGATAATCACTTTGTCTCTTCCTAGATGATAATTTTTGGATGATCAGAGGATATACTGTTTTGCCAGATTATCCTAAATCCATCTATGCCCTTGGCTTTCCAAGACATGTGCAGAAAATTGATGCAGCTGTCTATGACCAAAACACAAGAAAAACCTACTTCTTTGTGGGTATTTGGTGCTGGAGGTAAATTTACAGAGAACTAACCCTTTGACTTTATTCTGGAGAAAAACACCCACGTAGCATCATACTGACACAGGTGAAAATAAAGCTAATCTATAATTTTCTTAATGTGAATTATATTAAGGGAAATCTCTGATGGAGGACATTTACCAAACCAAAAGATGTCTCAATGAGTCCCAGTATCTTTCTCCAACTTAAAAAATAAAGATAAGATAAAATGAAAAGATGGTGATGCCAACCAAATTGCCAGTCACATACACAGTCAAAATCTATGAAAACTCCAAGCTGAGCCCTCACTTTAACAATTCCTCAGAATAGCACCAATCTAACAAATGATGTGACTATTATGTCTGATCATTTCTTGTTTTAAAACACTGTAAAGGATCCAGATCCAGTCAAACATAATCTTTGCCATGTATTTATTATTGATCCAATTAGTTTTCCCCTACAAGGTCTACTTGTTCCCCACATCTCTGCTTGACTTCAAGCTAGGCGCTAGAAGGATTAAGCTCCCCAAAACAAAGACCTGCTGGAAATCTTTCAAATCCATTTACCCAGGTATGATGAGATGACCCAAACCATGGACAAAGGGTACCCACAAAGGGTGATAAAACACTTTCCAAGAATTGGTCTCCGAGTTGATGCTGCTTTCCAGCATAAAGGTAAGCACCAATGCCTAAACTATTGGGACATGGGGAGACTTTATTGACTATGATAAAGGACAGTGCAAAAACTTAAAAGTTTCTATTTTAATGTAATTTTCCTACTCTTAAGGACAAGTAATAATAAACATTGACCCAGTGAGCATTATCACAAACTGACTCATTAAATCCTGAATTATATTCTCTAAGCTATATGATTTCAAATCTATATAAAACGTACCCAAAATACTTTTACTTATCATTGATCCAAGATAATCCAAAAAAGACACCTCGTGAAAAGTTCTAAGGGTGAAAAGTGGCTGAGCACATGGACTGAACAATTTGTGTGTGGAAACAAATTCTTCAGCCTCACTCTCAGAGTTTCTGAAGCAGTAGGACTGTGGGTGAGACCCAAGAATCTGCAGTTTTAAAAGAATCACAAGCAATTCTAATGCACACAGTCCAGCTACTTTATCTTCAAAGACACTGACCTAGATGATGGGTAATTAGGAGTCTAAAAATGTTTTTGAGTGACACATCTTTTATTCCAATGAAATCTAACACAGAATCTCAAAACCTAAAACAAATAAACACAGAGAGGCTCCAATAAAACGGACATATAGGGCTCAAGACCAAACCCACAGGGCCTTCTCCTCCCCCTCAGTGAGGCACTTTATTGAAACTTAGTTTGAGACCCTCTAGCACAGTCTTTCTAGAAAGATAGTAAGTCCCTTGCAATTCATGCTTCACCCCTTGGCTTTCTCCTCAGGGAAATAAAAATAATAGGAGAATGTCAGCCTTGAGCACTGTGCTGTTTTAAGAACTATCAATATGGGACCAAAGTGACAATAGCAACTTGAAAAATTTGAAAGGAAACTCAAGGGGCTGTGAGTTTATGTTAATAGGGGAAGAACAATTCAGAAAAGGAGAGTGAAAATGGTTGCACAACTTGAAGAATGTAATCAATGTTGCTGAATTGTACATGTAGAAACTGTTGAATTAGTGTACGTTCTGCTGTGTATATTCTCAATAACAACAAAATATAAAACGAATTATTGAGAAAAAAAAAAAAAACCTATGGAGCAGTTCTACTCTGCACACATAGGATCGTTCTGAGTCAGAAATGACTTGATAGCAATTCGTTCAACTGGTTAATCAGATTACTCATATACTGGCTAACTTGTGAAGATGCTTTGGAAAGCTTTTAAAATAAAATATCTTGGTCACTCAAAAAAATAAAATACTAGGATTGCCCATGTGACAGCAGTAAAGTAAAATATACTTAATTTCACTGATTTCTTTGCTCTCCATAATGTTCAATTACTTTATTCTGTTGTCATAAAATAAAAAAGCGTGGAACCATTGCATTGTGCAAGATAGCTAATCATGAGTCTCTGTCTTTAGGATTCTTCTATTTCTTCCGTGGACCAAAGCAATTTGAATATGATCCTAAGGCAAAAAATATTACCCGAATGATGAAAACCAATACCTGGTTTCAATGTAAAGAACCATTAAACTCATCATCTGATTTTGGTGTCAAGGAAAAAGTACGTTCAGGAGGAGTGGAGGTGTCTTATCAGAAGAGTTTAAGCTTGCTTATTTTTACTATTGTTCAACTGCTGAAAAAAACATAGTTATTAATAAATTCACATATCTGAAATAAATTTCAAGAGGTCTTTTAATCTGAATTCTGCCTCAAAGTAGAATAAACCTATTCTTTAACCTTCAGTTGCCAGTCCTAGTTCTAAATATCTATCAGATAAAGATTCTATAACCATTTTGAACTGCCTCGTTCTTTTAAAAGGAAGTTAATGTCTAAACAAAATCTCTCACTCTACTTTAAGCCTATTTCATGCCTTTGTGGACTTGGAGAAATAATGCTTATGTCTTATAATAACTAAATACTGAAGACATTTATTAAACCAATCTTTAGCACTCTATTTTGTTTGGACTTTTGGAGTTTGAGATGCCCAATAAACCGCAATCCCTCCTCCCTACTCATGTTCTGACCTCACTGAGAAATAAGATTAAAGAATAAGGCAGTTGAGAGAGCAAAACACCACCATTATTATAGACAAAGCTTATCTTAGATAATGTTTCCGTGGGAAAGCTGGTTTTCTAGTATTAAATTCCAGAAAAAAAATAGATTTACTCCCAAGTCATGGAAACAACAAGAAAGAACCAGGCTTCCCCAGGAATTATCAGAGAAGAATGTCAGCTTCCGGTAGGCTGTCTGGAGCCCAAAGAGAAAGAAGGGAGGATAGAGCTACGTATGCCAACCATTCCCTAGAGTTAAATGCATACAGATGCATTTAACCATTCCTTAGAGCTAAAATTGAATTCCATGCACACTAACCTTATATACAAGAAAAGTAGGAGTTTCTGGCCTGTGTTTGAGATATATGGGCATCACCTGAGCCTAAGCCTATGGATGGAAAGCTCCTTTCCCTTTGTTCCACCACGTATTGGTTGCATTTCTAAATTTGTATATTTAGGTTTTACTTTTACACCCTCAAAACGAAATTCTTAGCAAAACTCTTAATGAATTGTCTGACTTAAAAGATGTGAGATTGCCAGTTGAACTTGATTCTGATGAGGTGATAGACTGAGCGGCTATCAACTACTATAGAATAAGCACAGAAAATCTCACAATTTCCTACAGCCGTTTTCCTCCTACATTTTTTCCCTTGAGTTCAGTGTTCCCAGATTCCTGAAAGTAAAAAGGTATGTAAGAGAGTTGCTGCATATTTTGAAACAGAAAACAAATTTAAGAAGTATAACTTGGTACTTAGCATGTAGTAGATAGTAGGACAATCTTGGCAAAAAAAAAAAAAAAAATAGTGCTGGAACAATTGAATATCCATAAGCATTAAAAAAAAAAAAAAGTCAACCCTTACTTCACGCTATTTACCAAAATTGACTCAAAGTGGGTCATAGAGTTCTAAATATAAGATCTAAAAATACAAAACTTCTAGAAGAAAGTATAAGAAAAAATTTGTAACCTTGGATTATATATTTTTTAAAGCTGTGCACATAAAATTAGTGAATTTTGCTATCTGTTAATGTTATGTATTAAATTGTGTCCCCCTGAAATATATGCTGAAATCCTAACCCCTGGTACCTGTGAACTTGACCTTGTTTGGAAATTGGGTCTTTGAAGATTTTATCCATTAATGCTAGGTCATACCAGAGCAAACCAAAAAATCCACTGCTGTCGAGTCAATTCCAATTTGTAGCAACCCTATTGGACAGAGTAGAATTGCCCGATAGGTTTCAAAGTAGAGGCTGGTGGATTCAAACTGCTGACCTTTTGGTTAGTAGCCAAGCTTTTAACCACTGCACCACAGGGACTCCTTAGTACTTTAACATGTACAGGTAGTCCTCGACTTACATTGTATTTGAGTTACGACAAACTGCACTTACAACCATCTGTTTTTTTGTTTGCGTTTTTTGGTATATCTTATCATTAGTAATATGTACCATATACAATGTTGCAGCAGGTCATAATTTGCTGATGTTATCATTCTCAGATATTCACTTACAGATGTTCAAAGATCAGATTTATAAAGACACTGATAATAAAAAGCAATAATAATGAAAACTAAAAAAAAGAAGTATTCAACTTATGTCAGAACTGACTTACGAGGGGGTTACAATGACATGGCGGAGGCATCTGACCTCCTCTAACTTCACAAAGGGGAAGGAGAATCAAGATCAACAGCCTAAGGCGGATTCCTGTGAGACAGAAGCCAGACATGCCTCCACACTCCAACCTTTTCACCAACTCTGACACCAACCGTCCCTACCGCAGGACTCTCTACATCTCTACTGGGTTCAATAATTCATTGCAATGGCCACACAGAACTCACAGACAACACTCGCCATTATGGAGTTTATTAGGGAAGTAACAGTTTACAATACAAGATCGGAATGACTCAGGATACAGTTCTTTGGTCAGTACAGCTTCTTCTCACCCATGCCCACAGGCATGCCTCTCTCTGGCCCTCGACCTCTCAGCCCCATGACCCCTTGTCCTCTTGGTCCCTCAGCCCCTTAACCCAGCCTCTACTCTGCTCGGGCAAGTGTTACAAAGCTCATTACCTCTGTAATAATGAGTGCCCGGGGACACCTCACTCCACCAGGAAGCCTCCTGCCTAAAGGTGCTCAACTCTCTTGCTCCATGGGCCAGGAAGCCCACTATGCCATCTCCTGCTGGTCTCGTGGTACTGCTGCCTCTGCTGTTGCCATTTCTCTGCTACTGCTTCTTACTCTCTCAGATGTTACAGCTCTCCTCTGTCTTGTTTCTGCTGCCTCTGCTGTCTCTCTCTGTCTTCTGTGTTACAGCTCCTCTCTATCTCTGTGTCTCCCTTTAAGCTTAACAGAATGGCAAAACTGACCAATCCCCTTGTTAGGGTTTCATACACCTTATTTGCATGGTCTCACCCCTACAAAGTGCATATACATTATTTATATTATTAGCAAACTATCCAATCTCCTCAGTGGGCCACAAGAACATAGTCCCACCTAGTCATTTGGTGGGAATTACAAAGACCATGGCTAAAAGAGCCATATTGAGTAATTCACTGCACTGCAGATGGAGTCATCAGAATGGAGTCCAGTCATAAATCAGGGATTACCTGTACTAGATTATCAAATGTTGGCCATATTTGTTTTTTTCCTTCATACCTCCCCTCAGTTCAGCAGCATAAATAATACCTGTAATACTATAATTTGGAAAGTGTCTGAAATTGGGCTCAGATCTGCTTATGGGCACTTTCTCCTTGATTTTTGAAAAAACAGAAAAAAATCTATAGGAGAGGACAAGACATAAATATGAAAATAATCCTATTCTGAGCCCAGTGGAATGTCTAGAAACAGAGTTTTCCAAGGCATGGATGTTGCATACTGGAGCCAAAGTAAAAGATGTCAGGTGATATCACTGTCGTTTGAGATTTAAATAAAATTGGCTTCCAAGCTCCTATGAAGATTCCAATGGCCTCCCTCAAGCAAGTTGTGGGGAAAAAACTTGAAATTGAATGAGACATTCTTATTCTTAATGTCGTTTAGACAATCCACATCCAGAAATATCTCCCTGGCCACTTTTCTCCACAGACTTCAGCCTCCTGCTCTTCTGTCTGATGCTTTCTCTTCTCTGCCCTCTATGTATGAGGAACCCACGTTCCTGTTTCTTTAATTACTATTTTTTTAATGTAGAGTCGTTGAGGTATATCTTTGCTTTATTGTCTATTTTAAACATGTTCTTAAGGCCTGCCCTTCCTTGGAAAAGCAGCTTATTAAGGTATTTTTTTCTCCGAAAGAAAAACAACAAAATATGCTTTCACCTTGCTTCATAAAGAAGATATTTTTATTTGCTAGCTTGGAGGCTGGGTAAAAGTATGTGCTTTGGAGCCAGACTGCTTAGGCATGGCCTAGTTCCTCCGCTTATTAGCTATAGAATCTTGGGCAAGTTACTTACCTCCCTGTGCCTCAGTTTCCCCATTTGGGAAATAAAGATTGTAAGAGATCCAGACTCATAGAGTTATTCAGAGGGCTAAGTAAATTGGTCACATAGAACACTTAGAATCAGTACTTGATATATAGTATTGTGAGCCATCATTGCACAGTGAAACCTGTGAAAGCCGGAACTCAATGAGACTGCCTTGTTTTTCCTGGTATGGAGTTTCCCGCCTTTGACATGGTGCAGTCTTGCCACTGTTTACCACTTTTCTACTATTCTCTACCAGTGGAAAATATTTGAGTTTTCCTTCTCCGACAAATTTCCGCCTTACACAGGTTCCAGCTTTCAGAGGTTTGCTGTAATTAGGCAAGGAAAGGAGCCCTGGTGGTACAGTGGTTAAGCGTTCAGCTGATAACCAAAATGTCAGCAGTTCAAATCCACCAGCCACTCCATGGAAACCCTATGGGGCAGTTCTACTCTGCCCTATATGGTCACTATGAGTCAGAATCGACTTGACCGCAGTGGGTTTTTTAGTTTTGGAGGCAAGGAAAGCCATTTATCAAAAATTACTAACCATGGGAAATACTAGAAGCTGAGCTCAACCTCACTGCCCATTTGACTTCTCAGCCTCTGCCATCACTTCTATAACGAATTCCTTGTATTAAATCCCATTTCAAATACTAACAGTGATCGCTGTTTGCCTGGTTGACACTTGACTAACACATTGCGTAAAGAAATAGAGTGTCATATGTGGGCTGTTCTGGGTATGAGTTACACAGAGTTCTCAGCGATGATCTGAGACCTAAATCTGAAGGAAGTGAGCAAGCAAGCCACTTCTGGGGTTAAGGGTGCTCCAGGGAGAAGGACAGGAAGTACAAATGCCCTGAGGTGGGAATGTTCTGGGCTTTGTTGAGAGGAACTGAAGAGATACCTGTGGCTAGAGAGAAATTGGGGCAAGGGTATAGTGAGGGGGAAGGAATGAAATTGGAGAAATATCAGCAAGCCAAATCATGTCAGGCCTTATTGGTCATTATATTGACTTTTGGTTCTAGACAGTTTTAAGCAGAGAAAGAATATTATTTGACTTACATTTTAAAAGAATCACTCTGGCTGCTCTGAGGACAATAAGCAAAAGGATAGATGTGTTAGGAGGCTACTGCAAAAATCCAGACAGTAGATGATGGTAGCAGCAGGGAGAAATTGTTAGCTTGCGGGTCTATTTTGAAGGTAGAGATGACAGGATTTGCTATGGATTGGATATGTTGTGTGAAATAAAGAGGGTAGTCAAAGACAGTTCAATTTTTGTTCTGAACAAACAGGAAAATGGAGTGTCCATTCACTGAGGTGGTAAAGTCAGTACCCAGCAGAAAGTTTGCTATTAAATTTCTAAATAAATCACTCATATCTTTCCACCTTTAAATAAGTTTCATTTCAAAGAAATTTCTCAAGCGTTGGCAAGGTTGGATAAATTAGAACCCTCATTCATTCGTTGCTGATGGGAATGTAAAATGGTGCAGCAGCTTTGGAAAACATTTGGCAGTTCCTCAAGGGGTTAAACATGGAGATACCATATCACTCAGCAATTCTACTCCTAGGTGTATGTCCAAGAGACTGGAAAACATATGCTTACATAAATCTTTGTTTCCAAATCTTCATAGCAGCATTATTCATAGTAGCCAAAAAGTGGAAACAACCCAATGTCCGTCCATCAACTGATGAATAGATTAAACGAAATGTGGTATATTCATACAATGGGATATTATTCAGCCATAAAAAGAAATAAAATACTGGCACACGTACAACATGGATGAAACTTGAATCCATTATGTTAACTGAAATAAGCCAGACATAAAAGGCCACATTGTGTATGATTCCATTTATATGAAATGTCCAGAATAGGCAAATCCATAAAGATAAAAAGTAGATAAGTGGTTTCCAGGGCCTAGAGGGAGGGGTTAATGTGGAATGATTGCTAATGGGTACAGAGTTTCTTTCTGGAGTGATGAAAATGCTCTAGAATTAGATAGTGATGATGGTTGCACAATCTTGTGAATACAATAAACCACTGAATTGTACACTTTAAAGGTGTGAACTTTATGATCTGTGGAATAAAAATAATAAGTTAAAATAGTAAATTAAATAAAATTTTAGAAAAGAAAGAAAACCTTCCCCACCACAATCAACATTTTCTTTTTTACCTGAGTATTTCATTACTTAGCGTCTTGTTAAAGAGGAGGAACGCCTTTTTCCCCACTTCTGGTTTCCATGAGGAGCCCTGGTGTTACAGTGATCAAGAGCTCAGCTGCTAACCAAAAAGTTGGCAGTTCGAATCCACCACTTACTCCTTGGAAACCCTATGGGGCAGTTCTACTCTGTCCTATAGGGTCACTATGAATCCGAATCAACTGGACAGCAACGGGTTTTGTTTTGTTTTTTTTTTTTTTGGTTTGGTTGCCATGAGGAGAAATTATTTTTAATTGCATTTCTCCTGACATCTCTCTACTCCTAGGGAGATGGAGTGACTTGTCTGGTTAGTGAATCTGGAAAAAACAACTACCCATCTCAGCATGGCTCAACCTTCCTTCCTTCCTCTTTCTCTGAGGTTGAGAAGGGAGAACATCTGCCTCAGTCCAGGTTTGCCAATCACTGGGTGGCTAAAAATGGCTGATGCTAGGATTCATCTAGGCAAGCCCATCTGGTTAACAGACCAAAAGCCACATCCTGCAACCTGATCTCTTTCATTAATAAAGGCAATATTTTAGCTTAAACAGTTAGTCTTCTTTTTAGTTATCAACATGTTCAGAACTCAGAAGAGTATTATTCATTGGGAAAGCACATGGAGATCCCACGTGCAAGCATGTAGAGCTTTGCTCATAGCTTGACTCTGTGAGTACATCAAGACGGTCAGAATTGGGCACATAAAGTTTGAGAAGCTAGTCTTTGCAGGCTCCTTTTTTGGCTTCTTTTTCGCCTTCGTGAGATCTCCCTTTTTCTCATCTAGTCTGCCCCAGCCCCATTTCTACCCTCTCTGGTGGTTCCAAAGATTTCAGGATTCTGGTAATTCAGAATTCTCTCTCCTCCACATTGTCATCTCCCCATGCCATATATTGTCACCTCCAAGCCAAGAAGTCTACAGCATCCTGGCCAGACGTTTCTGCTGCCTTAAAAACTCTGGCACCCTGAGAAGCTAGTTTTGGGTCAAGAGCAAGGAACAGAGGCTGCTCAAACATTTTCCTTGGGTTGTGGAAAAAGGTCCTGGGGTGGGCATACATCAGTGACAGTTAAGAAAACTTGGCCTTGGAGGATAAGGCACCAAGGAACAAGTTAAGGGAAAAAGGAACCTATGTTTTAAAAATGAGAGTCTCATTTCCCAGGTTACCAAGGACAGCTAGAGAAGTAACAAAGTGACATGTGAGAGCCTGAAGTTGGTTTGACTGTGAACACCCTATCATGTTTTGAACTTATGTAAAATTATCTCCTTGGCACAATAATAATTACCAGCCCTTAATTAACAAGATTAAAGACAGACTTTGTAGTACCTTTTATTTGATCACGTTAATGCATGTGGCTTCATTCTTTCTACAGGCGGTTCATTCTCCATGCTGTGTGCCACTTAGCTCACTACTTCCCCCTACATGACTTATCAGAACTCTGTATCCCCTCTAATGGATTCTGCAAACCAGACCATGAGCATATCTTGCAGGATGGCGGTTGGGGGGGGGGTGATAGTGGTAGTGATAAAAGGGTGGGAGGGCATTAGCCTTTAATTTCCCTGATTTAAACAAAATAGAATTCTCAAAATCACACAAAGTCATCTAGGTCAACAACGTAAGTCATGTTTTATGCAGTTACCTATAAAAAAAAGACTTTTCATTAATGTAGAAAAATTTACAGAACAAATCATGCCTTCTTAAGGAGAGACCAATTGTCTACAATGTAGGAGAACTCTCTCTCTCCTGCTAAATGGTCTGAGAGGCTGGCTTTGTGGGTTACTGAGACTTTATTTTAATAAGCATTACAAATACTATTGACACTTTTTTCTTTTTCTATGAAGATGTAATTGGTTTTAAGAAACAACAAAAAGAATCAGCCCACATTTCAAAATTAGAGGCAGTATTTTTAAGAATAGGAAAAAACCAACTTGACCATTTTCCACCTCAGTCATTACATTCAAATTAGGAAAATATCTTACTTTCTAAACTTAACTCCCAATGGCAAGAACAGCACATTGTCAGAATGGACTGCCTACCTTGTATGTTACAGTGGAATGAGCTCCTGTATTTTTAAGACCTTATTTCTGCTGTTAGAGATGGTCCATTTCCAAGCTGGTTCTTTAAGGACTCTTTAAATATAATGACTATTTCCTGAACACTTAGAATATACTGGTTACTTTGTGTCCTCTTATGTATCCTCATAACAGTCCTGTAAGGGTGAGTATTGTTGTTCCCATTTCACAAGTGAAGAGAGATTATTTTACTTGCCCAGTAACACATTACAAATGTTAAAATCCAAATCCTGTCTCATGTATTTATACTTTACATCTTCTCATGGAATATTAATGAGGTAACACTCTATCATACCTTATACTTATCATCACCACTCAAAAACAAACAAACAAACAAAAAATCCCTCCTACACCTTCATCTGCTTACTGACAAGAACCTGATTTTCATGTTAACCCCCAAACTTGCAACAACACACAGCAGGCTCCCTTGCAATGTGTTCCCGGTTCTTCTGCAACATGTTTCACCAAAGTTCTCATTTCGTGATTGCTGTGGTTTACTTTCTCAATGCGTGTAAAGGAAGAAGAAGGAACACAGCACATTCTATCTTTAAGCAATCGTACAATACATCAAGAGATAAACGATAGTAACACAGGTTGTGCCAGACCCAGTGGTGCCCAAATCAGTCCCCCAAGACATTCCTGCAGAATACAATCGTCCTAGAGCTGTGGGGAAGCCAACTGTGTCTCAACTCTCCAGCCTCTCAGCCTCTCAAACTGGGACTCTCTCATTTCACGGTAATAAACATGACTAAAAACACTGGTTTGCAAGTTATTTGCATAGAACTATAGGAGCAAACAATGACAATAGTGACAACTAGGAGTTTGTATTTCACTAATTGTTTTCACATTCCTGATCTTATTTTGGTTCTCAAATAACCCTCTGAGGTAAAAAAGAAAATGCTGGTCATGATAAATCCAGTTTACCAATTTTACAGATAACAACACTAAGCTACACAGTTAGTGGATAACAAAGGTGGAATTTACATTTAACTACTGTGGCTAATGGTCCTCTGTTATTTTTACTGTGGCTAATGGTCCTGTGTTTTTACTGCTATTCTTTCTGTATAACTTTCTTCATCCTTCCAATTTCTTCTTTTATTGATCATTATTTTAGTCTTATTACACCTCCCTAACAGACCCCCTTCCTAAGTGTAGGGACCGTGACTTACACATGTTTATATTCAGTATAGTGTCTAATACCTAGCAGGCCTCAAAGAATATATGTTAGATTAGAATAAACGACCTTACAGCCGTACTTCCAAGGCTTCCATTGTTTGAAACTTAATGTCTGAGGCTCCAGTGGTTGTTTGGAAATATTAAAATCCAACTCACTGCCTTACCAGAACACCAAACCCGTTGTCATCGAGTCAATCCCGACCCATAGCAACCCTACAGGACAGAGTAGAACCACCCCATAGGGCTTGCAAGGAGCGCTTGGTGGATTCGAACTGCCGACCTTTTGGTTAGCAGCCATAGCTCTTAACCACTACGCCACCAGGGTTTCCTTCACTGTCTTACATACTCAAAAAAGAACTGCATTTGGTAAATTTAAAATTTAACTCTCAAAGACCTAATTGCCAGTCGCCTCAAGGATTATAAAACATTGGAAGCAGACCTTAAGTGAATGTGGTGTCCACGAAATCATGGAGCTGCAGTGTCCTTATGATATCACTTATACACAGTCAGTGTGTTCACCCTGGATGTCCAGGGTTTTGATTTTTCTCTTCAGTTTCCTGTGGAAACTGGAACCCTGTCCTGAATGCAGACCAGTTGACTGGGACAGTCCTGAATCTCTCCAGGAAGTACCACCTTGCCCTCTCCTCCGAGCAGGGGGCCTGTCTAGTGGTTTCCCTCACCTCCCTCACCCAGAGCTCAGGCTTACCGTCTCAACATCTCTCATCTGAGACTGGCCCACCCCCACTCGTCAGTTCCAGCCCTTGAGCCATTCATTGATCGTGGCCCGGTTTGGAGTTGAATTTGGATTGCCAAACTCACCTCTTCTTATTCCGCATTTCATTTTTTTGTGGCCTTCATTTCACACTGGTAGTAGCTTGATCTTAGCTCTTTGCTTCATTCCCCTCAGGGAAACTGAAAATATCATTGACTGGTGTGCCACTGGAGCCCTGGTGGTGCAGTGGTTAAGAGCTCAGCCGATAACCAAAAGGTTGGCAGTTTGAATTCACCAGCCGCTCCTTGGAAACGCTATGGGGCAATTCTACTCTCTCCTATAGGGTTGCTACGAGTCAGAATAGACTCTATGGCAAAGGGTTTGGATTTCTGGTTTTCGTGTGCCACTTATAGCACCTGGCCTCATATCTTCAGACCCTCTTCAATTGCTGAAACTCACCCTTCTTTGGAGAAAGTTGGGATAGCTGAGCTCTCCTAGCTGAGCTCCTGTGAATCCGCCAAGGAAAATCATTTACACTGTTAAAACAAAAATCAGCTGAAGCCAATATTAGAAATTGATTGAAGTTTATTGAATATATGGTTTGCAAGTAGGGATAACATTTCGACTAGGGAGTCAAAAATGTTCCAAAGATTAAAGAACTTTCCAAAGATTCTTATACCCCATGTTATTGACATTTGGGATGGAAAGGAGGCCAGAACAGTGTGTTTATATAATAACAATTTACCCTAAAACACAGCTTCTCATCTGACCTTGGAGTGTCTATTTCTGGAAATCGATTGCACATAGGTAATTCTTCAAAGACCCCAATGCCTAAGACAAAATATTCTTCACTAAGCTACTTACTAGGCTTTTGTTTGACCCAAAGGTGACTTTAGGAAACCAGTTTTCTCAAGGCTCAAGGTTCAAAATAAGATCTCAGGGCAATGGCTTAGATAGGTGACCCCAGCTTCATGGACCCCAGAAAAGTGGATTCCAGGAAAATTAAAACTGTTCGTCAATACTGTTTTAATGTCTATGACTTTTTAATGTCTATGAAGGAGGTGCAACCTTTTCTGCAGAAAAACATAAATGCACTTAACACTTGCTTCTTAAAGTAATAATTCTTAATCCTGGACACAGTTAAAATCAGCTGGTCAAGAGAATGACAAGTACCTGTTTGTGAGACAATTCTTAATTTATTTTCTTGCCCCAGAGGGCACAATTAAAGTCACTTAGGGAGCTTTTCAAATTAGTATTAATTGGACTTCTCCACCCCACACCAATTAAATCAGAATCTCAGGGGGGTGGAACCTGAGATACTGCATTTCTAGCAAACTCCCGGATGCTGCTGCTACACAGACCACACTTTGAATAACCCTGGCTTTCTAAGTAGCGGCTCTCAAATGTTAGTGGGCATCAGAATCACCTAAAAGACTTGTTAAAACACAGATTGCTGGGCCCTACCTGTGGAGTTTTTGATTTGGTAGGCCTACTTGTTACCTGTTGCCATCAAGTTGATTCCAACTCATAGCAACCCTATAGGACAGAGTAGAACTGCCCCATAGGGTTTCCAAGCAGTGGCTGGTAGATTCGAACTGCTGACCTTTTGGTTATCAGCCGAGCTCTTAACTACTGTGCCAGCAGGGCTCCAGGTCTAGGGTAGGGCCTGAGAATGAACACTTTTTTTTTTGGTGATTTTTTTTTTTTTTTATTGTACTTCAGGGGAAGGCTTACAGAACAAATAGTTTCTCATGAAACAGTAGTACACATATTGTTTTATGACATTGGTTAACAACCCCACAACATGTCAACTCTCTCCCTTCTCGACCATTTTTTTTTTTTGGTGAAAATATAGCCAAAGATACACCATTTCAAAAATTTCTACATGCACAGTTCAGTGACTTCGACTACACTCTTCCAATTGTGCTGCTATTCTCACTTTAGATGAAGGCTTACAGAACAAAATAGTTTCTCATTTAACAGTTAGTACACATGTTGCCCTATGACAATGGTTAACAACCTCACAACACATCAACACTATCCTTACTCAACCTTGGGTTCCCTATCACCAGCTTCTTTGTCCCCTTCTGCCTGCTGGCCCTTGTCCCTGGACTACTGTACCTCATTAGTCCCATTTGGTTTTATGGGGCTGTCCACTCCCTGGCTGAACGGTGAACCTCGGAAATGACTTCACCACTGAGCTAAAAGGGTGTCTGGGGGCCATACTCTCGTGTTTCTCCAGTCTCTTTCAGGCCAGTAAATCTTGTCTTTTTTTTTTGTGAGTTAGAATTTTGTTCTACATCCTTCTCCAGCTCCATCCAGAACCCTCTGTTGTGATCCCGGTCAGAGCAGTCAGTGGTGGTAGCCGGGCACCATCTAGCTGTACTGGACTCAGTCTGGTAGAGGCCTTGGTAGCTGTGGTCCATTAGTCCTTTGTACTAATCTTTTCCTTGTATCCTGTTCTATTCATTCTCCCTTGCTGCCGAAGAGATGAGACCAGTGGAGTATCTTAGATGGCTGCTCACAGGCTTTGAAGACCCCAGACGCTACTCATCAAGGTAGAATGCAGAACATTGTCTTTATAAACTGTCTTATGCCAATTGAGCTAGATGTTCCCCGAGACCATGGTCCCAACAGCCCTCCACGCAGCAATTCAGTCCCTCAGGGAGTGAGAATGGACATTTTTAACAAGTTCCCAGGTGATGCTGATGCTACTGGTCTTCAGAGCAGCTTGAAAGCCATTTTACTGCCTCCCGTGTTTTCTTCTCATTTTTTTCCTTCTGACCCATAGTGGCTACAATGATGAAGATCTGAAAACAAAGAGAGCAAGATCAAGGAAGATAAGCGCAGAGCCCCCTCAAAGGAGACCATGCAAGCAGACCATCTTCTTTGACTACTCTTGGGTCTGGTTCCAAAATTCAACTTCAAGATTTGGATCAAGGCAGGTTAGCAACAACCCATGCAGTTGCCTCCATCTAATCGTCCCCCTTTGGGTGCCATAGGTTTACCAAACGTGAGCCAGCCTCGTACTCATTGAGGCTTCCTAACGAGCATCACTCAATCTCCAAGGAAAATAGGCAACTCCCTTGGCTGGCCCTAAGGGTTTGGAACACTGAAATGAGTGGTTAAAGCCAGTTGTGAAGTATCTTTCCCAGAAAAGACCAATACCCACCTGAACCCTGAGGAATCTGTTTGAAGCATCAGGACCCTCATTAAATCAATTTGACAAGCTACTTGGAAAGGGAAATTGCTCACAAACAGACTCAGAAGACCAATGTCAAATTTCTCTCTATTGTGATGCATGACTACCTAGCTGGTCGGGGAAATGGCAAGTGACTGTTCGAGAGACAATTACTGATTTATTCTTCTTGCCCCTGTAGGGCTACCATGAATCACTTTTTGTCCCTTAGGCTCTGTGTACAGGAAAGGGTAGAGTAAATACCTCTCCAGTGTTTGTGAAAGCCCAGGGCAGTGATGGTAACTAACCACCTGGGAGTCCCAGCTGTGTCTACCTAGGAGTAGGTGGTTACTAAACTGGTGATTCCATCAGGAAAGTTAAAACCTTCACTTTCTCCAACTTGATAGAAAACAGCCAGGTTCCATAAATCCCCATGGGGTTGTTAGGGAGAAAATGTCAGTCTTGGCCAGTGAGAGAACATTCAAATCAGTGACCAGAAGGGAATAAAACCAGACCACAGAACTGGGCATTCTGTGGTCACTCACTTCTGAGCACAGAATTAAATTAACTCTCCCTTAACCTCTTATTAAATTGATCCTTAGCTGAGTGGACCCAGAAGGTCAAGTCTGGTTTTCACTATTTTCTGAATTTAAGTGTTCGAATCTTTAGCATTATTTAAAACTCTCCATGCGCCCTCTAGTGAAAAATTCAGTGAGCTGAAAACATGCACTTTCATCTCCTATAGGGTCTGACCATTGTTAAGAAAGGAAAAAACGCAAACACACACACCTATTCCAGTGTGTCTCTAATTTTAATGTGTATATGAATCACCTAGGGATCTTGGTAAAATGCAGATTCTGATTTGGGATGGCCTTAGATAGGGCCTGGAGCCCTGGTGGCTAAGTAGTTAAGAGCTTGGCTACTAACCAAAAAGGTCAGCAGTTTGAATCCACCAACCACTCCTTGGAAACCCTATGGGGCAGCTCTATTCTGTCCTATAGGGTCACTATGAGTCAGAATGGACTCTATAGCAACAGTTTTTTTTTTTTTTTAGGTAGGGCCTGAGAATCTTCATTTCTAACAAACACGCAGGTGATGCCCATGCTGAGGTTTTCCAAACAATGAGTAAAAAGGAGCTATTCCATTTGAACTGGTGTTTTAGACTACATTGAAGTTGCTAAGAGGCATTGGTAGTTCAGTAGTAGAATTCACCCCTTCCGTGTGGGAGACCTTGGTTCAATTCCTGGTCCATGCACACACCTCATGCATAGTCACTGCCTTGCTGTCAAGAGTGGTAGCTAACAACAACCAAAACCGCTAAAATACAACAAGAAACATGGAATCAACTTTTTAACATTCTTTCCTTTCTATATAAGTCACACACCCAGAAATCACTATGGAAAAACTGAAAAATTAAAATTTCTGCCTGGCAAAAACACTATTAACAACACAAACCAGGAAAAATTATTTACATATGGAAAAGGATTGCTTTCTTCCTTAATGTTGAAAGCGCTCTTAGAAAATGACCAACAACCCTTTAAAAAATGGTTAAGTGACAGGAATAGTTCATGGCCAATGGAAGGAGGATGTTATTGATTGAGTTGTGCCCCCAAAAAATATGTGTCAACTTGGCTAGTCCATGATTCCTAGTATTGTGTGATTGTCCACCATTTTGTCATTTGATGTGATTATCCTATGTGTTGCAAATCCTACCTCTATGATGTTAACGAGGCAGAATTAGAGGCTGTTATGTTAATAGATAGGATTCAATCTACAAGATTAGGTTGTGTCTTAAACCAATCTCTTTTGAGATATAAAAGAGAGAAGCGAGCAGAGAGACAGGGGGACCTAATACCACCAAGAAACAAGAACGAGGAGAATAGCATGTCCTTTGGACCCAGGGTCCCTGTGCTGAGAAGCTCCTCAACCAGGAAAGACTGATGATAAGGACCTTCTCCCAGAGCCAACAGAGAGAGAAAACTTTCCCCTGGAGCTAATGCCCTGAATTTGGACTTCTAGCCTACTAGATTTTGAGAGAATAAATTTCTCTTTGTTAATGCCATCCACTTGTGGTATTTCTGTTATAGCAGCACTAGATAACTAAGACAGAGGACTTAGATACAAATCTATGCTCATCCTCACTCCTAATCAAAGAAACAAGATAAAAAGTATTAAGATACTGTTATTAAACCTCTGAGATTGTCAAAGTTGTTTGTTTGCTTAATATCTTAGCATATAATGTTGGTGAGAACATAGGATAAGAGGCATTTTGACATTCTGGTAGTGCAGATGTAAACTATTGTAATGTATTTGATGGGCAATTAAAATACATATACTTTGGTCCATTTAATATCACTTCCAGGAATTTATCCTAAGGATATATTTGCATACATACACAGAGTTGAATACAAATAATCATTGCAGCATTGTTTTTCTTCATAAATTATTAGAAATAACTAAATGTACCTAAATAAAGGACTGATTAAATAAATTATTATATACAACTAAATACAATGCAATCATTAAAGAGAGCAGCGTAGATCTATATTATTGATATAAAAAGATCTCCAAGAGCTTCATTAAAATAGAAACTTTTGCTCTGGAAAATACCGTTAAGAGAATGAAAGAAAAGCTACAGACTTGGAGAAAATATTCGCAAACCACATACCTGACAAAGAATTTATATCTACAGTATATAAAAGAATTCTCAAAACTCAACATTTAAAAAAATCCAATTAAAAATGACCAAAAGACATAAAGAGCCATTTTACAGAAGAGAATATATAAGCATGGGAAAAAGTATTCAACATAGCTATCAGGGAAAGGCAAATAAAAACTACAATGAGATCTCACTACACACCTATCAGAGCATCTAAAATTTAAAAAGTGACAATACCAAATGTTGGCAAGGATGTGGAGAAACTGGATCTCTCATACATTGTTGGTGCGAATGTAAAATGATACACTCTGGAAAATAGTCGGGCACTTTAAAAAAAAAAACAAAAAAACTAAATATGTGCTTATCATACCCCCAAATATAAAAAAAACCCAAACCCATTGCTGTCAAGTCAATTCCAACTCGTAGCACCTCGTAGCTAGAGTTGAGCGGGACATCAGGATTAGCATGCTGTACCCAGTTTAATCATGCTTAGTCTGAACACAAAATGAACTTCAGTGAGGTTTAAGAGGCTCTTGTACCAAAGGGTGAGGCCACCATCCCAAAGCAAGTCGAAGTAGATGAACTTATTACTTATGAATGCACCTCCACCCACCTGCTTCAGAGGGTTCTCTGCCTTGATTGCTGCTCATCCTCACAATCTTCCTCCTTCAGCCCCTCTTTCAGCCCCTCACTGTCTAATTTTCCATCCCTTTCCTTTCTTAGGAAGCTCCTCCTCTCCCCTCTTATGTGAAAGAGCCCTACCTTACTGTTCCTTCTTGAGTTTTGTAAAATTCTACCTTGAAGGTTTGTGTAAGGATTTAATGAGATAACACTGGGACCAAAAACCAAACCAAACCTACAGCTGTCAGTCGATTCCGACTTATAGTGACCGTATGGGACAGAGTAAAACTGTCCCATAGGGTTTCCAAGGCTATAAATCTTTACAGATGTGGACTGTCACATCTTTTTCCCGGAGTGACTGGTGGGTTTGAACTGCCGACCTTTCACTTAGCAGCCAAGCCTTTAACCACTGTGCCACCAGGGCTCCTAACACTGGTAAATCACCTGGTATATTTTAAGTGCTCAATAAGTGTTAACTGATATTATGAGCTGATCCCTGTGTTCTCAGGGCCTAAAAGAATACAAAAATAAGAAATAAGACAAACAACCAGGCAAGTCAATGGAAGGAGCAAGTACTGACTAAAGAAGAAATAGCTGCATACTGCTACACTTTATTAAGATATCTGTCGCAGAAGGGAGGAGTGGCTCAGAGATTGAGGGCAGGGCTACCATGGCTTAGCAAATGCGAGCTCTATGAAGCAGGGGAAATCTTGTGAGATATAAATCAGAAATGCTAGGTGCAACTACTCTCCAAAAGCTTTGCAGTTTCTGGAATTGGGAGAGATAAACAAGTATTCCCATCACTCATTATAAAGTCTTCAATTTGCATCCAAAAGCAACTGACGCTGAGAAATTCCTTCATATGGAATCAGAAGTAAGATTAATTAAAGCACAAGTTTCCTGAGTAGATACCTAATGTGCTATGAAGAAAACTAAAGCAGGATGGGAGTGGGGGGAGAGAAAGTGATGGGTAGAAATGACTGGTCTGAGAAGGTGGTTAAGGAAGGCCTCTCTGACTAACTGACGTCTGAGCAGAGTCCTGTAGGAGGTGAGGGAGTGTACTCTTAGGCAAACATCCTCTTAAGCACCTGTAGATGACTCAGTGGTCAATAACCCAAATGCCTACAGGTCCAGGAAGTTAAGGTAAAGGTATGCACTGAGTCAGGTTTATTATCTAGGGAACAGCTGGAATTGTGGCAACCTGGAAAGTCCACCCAGACTCAGATTCAAATACAAATGTTTACAAAACATGGCCTGGGCCAAACAAAACAATCTATGTCCTGCCAGGCTCTAGTATCATCCCCGTGTGTGTCTGCTTGCTAATGCATGCTGTTCTACTGTAAAAAATCAGTTGCCACTGAGTTGACTCCGATTCATGGTGACCCCATGTGTGTCAGAGTAGAACTGTGTTCCATAGGGTTTTTAATGGCTGTGTTTTTTTTTTTGGAAGTAGATCACCAGGTCTTTCTTCCAAGGCATCTCTGGGTGGACTCAAACCTTCAACCTTTTTGTTAGCCATGAACACACTAACCACTAACCACTAACACACTAACAGGGACTCCTGTTCCACTGTACACAGGCCCAATTGCTGGAAAGTTCTTCTTTATGCTGAGCTGACATTTATCTTGGTGATCTCTCCCTATTAGTCCTACTTCTATCCGCTGAGCATGTCCCTCATAATGAGATTTAGTTGACTTGTTTTCAGTGAGGAAACCCTGGTGACATAGTGGTTAAGAGCTATGGCTGCGGGTTTGGTTTTCTTGGTTTGTTTCCAGTGAACTGTTTTTGGTATCTAATAAGAACTCGTTCCTTTACTAAGTGCTCAGAGCCACCTACAGGTAGGCAATATAACACAAGCTTTGTCCTCAGGCATACCAAAAACCAAAGACCTTGCTGTCAAGTTGATTCCAACTCACAGTGAAACTACAGGACAGAGCAGAACTGCTCCCTAGGTTTCCAAGGAGGAGCAGTTAGATTTAAACTGCTGACCTTTTGGTTAGCAGCCCAGCTCTTAACTACTGGGCCACCAGGACTCCATCCTCAGACATACCACAGACATACCACAATTCCAATTCTGTCATTTCAAATCTTTAAGACATTGGGAAAGTTATTTAATCTTTATATTTCTTCATACTTAAAATGAAGATGAGAATATCCAGCTCTCAGAGTTGCTGTGAAGATTAAATGTTGAAACGTGTAAAATGACTAACAGCTGTCAAAGAAATGAACTCTTCTTTCAGCAAAACAAGTGATGAAAGCTATTTTGGGATAATTATTCAACTTGCTAAGATTTTTCCGAGAGTAGGAGGCCCACAAATTTTCAAAATAATTTCATAGCCAAGGATCCAAGGGCTTAACCACTGTAAACATCCCCTGCTTCCCAATCTACCAAGTGCGGCTCCTTACTTTGCCACTAGATGGCGATTGCCTCCCAAAGCACTTGAACTTGAAGGCAGAAAACCCCGATGCCTCTACAAGGCCGACTTTCACAAAGGCAGTCTGATAGTTCGTTATAAATCAGGTCTAGAGCCACACCAAGCAACAGAGTGGCCCCTCAAAGGGAATTTGCCCACCTAGTAACTAAGAAAGTAAAGGGGTCTGTCATAGATTGAACTGTGTCCTCCAAAAATATCTGTCAACTTGGGAAAAATGGCACTCTAGGCAAAAGCACCACACCGTCCCTCCACAGCAAAGATCTGAAAAACTAAACCGAACAGAGAATACAACAATCCTGAAACCCTGAAACATCAAATGAAGAGATAAAGAACTCAACCAAGCACCAAATGGAGTGAGAAAACCGACAGAGAACCGAGAGCGAGGAGAGATTCATGCAGAGGTCCCCTACCAGCTAACGCAGCGTGGATCCGCCATCTTGGACTCCTGTCGGAGACCAGCAAACAGGGTATGAGAAAGCAGGCTAACGGAGCATCCAGCGGGAGACAAAACAACCGGTTATTTGCTATATACACTTTCCCACCCCCAACACTTTTTCACCCCCACTTGGCCTCCTCTGCTTCCCACGGCCACAATCTCTTGTCCAGGAAATACTGGCTGCTTGGATTTCACATACCCAAACGGGCCGGCTCTCTGAGTGCCACTTGCTGGCTGCTGGTGTTGCTTTCTTTCCGCTTCTTTTGATTTCTTCCTTACCTCTCCCCATCTTCCCCTCCTTTTGCTCAAATACCTGGCTCTGTGTGCCATCTTTGCTTCTTCCTGAGGGGCTGCAGAGCTCCGGTAATTTGTGATATACGCTTTCCCACTCCCTACCCTTCTTCACCCACACTCGGCCCTCTCTGCTTCCCACAGACAGTCTCCTGTCCGAGAAACACCAGCCCGCACTAGCTGGCTCTCTGAGTGCCATTTGTTGGCTGCTAGTGTTGCTTTTTTTTCTGCTTCTTTTGATTTCTTCCTTACCTCTCACCACCTCCCCCTCCCTTCGCTCAAATACCTGGCTCCATGCGCCGTCTTTGCTTCTTCCTAAGGGGCTGTGGAGCTCTGTTCATGTGTTGAGCTGCTTCCCAGTCTGGGCTGCCACGCTGGTGGGATCCCAGGGCTTTTGTTCGTTTGTTTGTTTTGAATTGTTTGTTTGTTTTCTTTTCCTTTTCTTGAGTTGGGAGCCTTTTCTGGCCAGGCGGTGCTGCATGGCAAGGAGACGTCCCCCTCGACTTGCACAGATGTGCAGAGGGATCCCTGAGGACATTTCTTTTCCTGTTGGGTTTTTTTTTTTTCTGTTTTTTTGGGGGCCTTTCTTGTTCTTTTTTTTTTTTAATTTGTTTTGTTTTCTTTTCCCTCTTTTTCCCTTTTTGTCTTTTTCATTACTCAGTTTCTCATATCTCTATATCTTCCTTCTCTTTCTGTTCCCTGAATACCTGGCGTTGTATACCTCTACGCCTTCTAGCCAGGCTGTACTGCCACACCTGAGAGCGACTTCCCCAGACCTCATAGCTGCACCAACGGGATCCCTGGGAACTTTGCGGTTCTTTAACCTTTCTGATTTTTATTTATTCATTCTTTTCTTTTCTTCCTCTTCCCTTTTCTGTTTTTCTCCATTTCATAGTCTCTCATCTCTCCACTCCAACGTCAAGCTCCCCTAGCATTCTTTTTGGTTTGTTTGTATGTTTTTCGCTCCTGTTCCTCTCTCCTCTCTCCCATATCCATCTTAGCTCCACACATAACTATCTCCCCACTCCATCCTGCCTACCTGCACCG
>NW_004444084.1:2236946-2315948 GCF_000243295.1 Trichechus manatus latirostris
CTTCTAATGGAGAGGAAGGCAAGGCGATACCAAGTAATGGTAGACTGCTTCAAACTTAGAAAGATAAGGGTAAAATTCTTGGTAACCACAAAGAAAGTTAACAAACATACTCATTAAAAAAAAAAGAGGAAAAACATAAAGTCTCAGCAAAAACAAAACCTGCAAAAACAAAACAAGTGAAAAAAAAATCCACAAACAAAAGTAACTCAGCACAAGAGAGTAAGAAGAACAAAGAAAACTTCAGCACCACCAAAAAAAAGCACTACAAAATGACTAAAATATCTGTCAACTTGGCTAGATCATGATTACCAGTATTGTATGACTATCTACCATTTTATCATCTGATGTGATTTCCCTCTGTGTTGTAAATGCTATCACTATGATGTAATAAGATGGATTAGCAACAGTTATATTGATGAGGTCTACAAGATTAGGTAGTGTCTTAAGCCAATCTCTTTTGAGATATAAAAGAGAAGTGAGCAGAGAGCCGTGGGAACCTCATACCACCAAGAAAGCAGTGCCAGGAGCAGAGCATGTCCTTTGGACCTGAGGTTCCTGAGCAGAGAAGCTCCTGGACCAAGGGAAGACTGATGACAGAGTCCTTCCTCCAGAGCCAACAGAGAAAGCCTCCCCCTGGAGCTGACGCCCTGAATTTGGACTCGTAGCCTACTAGACTGTGAGAGAATAAATTCCTTTTTGTCAAAGCCATCCACTTGTAGTATTTCTGTTATAGCAGCACTAGATGACCAAGACAGGCCCCTTATTGCAATTCAAGGGTTTGGGGTAGGGGAGATCTTCCAGAAGAGTGATTCATAACTTTATCCACGAAGAGACTCACTCACCTAAACTAAGTTTGCTCCTGCCACAGTGCCTTTGCACATACTGCTCCGTCTTCCTGGATCCTCTTTCCCCAGATATTTGTATAGTCCACTCCTTTATATATTTGCTTTCTAGCTCCCCATCTCCATAACGTTAAAAGTCCTGGGAGACCAGGGGCCATGTTTTGTTCCCAACAGCATCCCCAATCTCGAGAACTGTGCCTACTACATAGTAAGTGCTCAGTAAACATTTGTCAAATGAAAGCTCAGTGAATACCCAAGATTCTCATAAGTCACCTGTCCACTATCTGGGACAATACCCTATTCTACTCAGGAAATTAAATCAAGATTCAAGTGAACTAGGGAGACTATATGAGGATATCCTTAAATCCACTCTATTAAAAATGTTGGTACTTTGTTATTTGCAATAAATTGCTTGAGAAAGATTTTACAACTAATGGAGATAAACCAATGTATCAGGACCCATGGAGATGCACAGCTCCAGAGAACTAATGACCGTTTGTCTCAAAGTGGAGGTGAGCACAATATAAGGGATGACACACAGTGCCCTGGGTGCAGGATGATTTTGCAGGTCATCTCTGACCTGAGTTCTCCTACCATGGGAGACACAGGGCCGTAGAAGGATGGATGATAAGGAGGGTAAGAATGCACCCACGGTCAGCAAATATTGACTCTCTGCCACCCCCCTCCACCTCCATGAAAGAAGTATCCTCCTCCACACCACTCAGGTTGCGATAGGCAGTGACTGGTTTTGTCCAATGAAACCTTGTGACTATGACACAAGCAGAGGCTTGAAATGTGTTTGTTCTCCTGTGCGTCTGTCATCTCCATGAGAAGACCATACTCTAGGCAGCCAGCTTGTCCCAGAAGAACGAGAAGCATGTGAATGAACAAAGGTTTGAAGTGTACTTGAAACGTCCTTGGATGGCAGGGCTTGCCTTCTCTCAGTCTGACAAACTTTTCATACCAAGGTTTTGTTGCTCTAAAGGTCTATAAGAAAGCATCTCAGGAAATTCTTTTTGTCATGTGAGTTCCATGGGGAAGAGAAGAGGAAAACTGACAGGTATCTAATTCTATGTGTCTGGCCCTGCACCAGAAGATTGACTTATTTTATTTAATCCTTCCCACAATCCAGTGAAGAAGGCAGGAAGAGTCCTGTTTTACACACGGGGAAACTGAGTTGGGGAGTAGTTAAGTAACTTGCCCAAAGTCAAATAGCTAATACTTCTCAGAGCCAGAATCTGACCTTTGTTGGATGATTCCCTCTTCTCTGTTCTTACAGCCACCACCCAGGCCAGGCCCTTACTTTCCTGGGCTATTGCACCAAGCTATTGCAGTCACTTGCAACTCCTTCATTTCATCTGTGAACAGATGAAATGCTCAGCTCTGACCATGACACACTGCTGAGAACCTCCGATGGATACTTTAAGAGTCCGCTTATGCCATTCCTTTATGAAGATTTCCCTGCTCCCCTGACCCTCTCCCCCGTGTCTCTGCTCTGCTTCATGTAAATTTCTCTCATGGCATCTAATTCGCTTTACTGCAAATAATTTTTTAACCAGCGGCTTCCCCACTAGACTAGACAGTCTTTGAGGACAGGGGTCACATCATATTCATATTTTAATGCCCTGCACCTAAAAAAGGGTCTGAAACATATTGGTACCCACAAGTGTTCCCCATTGCCTACCAAATAATATTCAAGCCCTTTTTCCTGTCATTTAAGGTTACCAGCATATCTTCTTATTACCCCTCTGTCTCTATATTACTCGACTCCCAGCTAGGCTGAATACCCTTGAATGCCCCTATTAGCACATGCCAGGGACTACCTTAAGCCCGCTGCTTTCAAGTCAATTCTGACTCATGGCAACCCTATAGGACAGAGTAGAACTGCCCCATAGGGTTTCCTAGAAGTGGCTGGTGGATTCAAACTGCCAACCTTTTGGTTAGCAGCCGAGTTCTTAACCACTGCACCACCAGGGCTCCAGGGACTACCTTAGTGCCCTGGAAAAAGATCCCTGGGTGATAAACTTTAGTAAACGATGGCAGATTATACTCAAAATGTTAGAATGTTAGTTAACATTCTATGTTAGAATATTAGCTAACAGGAAGGGTCTAGAGCCAGGCTGCCCTGGGTTCAAATCTCTCTTACCACTTACTGGCTGTGTGACTTGGCAAGTATCACCTTAACCTCTCTGTGCATCAGTTTTCTCATTGGCAAAAGATGCTAATAATAGTACCCTTCTTGTAAGGTTTTGTGGGGGAGGATTAGGTTAATATATGTAAAGCTCTGGAACAATCTTAAACATAGTTAGCACTCAATGTTAATTATTATTGAGTGTTTACTATAGGTCAGCCACCAAGCTCGAAACTTAACAGATACTACTCCTAATCCTTACAACAACACTGGTTATCAAGTAAACAAGTACACTGTAGGTAGCCAGTATTTAATTCACAGTAAAATAAATATATAGCTATTAAAATAAAAGTTTGTCCTTTTTTCACCTTACAAAAGCATGTATTTTCCATAGTACTTGGTAAATGCTCCATTGTACCATGCTACTTACCCTATGTTTTTACACATATGAGTTTTACAAGAATAAAGTAATTACTTATTTTACAAATAAAAAGGACCTTAGAAGCTGTTTATTCCAGGGACAACAAGTAGGCTTTGACTTATGCCAATGTTGAGCAATTATCACTGGCTGCTTAGAAGGCCGCGTTGGACACAATGAGAAATAATGCCATGCTCTTAACATATTTATAAAGAAAATGTTCTACATTCTACCTTGGTGAATAGCGTCTGGGGTCTTAAAAGCCTGTGAGCAGCCATCTAAGATACTCCACTGGTCTTACCCTTTCGGGAGCAAGGGAGAATGAAGAAAACAAGATACAAGGAAAAGATTAGTCCAAAAGACTAATGGACCACAACTACCACGGCCTCCACCAGACTGAGTCCGGTAAAACTAGATGGTGCCCGGCTACCATCACTGACTGCTCTGACGGGGATCACAACAGAAGGTCCCAGACAGAGCTGGAGAAAAATGTAGAACAAAATTCTAACTCACAAAAAGAGACCAGACTTACTGGCCTAACAGAGACTGGAGAAACCCTAAGAGTATGGCCCTCGGATACCCTTTTAGCTCAGTAATGAAGGCACTCTTGAGGTTCACCGTTCAGCTGGATTAGACAGCTCCATAAAACAAAACGAGACTAATGGGGCACAACAGCCAGGGACAAGGACTAGAAGGCAAGAGGGGACAGGAAAGCTGGTAATAGGGAACCCAAGGTTGAGAAGGGAGAGTGTTGACATGTTGTGTTGTTAACCAATGTCATAAAACAATATGTGTATTAACTGTTTAATGAGAAACTATTTGTTCTGTAAACCTTCATCTAAAGTACAATAAAAAAATTTAAAAAAAATAAATAAACGTACATTTAAAAAAAAAAAGAAGAAAGAAATAATGCCGTGCTCTCCATCTTCCAGGGGCTCAGGGGGCCCATTCTTTATCTAGTCCAACCCACTCAAATTTTCAGAGGTGATTTCCCCATCGCGTTTGCTTCCTCCCCATTGCTCACCACCATTGCCTTACCTGATGACCAGTACAGTAAGTTTTTACCAAGAAACACTGGTAAGCAGTTTGAGGAAGGAAATTGTGTCAACCTTCTTGATACAGGAACAATGGTACCTCAGGAGCTATACAGATAGTCCCTGACATAAGATGGGGTTCCATGCCAAAGACTCCACTGTAAATCTGTTCCTCATTTTTTTCCTTTAGTTTTCATTATTATTGTCTTCTATTACCAGTATCTTCATAAATCCAATCTTTATTTGTCTTTGGGGTTTTGGAAACATTACATCTGAGAATGATAACATCAACAAATTACATGCTGCAACGCTGTATGCAGTACAGATTACTAATGATAAGATGTACCAAAAAAACAAAAACAAAAACAGACAGTTGTAAGTGCTGTTCATTGTAACTCAAATACGTCGTAAGTTGGGGACTAACTGTACAGAGGACCCAGAACTGACATGAGACCAATTAAAAGGGAGGATGTGCTAGATGGCGCATTCAGGTGAGGAGGGAAGAGAACAACAGGAACCATAACAGCCAGACACAATAGGATCCTAGCAAGTAAACACTGCTTAATGTGATGACTGTGTATTAAGCCTGAAATCAGCATTTAGCCCCTGTCACTGAGCCAGCAGGATGCCTCTAAGTGCTTACTGGGGCTCTTGCACGTGTATATTTTCTTGCTCCAACACATACTTAAGGCAGATAGTGGGTTGGGGTGAGGGATATCTTTTATGGCTATTTACCTGGGCCAAGCTGTGATGCCTGCCCATGTGGACAAGCCTGTACTTATTTGATCCCATGTGAAGGATTAAAAAAAAAAAAAATCCTCCTACTGAATCTCCCTCTATAATTCTTCCTATTCTTTCTGGTTTAAAAAGGAAGGGATGTTTGTAGAGTGGTTAGAATCACTCCAAAAGAATGGCTAGAGGTCTTTCCTCTGCTGGCAAGACTAGAACACGTTTTCAGAAAATGTCTAAATGACCACTGTGCAGAAGAATTAACATAGCGGGCTGGAGCTGCTATCCTTGAGAAGATTACAAGGTTGGCCCTTAGCTGGTGCCTGGGAATGTGGGTTTTGGGAGAGTTCCCACTGTTCCCAGAACTGGTAAGAGTGGCTCCCTGTGCCTAAACTTTGTACCAACGATATGGTTTATGCTGAACACCTGCTTTCCTGCTGGAAGCCTGGAATTTGGGTATGTGCCAGGCAGAGGCTGCCTATGTGACCAGCCCCAGTAAGAACCCTGGGAGCTGAGCTTCTGATGAGCTTCCCAGGTTGGCAACATTTCACATGTATTGTCACAACCTGTTGCTTGGGGATTTAAGCATGTCCTGTGGGCCTCCAATGGGAGAAGACTCTTGGAAGCTTGTGCTTGGTTTTCCCAGACTTCACCCATGTGCCTTTTCCCCTCACTGATTTTTCTCTGTATCCTTCCACCATAATAAATTATAGCCATGAGCATGCTATATGCTGAGTCCTGTGAGTCCTCTTAGTGAATCATCAAACCTGAGGAAGACGTGGGGAGCTTCTGACACAACCACTTTTGCTTTTCTGTGCTCTATGGATATAAAGATGGGTCATGGCCAGAAAAACAAATAAATTTGAGCTAAGACTATGACATTTAAATATAAGGTGTGAGCTCCCTAAAAATCAAATAGAAATTTGACTTGCGTTTTGGTCATCTGGGGAAGCATGATGAACTTCCATGTTTTTTAATAATTTATTTTTGTTATTGTTGTTGAAAATATACACAGCAGAACATACACTAATTCAACAATTTCTACATATAAAATTCAGTGACAATGATTACATTCTTTAAGTCATGCAACCATTCTCACTCTCCTTTTCTGAATTGTTCCTCCTCCATTAACATAAATTCACTGCCCCCTAAGTCTCCTATCTAATCTTTCGAGTTACTGTTGTGAATTTGATCCCATATAGATAGTTCCTTAAAAAAGCACAATGTTCAGGGCAGACACCATGATGAATTTCCTGTAGCAACTGGAAAAGCAGTATTTTGCCCTTGAAAATCATCATTTAGTTGGTGTATTGATCTTGTGTGGAAGAAAAGAAAACTACTCTATAAATAAATACTAGCTAACACAAATGATCTTCCTTGAGGCAGAATCACCTGAAAACTAGAAATCTAAGGTTTCTTGTTGCTTTTTTTTAACTCTTTCATGGGTGAATTATTTATTTATTTGGAATTTTTTTGGATGCCATGTTTTTTCACTAATGGAATGGATGATGAATCATTGCTGGGTAGTTTTTTATTATTTGAAAAAATGAGGTGGCAATCGCCAGCAGGACATATCAGTCCCATGTTCCATGAAGCGTATCACACATGCGAGACGTATCGGTCTGATGGTGTATCGCATTTCCTGGTTACACTTGAGCCATAAAATATCTTACTCGACTTTCCTAAAATACACACGAAATACTAAATAAACATTTCACTTGCTGCATAGCATTGCTATCAGTGTGATTGGGAGTGGGCCATATGGGTGGCATTTTCCATGAAGCACATCACACTTGTGGGGCATATTGGTCCCATAGTCCAGGAAGTGCATCACAAACCGTTTTCACCCAAAAAATAACTCATTTACTTGAATATTTCTGAATGCTGGTAACTGTACCTTCCCAATAACATGAAGGAAATAGTAAACGTATTTGCAAGCCTTATGTCATTGTCCAGAAGCCGAAAGACACAAGAGTTTCACACAGTCACTCCTCCGGGAAGCATCCCCTCCTACAAATGGCTCTCAACACTCAAAAGTGGCACAGACCAACTTTCTTGTTTTTCAGGCAGTTGTGCCAGTATCTATCATGATGCCAGGATGTGCTAAAGTGGCTCAAATGGCTGCCAATAAACCTCCAGCGGCAGAAAAATGTAACACAGGCATATATATCCCATGGTCTACGAATGGGTGAAAGGCTCTGCCTGCCATAAAGACACTTAGACAACCTTAGACTTGAAAGGGATCTCGGATGTCATAATTCCTTCTCCCAGTTACAGATCCTCCTTAGAACATTCCTATCAGAATATTTCTTGAGCACTTCCCTTACTCTGAGTGCTTCTCAAAATTTTCCTCCAAAGTACCCTAAAGGTGAATATAGATATCTCTGAACATACCCGTTTCTGCTTAAAAATTTATCTGAAAGTTGCATTCTATTCCACTGTATGTCTGTGTTTGCTTAATATAAGAGTATAAATTCCAGTACCACCTGGCACATCTATATTTCCCTGGAGATAGTCATCCCCATTTTTAAACGCATGGTCTTAGAGCAATCGCTGAAACAAAATACACTTTTATGTTACTTTTTTCTTAATTAAAAAATACAGAAAAACACAAAGGAAAATAGAACAACAGTCCTGCATAATCCCATCTCCCCAGAAATTACTATTTCTGATATGTACATGCATGTCTTAGAAAGAATTTTTTTTTTTTAAGCTAACAACTATAATGTATTGTGATAGGTTCTACTCGGAAAAAAAAAAGAAAGAAAGAAAGCAATATTACAATTTCAATCAGAAGGAAGTGCCTAAAATCTAACTTTTGCCTGGAAGGCCTAGAAGTGAGGAGAGACAGAAAATTAGATATAATAACCATGTTTCCATTTTAAAACATACCTTTCAAGTAAGGATCCAAATGCTTTAGATAAAATATGGCAAAGACGGAGTCCTGAGAATTGAAGAAAGGTTGTCTGCACATTTATTCACCTGATTCTTTGTTAATATAAGGTTAGGAGTCTATATACCCTTTAGTTAGACTCATTTGGCTGCTGTCAGCAGACTCGTTCCACAGGTTAAGAGCAGTGTTGGGAAATAATTTTCCAGTTATATATACAGGTGTTTCCAAGACGTTGAGAAGTGGATCTGATAAGAAAAACAAAAAGTTTGCATAATTGTTCTTGCAAGATTATTAAACTCTGTGTTAGCTAAGTTATTGACCTAGCTAGATTCTGAGAGCCTAAAGGAAGTAGATATTGCGCGCGCGCGCGCACACACACACACACACACACACACACACACACACACACACACACACCCCAAAAACAAAAGGGGAGGGGAGTGGAAGTATAGGAAGGGGTATAGGAAGTCCACCTGAAAAACAAGAACAAAATTCCACCAGGCACCAGCCGAAGACCTGGAATTCCTACTGGAATTACTCAATCGTTAAAAACCATAGACAGCTATGGTATTTGAAGGAAACCAAGAACTTGCCCTGCAAAAGGCTCAGGTTCTAGTCCTAGAGATACCACTTACTAACTGGTTGCCTTTTGCAAGTCATTTCACTTCTCTGAGCCCGTTTTCCCATCACTAAAATGGGTATAATAATACCTACTGTGAAGGATTAAAGTTAGTATATTTTATAGTGCGTGGCATGTAGTAAACACTGAATAAATCCAAAGGTTGTTACGTGCATAAAATGAAACAAAAGAGTTGACTTTTAACTGCTGCAAACTGGACAAGAGTCTTTTAATTCTAGGCCACACAATGTTTTGATCTTTGTGGATGATTATAGGTGGAGGCTAATTTCACAGGCAGAACTTGACCTATGATGGGTGATTTCAGAGAAATGGCAACTGGAGGCCACTTGGGCCACAGCAAAAACACAAGGCATGCTGCTGGGTGGAGTCCCTGGGTAGTGCAAACATTTAAAGTGCTTGGCTACTAACTGAAAGATTGGAGGTTGAAGTCCGCCCAGAGGCACCTCAGAAGAAAGGCCTGGTGATCTACTCCCAAAAAATCAGCCGTTGAAAACTCTATGGAGCACAGTTCTACTCTGACACACATGGGCTTGCCATGAGTCAGAGCTGACTTGACAGCAACTAGTTAACTGGTTATGCTGCTGGGTGAGAATGAAAGGACCACAGCCAGAGACAGGTTACACTGGGCATGGCAAGTAAACTTTGGCTGCTCTGTCCTCAGCAACATTGCAGACATTCAGTAAGTACAGGTAGCCTCGTGGTGTTGGCTACAGCAGTTCAGCCTTGAACTACACGTAACATACCTGTGAGGGCAGCAAGAACCTCAGCAGAATAACAATTGGTCTCTATTTGCCTGGAGCAACAGAAGAAGAAGGAGAGTCAGGAATAGGAGGAAGAAATGGAATATGTAGCTGATTGCCTTCATGAACAACTGCCTCCTTTGCCATGAGACCAGGAGAACTCAGTGATGTCCGGCTACCATCACTAAACATTGTGATCAAAGATTCTGTAAAATAATCCTGATCAAAAGTGGGATAATGCAGAACAGAATTTCAAATTATCATGGACTCCAGACTTCCTGGAGCTATGGAGTCTGGATGAACCCCTCAAACTATCACCCTGAGATAATGTTTAAAACTTAAACCAAAAATATCCCCTAAAGTTTTCTTAAAACTAAACAATATTTTCGTTTAACTAGTAAACTAGTAAAAAATGTCTGCCTTGAGTAGTATGCTTTTTAAGAACTATCTATACGGGATCATATGGAAAACGGCAATTCAAAAGATTACATAGGAACCTTAAGGGGCAGTGAGTTTATGTTAATGGGGGAAGAACAACTCAGAAAAGGAAGGTGAGAATGGTTGCACAACTGGAAGAATATAATCAATGTCACTGAATTGTACATGTAGAAACTGTTGAATTGGTGTATGTTCTGCTACGGATATTCTTAACAACAACAATGACAAAATAAATAAAATTTATTTAAAAAAAAAAAAAGAGCCAGATGCCTTGGGATATGCTGAGAGGCTGGATTAGCAGCAGCATCTGAGCAAAGTTCAGTTTACAGGGAAATGCAAGTCTTCTTATAGGCCTTTTAGACATCAGGGATAGAACAGCATTTGCTTCTTTTAAACTGAAAGGAAGGTAAGTCCATGTATACTACAATGCACTATGGAGGTTCTAGCTTTAAATTATTAGTGCCTGGTCAACACAGGCAGTACGAGATTGGCTGTACCAATTTCCATTCTACATTCCCAAGAGGAGAATTGCAACAAGACAACTTTGAATTAATGAGCCTTATATATGGACTCAAGAATCATCACCCCCTGGACAGAGCTGGAGAAAAATGTAGAACAAAATTCAAACTTACAAAGGACCAGACCTACCAGTCTGACAGAGATTGGAGAAACCCTGGGAGTATGGTCACCGGACACTCTTTTAGCTCAGTACTGAAGTCACTCCTGAGGTTCATCCTTCAGCCAAAGATTAGACGGGCCCATAAAACAAACAATAATATACATAACTCAAGCATGTATACAAGACTAAATGGGCACATCAGCCCAGGGGCAAGGACGAGAAGGCAGGAGGCGACAGGAAAGCTGGGCAAATGGAAATGGGGAACCCAAGGTCAAGAAGGGGAGAGTGTTGACATGTTGTCAACCAACGTCACAAAACAATATGTGTATTAATTGTTTAATGAGAAACTAATTTGCTCTGTAAATCTTCATCTAAAGCACGATAAGAAAAAAAAATCGCCCGTTCAATGTTCCAAGCTGGTTTTGAATTGGGTAATTTCATTTAAAGGCAGAAACCTTCCCCAAGAGGCAGTTTTCTTTGACGTAAACAACTTATAGCTAGAGGGACCAGCCACTAGGCAAAGGACTAAAAATGCTTTCTCATGAGACAGAACCCCTGTGCGAACACAAGATAGGGCTCACACTCATATTAATACTAGGGTGCCCAAACCACAATGGAATGTAAGAGGTTTTGATTAAGCAGATGAGAAAGAAAAGCATCTCAGAGACTAGGACAGCCCTCACTGCAAATTTCTAGACTTTTAAAGGAGACAGCGATATTTCAAATGCTACTGTATAGGAGGGGAGAATGTATATATAGTTGTATATTCCTCCAAGACATAGCAGATACACAAGGTGAAAATAATTTTTCTGGAAGATTTCTCCCTAATCAGCTTTGACTCACAGAATCCATTGTCAAGAGAATTCTAAACTCACAAAAATCTCACAGCCCATAAAGCTAGTCACTCTATTTATTTAAAAAAAAAAAAAAAAAGTTGTTGTTGAGTCAATTCTAACTCATGGCAACCCTATGTTGTCACAGTAGAACTGTGCTCCATATGGTTTTTAATGGCTGATTTTTTGGAAGTAAATTGCCAGGCCTTTCTTCCAAAGTACTTGTCCACCTGGGTGGACTTGAACCTCCAATCTTGTGATTAACAGCTGAGCGTGTTGACCATTTATACCACCCAGGGACTCTTTAGAAGCCGATTATTAATTAGAGATACCCAGAAAGTGTTGCTTCTCAGGTGCCTTCCCCAAGAGCTTGCTTCAGCCCCAATTCCACTGCTGCAGTTAAACCTGGTATAATTTTCATCTCAATATTCTGGAAATGGCAGCGTATTCTATCTCATTTGTCCATTTTATCTTCTTTATGTTTTTCATATTCATCTATTTTTTTCTTCCTTACTTCAAACCCCCACCATCTTTCTACTGGATTACTGCTATAGCCAGCTGATGGGGTTCCACTGCCTATAGTTTTCCACATTAAGACCAGAGTAATCAAAAACCAAACCCGTTGCCATCAAGTCAGTTCCGACTCATGGTGGCCTCATGTGTTTCAGGTAGACCTGTGCTCCATAGGGTTTTCAGTGGCCGTAATCTTACTGAAGTAGATCCAAGGCCATTCTTCCACAGTGCCTTTGGGTGGATTCAAACCACCAACCTCTCAGTTAGTAGCTGAGTGCAAACCATTTGCACCATCCAGAGATCCCAAGACAAGAGAAAGCCTTCCAAAACACAGCTGATTAATATCTTTTCCTCTCTTCAGACTTTTAATGGTTCCCTATCACTCTTAGTCTTAACATGGCTTACAAGGCTGAACACAGCAAAAGTCTATACTCTGCTTTTTCTTCGTCCTTCACCGCTTCCCTCAGCATTGTGTCTAATGCTTAATCCATGATGAACTTTAGTTAAGTTTGCCTGAACATGGCTGGCCATCTTCTTTCTCACCTTCAGGCTTTTACGTAAACTATTCTCTTTTTCTGGAACTCTCTTCCTCTACTATCCTGCCCTATTCACCTGATCTTCTCCTTCTCCGGATTTAGAACGCTATATAGAGTTCATCTCCTCCAGGAAACCTTCCCTGACTCCCGTACATCTAAAGGTAACTCCCTCATGCTGCTCATTTAGCACCCTACATGGTACCACTGTCATCACATTTATCAACGAACTTTCTCAAAACAGCAGGCCTGGAAGTCCACAACCAAAGATCAGAGTTGGTACAATCCATATGCCTTGAATTGGCCAAAGACAACTAGTCCAACAACCACTTTATACAGTATTTTATCCCTTAGAATCCTTTGGCTTGGAAGAGTAGAGAAAAGGGAACAGGGAATGGCAAGTATTAAGTCTGAGAGTAGAACAAAATGAGTAAGGCAGAAAACCTAAACATCTGGTGGAAGGCAAATGCAGATGTGATAATAGTAACAACAACAACAAAAATACAACTTGTACTGCAAATGGTGGTATCTGGCAAACTCCAGGACCTGAGTCAATTTTCAGCAACCCATGAATGCTACAATCTGGAGTGGCCTGGCCTTTTTTAGAAGCCTGTAATTACCTCTTGGTCTAAACCCAGATGATAGGTGTTGACCTGCACAGAGGACCAAAAAAAGAGGAAACAAGCTTACATTATATTTCTGGAAAGTAAGCACTATGTTGAGGGAATGAAGGAATTGGAGTCATTTATGTAGAAGAAGTACATGAAAATGTAATGAAATGGAGAAAAATCTCATTCCCCAAAATCCCTGTTAGGGAGGGAAAGCACTGTATTTGTAGTGGAATCACTATCTGGACTAACCACTGCTGGTCACGAGTGAGAAGCACCCACGCCCTGCAAGCACATGCTGAGTTGGTTGCTAAATTACTCTGCGTCATAAGCAGGTGAGGAATCCAAAGTCCTCTTAGAAAGAGTGGGAGAAAGATACCAGAGGAAGAAAACTCTCAGAAGTGGCAAGGAAAAGAAGAACTGAGGACAACAGATACATCAGATGGTTAAACCATAACCAAAAAAGGCTTAAATAAAATATTATTTATTTTTTAAAAATGTTTGGATTTCTATGTGTCTTTTCTTGGGTATTTTAAAATAAAACTATAAAGTAAGCAAACATTTGTGAAAGCTTAAATTCATGTCTCCTTAGAGACAGAGACGAAAAGACTTTTTGAGACTTTCTCAGTCCTGTGATTCTGTGACATTTCATGGTATCGAGAGCATGATAAAACTTGAAGAACTATAATAAAAACAAACCTTGGGTGTAATTATAATATCCAAAAGTGCCTGCTTCATCTCTTCTGCTGCTGCTTCTTGTCTTTTTCACCTAAACAGCTTCAAACTGCAAAGTAGCATTTTAAAAAAGATCCTGGGTTCTCAAAAAGAAAAAGAAAGTAAATACTTCTGGATTCAGCACATGATTCTAGTTCTAGGTTAATGTTTTTGCTGCTGCTATAATTTCTTTGATACAACAAATACTTGCTAAACTGCTTCCTTCATTTTTTGTTAGATGTTATGGGGGTGAGGAATCAAAGATGAGTGAACTATGATTTCTGCTTTTAGAAAACTAATTATCTAGTTTTGGGGAGAGAAATACAATAAATAATCCAAATAAAAGGAGATAAGAGCTTGTCATGGATTGAATAGTGTCCCCCAAAGATATGTGTCAACTTGGCCAGGCCATGATTCCCAGTATTATGTGGTCGTCCTCCATTTTGTGATCTGATGTAATTTTCCTATGTGTTGTAAATCTTAATCTCTGCCTGCGGTTAATGAGGCAAGATTCAGTTATGTTAAAGAGAATTAGGGTGGGATGCAACACCCTTACTCAGGTCACAGCCCTGATATCATGTAAGGGGAGTTTCCCTGGGTGTGGCCTGTACCACCTTTTATTTTACAAGAGATAAAAGGAGAGAGAGGACAGCAGAGAGATGGGGACCTTATACTACCAAGCAAGGAGCACCAGGAGTGGAGTGTGTCCTTCGGACCTGGTGTCCCTGCACTGAGAAACTCCTAGACCAGGGGAAGATGGATAACAGAACCAAGGAAGAGAGAAAGCCTTCCCATGGAGCTGGCACTCTGGGTTTGGACTTCTAGCCTACTAAACTGTGAGAGAATAAATTTCTCTTTATTAATGCCATCCACTTGCAGTATTTCTGTTATAGCCGCACTAGCTAACTAAAACAGAGCTGAAATGGAGTTATGCTACCGAACAAGAAATTTTTATTTATCACATGGGAAACTATATCTACTACAAATTTTTTTTTCTTAATTTTATTGTGCTTTAGGTGAAAGTTTACAATGCAAATTAGTTTCTCATTCAAAAATTTATATACAAATTGTGACATTCGTTGCAATCCCAGCAATGTGACAGCACTCTCCCCATTCCCACCCCGAGTTTCCTCATATCCATTAGTCCAGTTTTCCTGTCCCTTCCTGCCTTTTCGTCTTTCTTTTTGGGCAGGTGTTGCCCGTTTGGTCTTGTATACTCAATTGAACTAAGAGGCACGTTCCTCACGTGTGTTATTGTGTGTTTTATAGGCTTGTCTAATCTTTGGCTGAAAAGTGGGCTTTGGGAGTGACTTCAGTTCTGAGTTAGCAGGGTGTCTGGGGACCACAGTCTTGGGGGTTCCTCCAGTCTCTGTCAGACCAGTGAGTTGGGTCTTTTTTTCTGAATTTGAATTTTTGTTCTACATTTTTTTTCCTCTCTTTCCGGGACTGTCTATTGTGATCCCAGAGCAGTAGGTGTTGGTAGCCAGGCACCATCTAGTTCTTCTGGGCTCAGGCTGGTGGAGGCTGTGGTTCATGTGGTCCTTTAATCCTTTGGGCTAATATTTTCGTTGTGTCTTTAGTTTTCTTCATTCTCCTTTGCTCTGGACAGGATGGGACCAATAGATCTACCACAAATCTTAAGCATTGTCCCTTGTGTATCCAGCTATCCCTCGTATAAAAACATGCAAATTATATTAACTTAAAAATAAGTAAGACCGAAGAAGAATTGATGCCTTTGAATTACAGTGTTGGTGAAGAATATTGACTATACCATGGACTACCAAGAAATGAACAAATCTGTCTTGGAAGAAGTACAGCCAGAGTGCTCCTTGGAAGCAAAGATGATCAGCCTTCATCTCACAGACTTTGGACATGTTATCAGGAGGGTCCAGTCCCTGGAGAAGGACATCATGCTTGGTAAGGTAGGGGGTCAGCAAAAAAGAGGAAGACCCTCAAAGAGACGGACTGACACAGTGGCTACAACAACGAGCTCAAACATAGCAATGATTATGAGGATGGTACAAGACTGGGCCGTGTTTCATTTTGTTGTACACATGGTCACTATGAGTCAGAACCGACTGGATGGTTGTTGCAACAACAACAAGCCTTGTGTAGGCAAACAACAGAACTATAACAATAAAAACTTGAAGCAGACACTCAAACACTCGTACACCCATGTTCATTGCAGCACTATTCACAATAGCCAAAAGGTGGAAACAACCTAAATGCCCATTAACAGATGAATGGATAAACAAAACGTGGTACATTCATACAATGGAATACTACTCAGCCAGTAGGAGAAATGAAGTCTTGGTACATGCTACAGTATGGATAGAGGCTGAAGACATTATTATGCTGAGTGAAATAAGCCATTCACAAAAGGACAAATATTATATGACCTCACTTATATAAAAAGACAAGAAAAGGCAAATGTATAGAGAGTAAGGTTTATTAGTGGTTGCCAGGGTGGGAGGGAAGGGGAAAGAGGGGGGTTAACAGCGATGGAAAAATCACATTAATTAAGGGTAGGATGGCACAGCCAATTATCATAATTGCTGTCAATAAGTTGTACACCTGTAAAAAGTTGAATTGGCAAAAACTGTGTGATAGATATATTTACAACAATGACAAAAAAAAGAGTAGCTGCTGAGGCTGCTCATTTACAACTGAAAACTTCACTGGATTTGGTTTCTTGTTTTGGAGGTTTAGGGTCATGGATTCATGGGACATCCCAGTTAATTGGCTTCATAATGTATTTACCGTTTCTGTTCTACCTCCTAGTTCCTTGCATAGTTTCTGGGGTCTTAAAAGCTCTCAAGTGGCCATCCAAGGCACAACAACTAGTCACTATTCACCTGAACGAACAGAGGAAGAAGGAGAGTGAGGAATAGGAGGAGGACATGGAATGTATAAACAACTACCACCTTTGCCATGAGACCAGAACTGGATGGTGCCTGGCTACCACTTCTGAACATTTTGATCAAGGATTCTATAGCGGGATCCTGATCAAAAGGGGGAAAACGCGGAACAGAATTTCAAATTATCATGGATTCCAGACTTCCTGGGGCCTTGAAGATTGTGTGAACCCCTGAAACTATCACCCTGAGATAATCTTTAAAACTTAAACCAAAAATATCCCCTGAAATCTTCTTAAAACCTAATAATAGTTTTGCTTAACTAGTAAAAATAAGTCTGCCTTGAGCATTATGCTCTTTTAAGAATTATCTATATGGGATCAAATGGACAAAAGCAAATCAAAAGATTAGACAGGAACCTTAAGAGGCAGTGAGTTTATGTTAATGGGGGAGGAGCAACTCAGAAAAAAAGGGTGAAAATGGTTGCACAACTTGAAAAATGTAATCAATGTCAGCAATTTGTGCATGTAGAAACTTTTGAATTGGTGTATGTTTTGCTGTGTATATTCTCAACAACAACAACAAAACAAAATAAAAAAAGGAGAAAGAAAGAAACAGACAGAGAGAGAGGAAGAATCGATTTAACAACAGATATAACTTTAGCTAAAGTCCAAGTTGTCATTGCTTTTGAAGTGGCTGTAGAAGATCTACTTGACAAGAACAAATCAGCTTGGGCTGATTGCTTTTCTCACTATAAGGGAAATGAAGCATTAAAATGAAATCTAGAAACTTATCACTTGAGCTGAGAAAAGATGACAATATATCATACAAAGTGAAAATAAGCACCGAGGACTTTTAAAAAAAAAAGAAAGAAGGAAACCAGCAACTGTCTAGGGAGAAGCCAGCAGTGCATGTATAAACTCAGACTCCGGAGTTAATGGGAATATGCCAAGAGCTACTTTCTGTTTCTTGTGAGCTCCAGTTTCTCAAAAATACACACGTTTAGCCAGAGCTCAGACTGTTGTCTTGATCCTAGAGACAATTTGTTGCTAGCTGCCATCAAGTTGGCCCAACGTCCCCATGCAAAACAGGATAAGACTGTTGTGATCCATAGGGTTTTCATTGGCTGATTTTCTGGAATTAGATTGCCAGGCCTTTCTTCCTAATCTGTCTTAGTCGGGAAGCTCCATGGAAACCTGTTTAGCATCATAGCAACACACAAGACTCCACTGACTGACAAGTGGTGGCTGCCCATGAGGTACATTAACTGGAAATCAAACCGAAGTCTCCCCCATGGAAGGCGAGAATTCTCCCACTGAACGCCCACTGGCCTCACTAGAGGCGATAGAAGGAGGTAAATAATATAAGCAGGAGAGGTCAAGAGGCTAAAGGTGAAAGTCCCTCAATGCTTATCCTTCATCTCCACAAGATAAAGTTCAGGGGCATAAGGCTTTCCACGATCTGGCCACTGCCCACCTTTTCTGCCTTGTCTCTTACCACTCTGCCTTGCCTTTTATGCTTCAGGGAACACTGATTTGCTGTGATCTTGCACAAACCAGGTCACCCTCATACTGTTCCTCTTCTTAAAATGCCCCTTTCTTTCCCTTTGCCAGTTTTGACACTGCCTATCCTATCACGTTCAAAACCTTACAATGATCCCGTAACGATAACATCCTATATGGGCCCTTGAACACTGTTTCATTATTGCTCTTCTGTGTATCTGCCTCTTCGACAAGCTTTGGAGCTCCTAAAAAACACAGCTGTGTCATGTTTACTGCAATATCGCTGGTGCCAGGCATGTGGCCACTTACTAAATGAGTGAGTGACTAGGATATGTGTAAATTTCAATTCAGCTATTCACTCAACTTTTGCTGGCAAAACTGTCCCAAACAGTGTTCCACGGACTGGAGGAATGCCAAAAAAAAAAAAAAGGAAATGCCCAGTGAGCCCCATGTCCTTAAAGAGAATGCCTTTTAATTGTGGGGTGGTTGGGTGGATGTAGGGGAGATAAGTTTAGGATTTGAGTAAAAGATTGGGAAGCAGAAAGCTATGAAAGAGAAGAAAAACAGAGAGTACTCTTATAACCACTCGTTAAGCTGTACACGTTTGCTGAGCAGTTCTAAGCATGTTTGAATGGATTCCAGTCAAAAGCAGGTGATATTGAGAGGCTTTGCACATACATTGTATCTTATAATTATAATATATACTATATTAAATTGTAATCATGTTATATGTGTGTAGGTAATAGATAATTCTACGTAATAATAATATCAGTCATTTATCTAGCACTTTCTTTGTTCCAGGGATCGTGCTAAATATCTACAATACACCATCTCAATTCGATGCAATAGGTTTTAATAGTCTCATTTCATAAAAGAAACTGAAGCTTAGAAAGGCTAATTAACTCATCCAAGATCACATAGCTATAGTACTTCCTTATCTTGTGTGTGTAGATACAGACACAGAGATAGAGATACGTAATCAAAGAATTCAGTAACTAATTTAACTGGAAATTTCCCATCACTATGAGTAAATGAGTCAGAATCCACTTGACAGCAACAAGTTTGGTTTGGGTTTTATGAGTAAATGGACTTGTCTAAGCAGTAAGTTTTTAAAAAAGAGCTTGCTGGAACTATGGTATTGTTACAAAAACATCACCAACAGTTTCAAACGCACCAATAATTTCTTCCCAAAATAGAACACTGCCCTTATTTAGACACTGGTTAATTGTAAATGAATTGTAACTAATGAATTTTTTCTTTAAATTTGTCACAAATTAATAGGGAAAAGATTTATAAAACAAAATTGAGGTTTTATTTAACCATCATTTGGATCTTGAGAAAACATTTGTTGACATAAGTACTTTGGGGGGTAAGAATAGAGAGGTTTATGACTCTGCCCTTATGGAGATTAAAATAAAATTATTTAAGAAGCTTGGCAAATACAGAAATATATTTTTAATTGCCAGAGTGTTCCTTGGAAGTGAGGATGGCAAGACTTCATCTAATGCACTTTGGACATGTTATTAGGAGGGATCAGTCTCTGGAGAAGGACATCATGCTTGCTAATGCAGAACGTTAGCGGAAAAAGAGGAAGACCCTTAAGATGGATTGACACAGTGGCTGCAACAATGGGCTCAAACATAGCAACAACGTGAGCATGGCGCAGGACCAGGCAGTGTTTCGTTCTGTTGTACATAGAGTCGCTATGAATCAGAACCGACTCGACAGCACCTAACAACAAACAACAACAAGGAACACTAAGCAGGAAGCTTTGTGGTTGTTTTATTGTGTGCTCATGAATTGCTATGATTATGTGGTTTAGGACAACTAGACTTTATTTATATACACTTCTTTTAAATCACTGCTACCCATGTTGCACTTTATTCAGTATTTTCCTTATTAAAAATGCAAATCTTTACATTTAGTGACTCTAAATTCTATTAGAATTTTATCTCTGAAGATTTTAAAACAATTGAGTTTGCAGAATTCAGTATTTAAAATGCTCTTTTATCCTTTGGGGCAGGACCAGGCAGTGTTTCGTTCTGTTGTACACAGGATCTCTGTGAGTTGGAACCGACTAGATAGCATCTAACAACAACTTTAATCCTTTGGGTAGAAACATTGCAACAATGAGTACTGGCGAGCAATGAAATTAAACGGCTAGAAGCAAATTCTTTTGAGTCATTGTTATCAAATTTATTTTAAATTAAATTCACAGTGTAGGTTTTTATTGAGTTCTAGTCTGTCTTCTTTCAAAGGAATTATGCTTAATGATTTTACTTCCATATGACCCAGGCCCATTCGGTCTTCCTTGAATTTCTCTTCCCCAGTTGAAAAAATTCTCAACTGACCGGTAACTTCCAGTATCCTGCCTGTGTGGCTACCTGAAAGAAAGAAAAGCTCTGCTTACCTACTCCAAATTGAAGGGTTGTCTTTTTGTTGTTGCTGTTCTGCCCTTGAACTTAATGGAAAGGCTGGATGTGTGCCCCTGGCTGGCCAGCCTGCCACATATTCCTTTTTATGTCTACTGGAGAAGCTTTGGAAACCCTGGTGGCATAGTGGTTAAGAGCTACGGCTGCTAACCAAAAGGTCAGCAGTTTGAACCCACTAGGCGCTCCTTGGAAACCCTGTGGGGCAGTCGGAATCAACTCAACAGCGACAGGTTTTGTTTGTTTGCTTTTTTTTTTTTTTTTTGGAGAAGCTTTGGTAGTGCGATGGTAAGATCTTGGCTGCCATTCAAAAGGTTGGTGGTTCTAATCCACCCAGCTGCTCTGTGGAAAAAAAGACCTGGCAATTTGCTCCTGTAAAGATCACAGCCTAGAAAACCCCATGGGGTAATTCTACTCTGTCAGTTGGGGTTGCTATGAGTTGAAAACAACTCAACATCACTTAACAACAACATCTACCGGAGCCTAGTGGATTCTTATGAAATATCCCTCTTCGTCAATTACTGCATACAATGCTAATGGATTCAGACTATCCAGCCCATCGTATAAATAGATGTAGCGGACACTGTGGTGTAATTCCCAGATGACCCTCAGGACTAAATGACTTATTTTCTCCATAGCCTCTGGGAGCACTGTGCAGACAGCCCTCTGTTGTCAGCCCTTTTCTGAATTACCTCAACTCAAGGGATTCACCTCTCCGAAGGCCAAGGCCCCTTCCCAGGGCAGCCCACATTCAAAGTCTGGTCCATGTTGGGGGATAATGCCCAGCAACTGCACCCCAACTCAGGACAACCCTAAAGGACCATGTCAGCGCCAGAGTTTTCCATGGGTGCTGAGGTCTTCACTGAGACCGCACCACAGTCCAGCTTTCCCATCTGCATAATCCTGCTTCCTTCTCTTCCCTTCCCCAAGTGGTGATACAAGAGTACTCCCCAAAAAACTTCCTGTGCCTCATCTCTTTCTTAGAGTCTACTTCCAGAGATACTCAATTTATGACAAAAGACAAATTCTGACTTGCAAAATATACCACAAAAATTATATTTGCTAAACATTTCAATTCCAAATGATATTATATTTGACATTTTTCTAAAGTATAAAGAAAGTAAGTGGTATTATTTATAACATACCAAATCTCCATTCTATTTTCATTTCATTCGCAAGTAATTTTGTTAATTCATTCAATAAATTTGTTAACTCATTTAACAAAACATTTACTAGATGCCATGTTCCTTTTATGAAGAAGCTCAGAGTGTAATAGGAAAGACTGTGAGAAGTATTAGATCACAGAAAAGTAGATGACAGCTAAGCTGAATCTCAAGGGACAAGCAGGCTAAAGGGGATGTAGAGAAGGGTGTGCCTGGTAGAGAGGACAACAAAAGAAAGACAGAGGGGCGACAAGCAGTGCATTAGAGCCGGAGCATAAGCTGTATGAGGGAGGGAGAATGGGAAAAGAGACTGGCAGCAGGGCCAGAACAGGAATGCCATGCAAAGATTTATGGGCATATTCTTAAAGACTAAGTGGAGCCACTGAAAATTTTTATGTACAGGGTAACTTGGTTATATTTTGTTTTAAAAATATTATTTTGATGAAAGAATAGAGTTTAGAAAGGCACAAGACTGATGCAGTAAGGAAGCTATTTTAGTAATCTAAATGAGAAATAATGAGGGCCTGAACAGAGGCAGCAAAGGAGGAAAGAATGAAACAAATTTCAAAGATATTACATTATATTTATATACCCACTAAATAAATAGTAAGGAAGGGTGGTTGGATGGAAAAAGCTTGGTGAAAACCATGGTGAATTTTATTCTAGACTTGAATTTGAGAGGTAAATTAAAATCCAAAATCTGAATTTTGAATGCAAGTGACAGAAATCCAACCAGATTTGCTTCGGGTCGAGAGGAAATCTACTGAAAGGCTCACACAACCACAGAAAAAAAAGGTGCATAGCTGAGGATAAAACACTTTCAGCTGCTGTCTCACTCACTCAGTTGCTCACTATCTCACTCTCTCTGCTTCATTCTCTCCTACTGTCACCTGGCATTTCCACCCAACATGGGGCATGGCCACAAATGATTCCAGAACCTCATATCTCCATCTCCAGAAAGACCTCAGTCTCTAATAACAAATTCAACAATCCTGAAAAACCAGTCTAATTATTCCCATGTGGGCCACTGGACCTATTAAAGGTCACGAGAAAAATGGGAAACTGTGATTGGCCTAGCATGGGCCAGGCACCTTCTTCGTCTGCAGCAATCTCCTCTCCTTCAAGAAGACAAGATTGATAAGAAGAGAAGAGCTTTCATTCATACTACATATTTAAACGGATAGCTTCCCAGTGGACCAGTGTGGCTGCTCTAAGCAGATAATACTTGGTGCCCTATGGGGAGAGATTCAAGTGGAGATTCCAAGAGACCATTGGATATATCTTAAAGAAAAATTGAAGTTGCAGGCAAAGACAGATTTCATCAGTACATGTATGGTTCTTGAACCACAGTAAATGATGAGGTTACACAAAAAGAATATGTACAGTAGAAATGATTAGGGATGGACCAATATTTAAAGGACTGGGCAAGGAAGAGGAAGGAGACCAAGAAGCAGCACAAAACCCTTATCACTATTTGCCATTCTGTCAGGCATTTGTTTGTTTGGGGAGTTGCTCTATTACTCTCTTTTCTAGGGTGGCCAACTATCCTGGGACTGAAGAGCTTCCCAGGATGTAGAAGTTTCAGTTTTAGTACCAGGAAAGTTCAGGCAAACTGGAATCTCCTCCCTAGAATGTAAGCTCCTCGAGAACAAGCTCTGTATTTTTGCTCAGACTGCTGTATCCCTTTGTGATGGTTAATGTTATGTGTCAACTTGGCTAAACCATGATTCTCAATATTATGTAATTATCCTCCATTTTGTGATCTGATGTAAGGGGAGTTTCCTTGGGAGTGTGGTCTGCAGCCAGTATATATGGACATTCCGGCAAAGCTCACTCAATCTTGATCTTGCATCTGACGCTTTCTCCTCTGACCTCCAGTTCTTGGGACATGAGCCAGCAGCCTGCCACCTGACCTGCAGATTTTGGGATTCACCAGCTCCTGCAACCCTGTAAGCCAGCAGCCTTCCACCTGATCTGCCGGTTTGGGGTTCATCAGCCCCTGCCATCACGTGAGTCAGGAGAAGCCTGCAGCCTGAAGTCTGACCCACAGATTTGGCACTTGACAGCCTCCACAACTGCATGAGCCACTTCCTTATATGAAGGATTTCCTTATATATAGAGAGAGAAATAAATCTCTCTATATATTTATGGTGCCCTGGTGGCATAGTGGTTAAGAGCTCGGCTGCTATACAAAATGTCGGCAGTTCAAATCCACCAGTCGCTCCTTGGAAACTCTATGGGGCAGTTTTGCTCTCTCCTATAGGGTCACTATAAGTTGGAAGCTACTCCATAGCAACAGGTTATATATATTTTTGTATATACGCTTCACTGGTTTAGCTCCTGTAGAGAATCCAGCCAAAGACATTTGATACCAAGAGTGGTTCTAGAGGAACAAAATCTTAATGATGAGTTTTCTGAATTGGTTCTCAAGTCTGGCTATACTTAAATACGTTGATGACTCTAATTCCAGTAGGGAAGAGGGTACCGCTAATCCTTGGAGTGAGGTGGCAGTAGAAATACATAAAATATCACCACCATTGGATCAAGTATTTGTGAGAAACAAGGCTCTGGGTGATGGTGTATTTGACACCTTTAGGCATTTCTGTCAAACTGTATGTATATGGAGGCTGGTTGGTTTGTCCTGCTTTTACTAGACAAAGCGGTAAAAGCAAGAGATGAGCTCAGGTCTTAAGAGTCACAGCTTAAGCGCTGCATAAAAGCTTTGAAAGTTGTCACTTGTGCCCTGAAAGAAAGCCTTATTTCTTGTAGTAACAGACCTGATATTGCCAAAAACCAAGCCAAGAGTTTTATTGTAAGAGTGGCTGAATTACAACACCAATTGAATTTCCAACCCCGAATGATGCCTGAAGTTAAAGTGAGGGCATTGATTCGGAAGAAATGGGATCCTGAAACTTGGGATGGGGAAATATGGGCAGATAATTAGGAAGCTAAGGACATTGAGCCCCTAAATTCCATTGAATTACTCCTTCCAACAGAACCATCCCTCTTACTCCCATCTAAAGAAATTACTCCATCTTTGTCTGCTAAGCCACCCTCCCCAATAAAACCATGATCCCTTCCACCCCCATCTGATGAGATTAACTCAGCTGTGTCTGAAGAGTCTTTGTCTGAAATATCACCTGGGACAGTGTCTGGGCTATTGCCTGGGGCATCATCTGAGGCAGATGCCTTACAAGACATTTCTGAGTATCCCCAGGACCCACACCATCACCCGTTTTTGCTTCTAGACCTACAACTAGACTTAAGTCCCAGTGAGCCTCAAGATGTCTAGTAAAAGTGTGGCCCATGAGGAGGTACGCTACATTCCAAAAGAACTTCTTGATTTTTCTAACATATACAAACAGAAACCTGGGAAATATGTGTGGGAATGGCTTTTAAAGTTGTGAGATAATGGCGCAAGGAACATAAAGTTGGGTCAATCTGAATTTATTGTTATGAGCCTATTAAGCAAAGATTTTTCATTCAATGATTCAGCTCAAGAGGTTAGAAAAGGATCTGATAGTTTATTTGGTTGGTTCATTGAAGCATGGAACAAGCAGTGGCCAACAATTAATCAAGTTGAAATGCCAGAACTGCCCTGGTATTCTGTAGAAGAAGGTATCCAAAGGCTTAGGGAAATTGGCATGTTAGAGTGGATTTACCTGGTTGGACTCACAGACCCACTCATTGAGTGCCCAGAGGACACACCTTTCACCACAATGGTGAGGAACAAATTTGTGAAGGGAGCCCCAGTATTCTTGAAGACTGCTGTGATTGCTATTTTATGTAAGTCAGATTAGACAGTGGGAACTGCTGTAACTGAATTAAGACACCTAACTACAATGGTGGGAGAAAAGAGCTGGCAATCTGCTCCTGTAAAGATTACAGCCTAGAAAACCCTATGGGGCAGGGCAGTTCTACTTTGTCACATGGGGTTGCTATGAGTCAAAATTATCCCAGCGGCACCTAACAACAGCTACGATGGGGCAGATTGGATCCCGGGGTGGTAGAGTCCAACTGAAGGCACTAAATCAACAAAGATCAGGTGGGCATGGTTACTGCAATGGACAGCAGAGTCAAAGCAGTAATCAGAATAGTGTGACTCGTACAAACTTATGGCACTGGTTACTTAGTCATAGTGTCTGTAGGAGTGAAAAAGATGGGAAAGCTACTAAATATTTACTTGGTCTGTACTAGCAGAAGAATTCTAGGTCATGTAAACAGCAGTCTAACTCAAATTGCCCACAATCAATTCCCAGATTTGAGCCAGTTTATAGACCCACAACCCTTTGAATGAAGGGGAGGCCAGGTCCCCTGGAGGAAAGACTCCACTACACTGCCAAAAATTTACACTGTTAATCTTGCTCCCAGTCTTCCCCAGAGGGATCTATGGCCTTTTATGAGAGTGACTGCTCATTGGAGAAAATGAAATAATCTAACATTTCAGGGATTACTAGGCACTGACTCTGAACTGACACTAATTCCAGGAGACCCAAAACACCACTGTAGCCATGAGTCAGAGTGGGGGCGTATGGAGGTAAGGTTATTAACGGAATCCTAGCTCAGGTCTATCTCACGTGGGTCCCTGAATCCATCCTGTAGTGATTTCCCCAGTTCTAGAATGCATAATTGGAATATACATACTCAGCAAATGGCAGAACCCCCACACTGGATTCCTGACATGTAGAATAAGGGCTGTTACAGTAGGTAAAGCCAAGTGGAAGCCATTAGAACTGCCCTTACCTAGGAAAATAGCAAATCAAAAGCAATACCGCATTCCTGGAGGGATTGTAGAGATTACCACCACCATCAAGCACTTGAAGGATACAGTGGTATTGATTCCCTCCACATCCTCATTCAATTCACCTACTTGGCCTGTGTAAAAAACAGATGGATCTTGGGGAATGACAGTGGATTATCATAAATTTAACCTGGTAGTGACTCCAATTGCAGCTGCTGTTCCAGATGTGGTTTCATTGCTTGAGCAAACTAATATATTTCCTTGCACCTGGCTAATGCTTTTTTCTCCATATCTGTTTTGCAGGACCACCAAAAGCAGTTTGCCTTCAGCTGGCAAGGCCAGCAATACTCTTTTGCTGTCCTACCACAGAGGTATATCAACTCTCCAGCCCTACGTCATAATTTAGTCCACAGGAACCTTGATCGCCTTTCCCTTCCACAACATGTCACACTGGTCCATTACACTGATGACTGTCTTAGGCTGGGTTCTCTAGAGAAGCAAAACCATTAAAGTATATAAATATATATAGAGAGAGATTAATATCAAGGCAATGGCTCCCTTGATTGTAGAGGCTGAATGTTCCAAGTCCATGGATCAAGATAGAGGCTTCTCCTGATTCACGTAGCCACAGGGGCTGGTGAACCCAAGATTGGCAGGTCAGAGAGCCGAGCTCTTGTTCACAGGCTATGAGGATAGATGAATCCCAAGATTGACAGGCAAGACTGCAAGGCTTCCCCTGATTCATGTAGCTGCAGGGGTTGGCGAACCCAAGATCAGCAGGTTGGAAATCAGGGCTCTTGCTCACAGGCTGTGAAGATCAACAAATCTCAAGATTAGCAGATAAGCTGCTAGCTCAAGTCCCAAGAACTGGAGGTCAGACGAACAGGAGGCAGCTGCAGGATCCAGAGCAGGCAAAAGCCAGAATATCCACCTATATTCTGATGCAGGCCACATGCCCAAGGAAACTCCCTTTCAACTGATTGACTCCTCACAGCGGATCCCTTCCTGGGGGTGATCACATATAAACACTGAGAATCATAGAGCAACCAAGTTGACACACCATCTTAACCATCGCAATGACGTTATGTTGATTGGATCTAGCAATAAAGAAGTATCAATGATTCTAGACTTATTGGTAAGACATTTGTGTGCTAGAGGGTGGGAAATTAACCCAACAAAAATTCAGGCACCTTCCACCTCAGTAAAATTTCTAGGGGTCCAGTGGTGTGGAGCATGTTGGGATATTCCTTCTAAGGTTAATGATAAATTGTTATATCTGGCCCCTCCTACAACTAAAAAGGAAGCACAACACTTGGTAGGCCTCTTTGGATTTTGGAGACAACAAATCCCTCATCTGGGTGTGCTACTCTTGCCTATTTATCAAGTGACTCGAAAAGCTTCTAGTTTTGAGTGAGGCCCAGAACAAGAGAAGGATCTGCAAAAGGTTCAGGCTGCCTTGCAAATGGCTCTGCCACTTGGGCCATATGATCCTGCTGATCCAGTGGTGCTTAAAGTGTCAGTGGTAGACAGAGATGCTGTTTGGAGTCTTTGGCAGGCCTCTATTGGTGAATTACAGCACAGACCTTTAGGATTTTTGAGCAAAGCCCTGCAATCCTCTGCATATAACTACTCTCCTTTTGTTACTGGGCCTTAGTAGAGACTGAACACCTAACCATGGGCCACCAGGTCACCATATGGCCTGAACTGCCCATCGTGAACTGGGTGTTGTCTGACCCACAGAGTTATAAAGTCAGATGTGCACAGCAGCACTCCATCATTAAACAGAAGTGGTATATATGAGATTGGGCTCAAGCACGACCTGAACACACAAATAACTTGCATGAGGAAGTGGCTCAAATGCCCATGGTCTTCACTTCTGTCACATTATCTTCCCTCTCCCAGTCTGCACCTATGGCCTCACGGGGAGTTCCTTATAATCAGTTGCCTGAGGAAGAGAAAATTTGTGCCTGGTTTGCAAATTCGCATTGCCTTTGAGTCAATACCAACTCATAGCAACCTGTAGGACAGAGTAGAAGTGCCCCCATAGAGTTTCCAAGGAGTGGCTGGCAGATTCGAACTGCCAACCTTTTGGTTAGCAGTCGTAACTCTTAACCACTGTGCCACCAAGGCTCTGGTTTACAGATGGTTCTGTGAAATCTGTAGGCACCACTCGAAAGTGTATAGCAAAATAGCACTGCATCCCCTTTCTGGGACCTTCCTGAAGGACACTGGTGAAGGGAAATCCTCTCAATGGGCAGAACATTGAGCAGTGCCTCTGATTGCTCACTTTGCTTGGAAGGATAAATGGCCAGATGTGTGACTGTAAACTTATTCATGGGCTCTGGCCAATGGTTTGGCTGGATGGTCAGGAACACGATTGGAAAATTGGTGACTAGGAGATATGGGGAAGAGATATGTGGATAGGCCTCTCTGAATGGGCCAAAGAAGTGAAGATATTTGTATCTCATGTGAATGCTCACCAAAGGGTGACCTGGAAAGAGAAGAATTTTAACAATCAAGTGGATAGGAAGACGTGTTCTATGGAAACCAGTCATTCTCTTTCCCCAGCCACTTCTGTCATTGCCCGATGGGCTCATGGACAAAGTGGCCATGGTGGCAGTGATGGATGTTATGCATGGATTCTGCAACACATGGACTTCCACTCACCAAGGCTGACTTGGCTACAGCCACTCTTGAGTGCCCAATCTGCCAACAGCAATGACCAGCACTGAGTCCTGATATGGCACCATTCCTCAGGGTGATCAGCCAGCAACTTGGTGGCAGGTTGATTACATTGGATGGCTTGCATCATAGAAAGGGCAGTGTTTTGTTCTTACTGGAATAGACACTTATTCTGGATACAGATTTGCCTTCCTTGCACATATCATTCTGCCAAAAGTACCATCCATGGACTCACAGAATGCCTTATCCACTGTCATGGTATCCCACACAGCATTGCCTCAGATCAAGGGACTCACTTCACAGCAAATGAAGTGTGGCAATAGGCCCATGCTCATGGAATTCACTGGTCTTACCATGTTCCCCATCATTCTGAAGCAGCTGGCTTGATGGAATGATGGAATGGCCTTCTAAAGACACAATTATAGAACCAGCTAGGTGGCAATACTTTGCAGGGTTGGGGCAATGTTCTCCAGGAGGCCGTATATGCTCTAAACCAGCATCCAATATATGGTGCTGTTTTTCCCATAGCTAATGTGATGGTTAAGATTGTGTGTCAAATTGGCCAGGCCATGATTCTCAGTGTTTTGGCAGTTATATAATGTTGTGATCACTTCCCTGTTGAGGTGTGATACTTGATCACCGCCATGATAGAATCTTCTGTGAGTAGTCAATCAATTGAAGGGGAGTTTCCTTGGGCATGTAGCATGCATCAAGTGTAGGCAAACGTTCAGGCAGGGCTCTGGGGCTTTTGCTCATTCTGGATCCTGCAGCTGGCTCCTGTTCACCTGACCTCTGGTTCTTGGGACTTGAGTTAGCAGCTTACCTGCAGTCTTGCCTGTCAATCTTGGGATTTGTCAGTCTTCACAGGCTGTGAGCAACAGCCCTGCTCTCCAGCCTGCCGATCTTGGGTTCACCAGCCCCTGTAGTTACATGAATCAGGAGAAGCCTCTTTCCTGACCCATGGACTTGGGACATTACAGCCTCAACAACTGTGTGAGCAATTTCCTTGATATATAGATAGATATAGATATAGATATAGATATAGATATAGATATAGATATAGATATAGATATACGCTTTACTGGTTTTACTTCTCTAGAGAACCAAGCCTAAGACAGCCAGGATTCATGGGTCCAGGAATAAAGGGGTGGAAATGGGAATGGCACCACTCACTATTATCTCTAGTGACCCACTCGTAAAATTTTTGCTTCCTGTCCCTGTGACCTTATGTTCTGCAAGTCTAGAGATGTTAGTTCCAAAGGGAAGAATGCTCCCACCTGGAAACACAACACTGATTCCACTGAACTGGAAACTAAGAATGCCACCTGGCCACGTTGGGCTCCTCATGCCTCTGAATCAACAGGCAAAGAAGGGAGTTATCATATTGGCTAGTGTAATTGATGCTGATTACCAAGGGGAAATTGGATTGATATTACATAACGGAGGTAAAGAAGAGTATGTCTGAAATACAGAAGATCCCTCACGGCATCTCTTGTGGGGCCCTGGTGGAATAGTGGGTAAGTGTTTGGCTGCTAACCACAGGTCAGCAGTTCAAATCCACCAGCCATCCCTTGGAAACCCTACAGGGCAGTTCTACTCTTTCCTATAGCGTCACTATGAGTCAGAATTGACTCGATGGCAAAAGGTTTTTTTTTTTTTTTTTTTTTAAGGATATCTCTTAGTACTACCATACCTTGTGATTAAAGTCAATGGAAAACTACAGCAACCAAATTCTGACGTGACTACTAATGGCCCAGACCCTTCAGGAATGAAAGCTTGGGTCACCCCACCAGTTAAAGAACCACAACCAGCTGAGGTGCTTGCTGAGGGCAAAGGGAATACAGAATGGGTAGCAGAAGGAGGTAGTGCTAAATACACCCTATGACCATGTGACCAGTTGCAGAAAGGAGAACTGTAATTGTTATGAGTATTTCTTCCTTGTTTTGTTATATGTGTATGTGTGTGTATATATATAGCTAATATTTTTGTTTTCTTCCCTCCCTTATCCCATTACTTATTATAAAATATAAGATGTAAACTAGGCTATTGTGTTTTCAGTTGTACACGTTAACTGTATCATATTAGGTGCAAGTATGACTTTATCATTGTTTTTATTCAGAGATTATTGTAATGGATTGAATTGTGTCCCCCAAAAATATCTGTCAACTTGGTTAGGCCATGATTCCCAGTACTGTGTGGCTGTCCTCCATTTTGTGATTGTAATTTTATATTAAAGAGGATTAGGGTGGAATTGTAACACCACCCTTACCCAGGTCACATCCCTGATCCAATGTAAAGGGAGTTTCCCTGGGCTGTGAGCTGCACCACCTTTTATCTCTCAAGAAATAAAAAGGAAAGGGAAGCAAGCAGAGGGGGGACCACATACCACCATGAAAGCAGTGCCGGGAGCAGAGTACATCCTTTGGACCTAAGGTTCCTGTTCTGAGATGCTCCCAGACCAAGGAAGACTGATGCATCACAAGGACCTTCCTCCAGAGCCAACAGAGGGAGAAAGCCTTCCCCTGGAGGTGATGCCTTGAATTTGGACTTGTAGCCTACTAGACTGTGAGAGAATAAATTTCTCTTTATTAAAGCCATCCACTTGTGGTATTTCTGTTACAGCAGCACTAGATGACTAAGACAATTATGTATGGTTTAAGATGTGTACAGGTGCCAAATTGACAAAAGGGGGAATGTGATGGTTATGTGTCAACATGGCTAGGCCATGATTTTCAGTATTATGTAATTATTCTCCATTTTGTGATCTGATATAAGGGGAGTTTCCTTGTGGTGTGGTTTGCATCCAGTATATATGGACATTATGGCAAAACTCACTTGCTATCGATCCTGCATCCAACTCATCATCTTCTGACTTCTGGTTCTTGGGATTTCAGCCATCAGCCTACTGCCTGACCTGAAGATTTTGGGTTTTGCCGGCTCCCACAACCCCATGAGCCAGCAGCCTTCCACCTGACCTGCCAATTTTGAGCTCTTCAGCCCATGCAACCACGTGAGTCAGGAGAAGCCTCTAGCCTAATGCTTGGCCCGTGGATTTGGGACTTGCCAGCCTCCTTAACTGCATGAGCCATTTCCTTGAAATAAATTTCTCTATATATATTTATATATATACAGTTCACTGGTTTTGCTCCCCTAGAGAACCCAGCCTAAGACACCCCTGCACCCAGAAAAGTGCCTGGCACGTGTCGAGGACACTCCATAAGCATTTTTGAATATACAAAAGAAAGTTAAAGAGGGGGAAATGTTGAGGGTATTGCAGATCCTTCAAAACAGTTAAACTAGTTCTGTGTGTAGACAAAACTGTAGAGGAAAAATTGAAGACTTTCCAAAGAAACTGCCGGGCAAACTATCAACTTCCAGAAATCGCTGATTCGTACACTGAAATAGGTCTATAATTTAGTAAATTGTCTCACTAAAACAATTGGGCAGTCTGCGATTCAGGTGGAATGTGCTCTAATAGGACTTTTGACATCCCACCCTCAGTACAGGCAGCTGTTAACACATTTACTACCCAACCTCAAAAGCTCGTGTTGGTGATCATTGTACTATAGGCCCTGGATTTTACAAAGATAAACAGAATGCTATTTAACCTGACATACTTTTCTCTCACAGTTCATGATGTAAGATAAACATAACTGTTAGTCCTCTGTGTGCGCCTCCTGCAGCCCACCTCTCAATCACCTCCTTGAATCCATCCTTAATCTCTCCAGTGTGGGCTCCACACTCTTTTCAGAGCAGTCTTTCTTTAAACGCAAACCCAATCATGTCATTCCTGGGTAAGAAACCTCCAGTGGTTTCCCATCACAAAACATTAATGTCTAGATGCCTTAGCCTGGCATATAAGGCTGCCATGACGTTGCCCAGTCCATCCCTCTCCAGCACCTTTAAATAAACCCAGCAAGCCCTCAAAAACCCTTGTTGCAACTGTGGCTGCTCCAGAATTGCTCCATGCTATGCTGCCTGTTCTCTGTCTTCTTTGCTTTACCAGCCATATTGCAGCTCTGTGCCCTGCAGCCTCATTTCTGTCCTGACCCTGGATCCACAGCTTGTGCTAGAACTTGCTCTCCTGGTTTTCACCTTTGGCCATGGTTGCCCCGATGCATGACTCCTGACCCCAGCCTTCCTGCTTCAGTCATCAGAACTGTGGGTAAGAGGTGTCTTCCAACAGACAGGTCTCTGCCTACCTTTTCTGCCCCATCCCCTGGTCCTACCACAAATGGCCTTGTACTTAGAGATAACTTTCTTAAGAACAGGTGCTTTTTGACATCTCCTCTCTCTGTCTTTCTTTCTTTCTCTTCCTATTCTTAGAGAAGATAAACAACAGGTAGGCTCTGGATAAAAGCTTGTCAGGCACTCTCTGAGCTTTTCATTCTCACAAGTGAGGTAAGATTATTTGCTCGTTTTATGTATGGAATTCTGAAGGTAGACTTTGATTTCAAACACACTTTTTCTTTCTTTTTTTAAAATTCTAATTCTAGAATTTTTTCACCTAGAAATTCAGAATATCAATTAATGTGATTCTATTTCCTTATCTAAAATTTATGAAGATTTTAAAAATAATAATAACATCACAAAATAGAGTATGATATGATTTACAAGTTAAATAAATGAACATCTTATAAATTAGGCATTCAAAGTGGGGTATATTTACTGGAGAAGTTTGGTTGGGTCATGGGCTAGAAGGCTAGCTGGTGGCTGATTATCAGAAGTCTTCCTCATTAGGAGGCATTCTTCCCTTGTAAAATGTACTAAGTTGTAATTAGTTGTCCAAGTTGGAAGTTCAGAAATTTAATCATTTGTGAAAGCTAAATTTACTAGAGACTAAAACATAAAAACCAGAGTAACAACTGAATCACATGCAAGAGAAATATCATCATCAGTCAAGGGGCTTGTGCAGCCCGACTTCTTGCAAGCAAGATACATGTAAGTCAAAGTATCAGAGAGCTGCTAGGAAGCCTGGAGTCAGCCAAGGAATTTACCTGTCAGTGAACAAGACATTACTTTCCCCCCTACTGCCTGGCATAGGCGATTTTGCTTCTTGCAACTGTTAAGAACACAGTTTTTGAGGTCTAACAGATTGGGTTAAAATCTTGGAGCCACCACTTAGTATCTTTGTGAACTTCAACAAATTATTTCACCTCCCTAATTTCAAGTTTTTCACTTGCAAAATGGGTTGTTATAAAGTTATTGTGAAAATGTGCTTATGGTACTTGGCTCAATGCCCAGCATAATAAAGGTAAAATAATGGATCTGACTCCTTAAGGTGACTCTACACTCCTTTGTTTGATCCACTATATGGGTTAAGCTAAAACTTATCCCTCTAAGAACGATTTTGTTTTACTTATTCCCTAGCTTTAATCATTTAATCGCTCACTAATTCATGCATTTGTTTATTCAACAAGTCCTTTATCAGATATATGTTTTGCAAATTTTTTTTCCAGTCTGTAGCTTCTCTTTTCATTCTTTTAACAGTGTGTGTCCCAGAGTAGATGTTTTTAATGGTAATTAAGTGTAACTTATCAATATTTTCTTTTATAGATTGTGATTTGGGGGCTGTATCTAAAAAGTCATCATCAAACCCAGTTTCACCTAGATTTTCTCCAATGGTGTCTTCTAGAATTTGTATAGTTTTGTGTCTTAAATTTTGGTCTATGATCTATTGTGAGTTAATTTTTGTGAAAGATGTAAGCTCTGTGTCTAGATTCTTTTTTTTTTTTTTTTTTTTTTTTGCATGTGGAAGTCCTGTTGTTCCAGCATCATTTGTTGAAAAGATCACCCTTTCTCCAGTGAATTGCCTTGTCAAAGATTAGTTGACTATATTTGTGCAGGTCTATTTCTGGGCTCTCTTTTCTATTCCACTGATCTATTTGTCTGCTCCTTCTCCAATAGCACACTGTAGCTGTATAGTAAGTCTTGAAGTCAGGTAGTGTCAGTCCTCCAACTCTGTTCTTCTTCAGTATCTAGAGTGTTGTCAAGTGGTAAGAGACAAGGGTCTCAGCAACAGATCATTCCTTGGCTTTAGTTTCTACAGTCCTTTTTCTTGCTGTTTCTCCTACCCTGATTCTTCAGTCTTCTTGGAAGTTCTGTTGTTGTTAGGTGCTGTCGAGTTGGTTCCGACTCATAGCGACCCTATGTACTACAGAATGAAACACTGCCTGGTCCTGCAGCATGCTCACAATTGTTGTTATGCTTGAGCCTATTGTTGCAGCCACTGAGTCAATCCATCTCACTGAGGGTCCTCCTGTTTATCGCTGACCCTCTACTTTACCAAGCATGATGTCTTTCTTCAGGGACTGATTCCTGCTGATAACACGTCCAAAGTATGTAAGAAGTAGTCTCGCCATCCTTGCTTCTAAGGAGCGTTCTGGTTGTACTTCTTCTAAGACAGATTTGTTTGTTCTTTTGGCAGCCCACGGTACATTCAAGATTCTTCGCCAACACCACAATTGCAAAGGCGTCAATTTTTCTTCAGTCTTCCTTATTCATTATCCAGCTTTCGCATGCATATGATGCGATTGAAAATACCATGGCTTGAGTCAGACACACCTTAGTCTTCAAGGTGACATCTTTGCTTTTCAGCACTTCAGAGAGATCTTTTGCAGCAGATTTGACCAATGCAATGCGTCTTTTGATTTCTCAACTGCTGCTTCCATGGGTATTGATTGTGGATCCAAGTAAAATTAAATCTTTGACAACTTCAATCTTTTCTCCGTTTATCATGATGTTGCTTGTTGGTCCACTTGTCAGGATTTTTGTTTTCTTTATGTTGAGATGTAATCCATACTGAAGGCTATGGTCTTTGATCTTCATCAGTAAGTGCTTCAAGTCCTCTTCACTTTCAGCAAGCAAGGTTGTATCATGTGCATAATGTAAGCTGTTAATGAGTCTTCCTCAAATCCTGATGCCCCATTTTTCTTCATATAGTCCAGCTTCTCGGATTATTTGCCAGCATACAGATTGAATATGTATGGTAAAAGTTCTCTTAGCTACCTGATATCCTTCTAAGAAATGTTGTTTTTGTTTTTTCCCTTAAATTAGCCTGAGCTGGTTTCTGTAGCTTGAAACTAAGAACTCTGACTGGTAGCACATCTAGAAAGTGGTCAACTCAGTATTTGGTTCCATCTGCCTAACTACAAAACCTGCCCCCCCCCCCCCCCCGCCTTTTTTTTTAAGTAATACAGCATTAATACAGTAATACAGCATTCAGTCATTTATTCAAAAATTATTCATTCATCAGTGCCTCACATTCATGGCAGGTATCATCTCAGGAACCTAAAGAAACCTAAAACTCCTATGGACTTTATTTCAGCTGGGATCTGACAAAGAGCAGTTCTCTGTAGTAAACCTGAGCCAATAATTCAAAACCCTTGTCCTTTTGTATTAGTCTGAAACCCTGGGTTCTGTTTAACATTTCTAGGAAATCTGATTCCCAAAAGATCATTCCTGCTAAGAGGCTTCCAACCTCTTGTCTCACATATATTATTTTTATATTCCAATTTTTCTACAGATACTATGGTTTCCATATTTCTCTGTGATAGGGTTTCTCATTTCATTTCCTTTTAGTCCTTGACTTGCTTTGATATGATCTTTTTAGGTTGGAATGATTCATATTTAAATTTAGATTTGATAAAAGGATGATAGAAAGAAAGAAGTCTTTCACTCCCCCGTGAAGGGAAAATAATAAAGAAAAGGAAAAGTCTAGTGAAAAATTACCAGCTTGAATCTTTCATTCTTTGGAAAGATCAAGGGTTTTGCCTAGCACTGGCCTCTAGGTAAAATTTATTCACACTAATGTATAAATGATTTATAAGAACGTAAATTCCTATTCCCCCTTAAGGTTTTTATACTTAGACAACAATTATAGTCTTACACTTGGAAACACTGAGACTGACTGCATTTATGCAAGAAAAGAGTGGATATTGGAACCTTCTAGAAGTATCTAGATGACACCTTATAGGCAATTACTGACGTCAATGTATTTCCAAAAATGGAGCTTAGCATACCTTTTAAAGTCTTGGAGATGAAAATAGTTTCTATCTACTGGCACTGGTCATTCTTTCTATTCCAACACTCATCTTCTGCCTGTCTTTGCCTTGGGGTCACCATGATGAATTGGAAAAGTGGTTTGGGAAGAAAACGGGAGCAAGATGATCAATTAAAGACAGGTTCCAACGTATCAGTCCTTGTTCTTCAATTTTGGCAGCTGCTATGAAAGTGCGGCAGTAGGGTAGCAGAGGACAAGGGGGCATATAAAAAGCAAATTTTGAAAGATTATTGTTATATTCTTTTCCTTTCCTCAGACCAAAAAGTGGCAATGAGTATGTTTGTACATTCATTCATTTATTTGTTCATTCATTAAACAAACTTAAGTGATTTTTTGTATCATACATCTTTCAAGGTGCTTATAATCCAGTTAATTTAAAAAAGATTCTACTGGATCTGTGATATTCTTTCTTTTCACTTCTGAGACACATGTTTTGTGTGTCACACATTACATGGCAGAGGTGATGTTCACATGTGTAACAAGTGCTCATTGAGTACCCTGGGCTATTCATTAGAATGCAGAAGATACACACAGCTGTAACTCCAGCCTTTCTCTTCCATGCAGGAAAGTATATCAGAAACATCCCCAAATAAATAACCTTGAATCAAGTCAAGTCTAAATGTGAAGGTAAATCATGCACAAGCCTTGATAGCTTCACAATTATTAATGACAAATTATTTGCAACAGACATCAGACAAGACTTTCAAATACCAAGTATGTCACCACTAAAAAACACTGCCTTAGATGGCAAGGGTGGTGTTGAATACCTTCTGTGCTTGGAATGTTCTGGGCAATTTTCACACTTTTTTTTTTTCCATTTCATCCAGGACTTCATAATGCTATTTATTCAACCAATCCAGTAGTTTTCCAACTTTAATGTGCATCAGAATTACCTGCAGGGCTTGTTAAAACACAGACTGCTGGGCCCTGATCCCAGAGGATCTGATTCAGTACATCTGGGGTGGGGCCCAAGAATTTGCATCTCTAACCAGTTCCAGGTAATAGCGATGCTGCTGGTCTAGGACCATACTTTGAGAAGCCTTGATCTAGTCATCCATTTACATTCATAAAACGTTTGTTAAAAGTCTACCAGGTGCCTGATACCAAAATAAAAAGATAAACCACACATTGTTTTGTAAGAGCTAACTTTGCTAAAGGCTTTGTTATGACCTGATTTACTTCTTTTTAACAATCCTACAAAGTAGGTATCTTTTCCCATATTTTACAGATGAAAGTACCATAGCTGAAAGAGATTAAGTAAACTGCCCAAAGTCATGTATATGTACAGGTGTCATAACCAGGATCTGAACCCAAGTCTAATGGATGCCAAGGTGGTGTCGGCAGACATCAAGCTATATGCTATACCAGCCCTCTACCATTGAGGGGCTTACAGTGCACTAGCATACTGTCAGTCATTTGCAGATAAAGAAACTGATGTTCATAGAGGTTAAATGGCTTACCTTATGTCACACAGCTAGGAAGTTTCTCAACCAAAATTTAGTCTTACTTTGTCCACTCCAAAGTGCTTTTCCCACCACCCAATACCATTTCTCCATGCTATCTCTAGATCAAAATCGTTCTAAATCAGAGCCAGGAAAAAAAGGATATGACCCCTGTTAACCAGAGTGGTCCGGGAAGGGGGAGTTCTGGCTAATGTTTTGGTTAACTCAGAAAATCTTGTGTTAACTCATTCAAAATCTTTCTAACCAGTATCAGTTCACTTTCCACCCTAAGTCAGCACATTGTAATGTAACGTTTCCATGATGATTCAGGATCTTACGTGTCTCAGAACCATCATTATAAACAGCCTTCGTTACCAAGAAATGTCGAAGAGGATGCAGAAGATATAGGTGATTGGGTTGAATGTGTGGGGAGCTCAGGATTATTGAAAGATCAGATTAATTTATATTTTAATCATTCGCCTCTTCTGCAATCAGAATGTGAAAAGGCCCCTAAACTAAGACTAATCAAATGTTCCAGTTGAGTTGGGCTCAAATTAATCTCGTCGAGCACTAGTCTGTGGAAGTAGCTGATAAACTTTATTAACCTTAAAAGTGACATTTTTTTCTTCTTTGTGACTTGGTAAATCACAAAGAATGAAGCTTTCTCTGACTCCTGTGTACCGTTGAGTTACCCCGTCATCAGGGAGAGAAATGAGCTGTGTAATTACCGTTTGAGACATGAATCATCCTTGCTCTGAGGGCCCAGACCTGTTCGACTCTATAAAAGCAGCTCAAGGTCGAAGTGCAAATGTGCACTGTCTGTCGTCCCCCAGGCTGATATAATTACCCAGCTACCGGGAGGAGATGAAGGTGCTTCCCGCATCTGGTCTCGCTGTCCTCTTCATCACTACTTTGAAGTTTTCCACTGCAGCCCCCTCCCTATTTGCAGCCACCTCCAGGACCTCAAGGACCAACTACCACCTTGCCCAGGTTTGTAAATTTTTGCACAATTCCCTCTTCCTCCCCCTGTCCAGGAAAACCTAAAAGGGTAAATAAGTAAAAATCTGTTATCCTTTTTAAGTCATCTTATAAGTCCATTAAAGTCTAATAGCTACTATCTCCATCTACTCACAGATGGCATCTAAGACCGGCATCTGGTACATATTAGATGCTCAATAAACACGTGTTGCATGACTGAGTAAATGAAAGAATAAATGTTTATCTAGGTATCTTGTCCCTTACAATTTGAAGTGGCTTACAAAAATACATGCGATATAAAAAAGTTAAAAGAAGTATTTGAGGAACCATGGCGGAGGAAAAATAAGGGTAGAAAAATACAAAATGAGGTGTAAGATTTGCATATTAGATGTGGATCGGAAATTTAGTGCTAAGCTTCCTAGCAGTCACAACAAAAAGATTTCTGATGTTGACATGTTTTTTAAATGACTCTTGGATTCACAATAACCTTGATTAAAACTTAAAGTGGACCAAGTTTTTCCTGGGTGCCTAACCACTTCTCATGTGAGTGCTTTCCTTTCTAAAGCATATTCCTGAACTACCTTATTTGCTTACACCTTCTGTTTTTTCCTTTTAAAATATCTCCCCCTTGACTGTTGGAAAGTGTCCAATACAAATGATTAATAATAGAATTTTTGCAAAGATGAAGTGACTCAAAATGACTCAATGTTTATTTGCTTCCAAGTGTTTTTGCACATAGAGAAAGATGGAGATCTTTAACCTAAAGGACGGGTCTCTAATGATGGAATTTCCAACATTAGTGAAAGGCGTGTGGCTGAGATGTTTTTGAGCTAGGGCCCTGTCTGTCGAGAGTCTGTGATTGCCAACTCTACCTCAAGGCTGCTTTCCTACCTGCTGGGCTACACCTGTTTACAGCTGCAGTAGTCGCATTGAGAGCTGGTTTTCCACAGTTCACACCCACATGGCCCTTCAGATTGTGGACAGTACTTGCCCATGCTAATTGCTCAGTTCCCCATCACATCAGCTGCTAACCATTTTGAATATCGACCCTGCATATAACCAGCACAGTGGATGCTCAGCACAGGCCTGCCGAATTGAACTTCCTTTGACTTGAGCCCACTTTTAGATGAAGTAAATTCAAAATAACTCAGAACACTGGATTCAGTTTCAGATTGTAATTTATTGGTGCCACCTAGCTGTGGGCTCTGGGTGCCACACGTATCTTGCCCCCACCCAACCTCATGCCACTCAGTGACTCAGAACTACAGAGGTTTTGTGTCTCATCAGAAGGCCATGCTGAGGCCAGAATAGATCTGAGGTGGCCAGAGACCCTGATTCTAGTCTGGTCAGCCTATACGGTCCTTGGTCTAAACCCAGCCATACCCATTCATTTACCTATTGTCTATAGCTGTTTTCCAGCTAGTGTACATCCTGCAAAGCTGTAAATATTAACTATCTGACCCTTTACAGAAAAAAATTAGCCAACCCCTGGATCAGTCTATGTCAGAATAAAGCCAGAACCTATCCTTGCTAGGGGTGTTTGGGAAGAACGAGGCGGCCTTGGTATGTTGGAGACCTTTAGTGATTCCTTACCTCTTTCTCTCTAAAATAAGTCAGCACTCTCTGGTCTCCCTTATGACATACTCTCAGAAAGACCTTAAACCAAGGAGCAAGGAAGCTTTTCACCTGGCAAGCAGCACCTTCTCCTGCCTCCAGCAGCCCCCGTCATTAGCTCCAGGAAGGGACTCATCACTCTTTAGGAGGCTGGAATGGTCTGGTCAAACCTCTAACAATGATTCCAGTGACTAGAAAGAATTAATCTCCCAACTTATAGTTTATAGAAATACATAACAACTCTGTCAGTCTTACAAAATAACAAATGAAAAATGGGCAGCTTCATTTCATTCATTCAACAATTATTTATTGAATGCCTACTGTGTGCTATGTCCCAGGGTCCATTCTAAGTCCCGGAGAAACATCAGTGAACAAAGAAGCGAAGTCCCTATTCTCATGGTGCTTACATGGGGATGAGGGAAGAGATCAACAAGCCAATCAATAAGTGGACAAGATCACTTCAGGAAGTCACAAGTGACATTGAAACAAAATTAATCAAGATAATAGAGAGTGATTGGGACAGTGGGGGACATTTTCAACTGAGTAGTCCAGAGAGGCCTCTCTGAGGAAGTAACATCTGAGATGAACATGAACTATATGAAGGAGCCAGTCATGTGAAGGTCTGGGGACAGGGCGATCCAGACAGAGGGAACTGCAAGTGCAATGACCCTGGGTGGGGAGGGCATGGAGTGTGGCTAGAGTTAAGAGACTGAGCCAAGATGGGTACTGGATGAGTCCCAGAGATAGATCAGAGCCAGCCGATCATCTGGGAGCCTGGATCAGGTCAAGCACAACTCTCTTCTTTCTAGATCATTCACTAAGAGAGAACAAATGACTTTTTGTGCCTGCAAAAACCAGACCGACAATGTTTCCAAAACTGTACACTTCTCACTCCAACACTGAGGAACACTATAATCTACACTTGAAAGGATGAGCAGGTGTTTGGTTTATTTATTTAATGGTAACATGCTGTCTACCAACCAACCAACCAACCAGTTGCCATCAAGTTGACTGTGACTCATGGTAACCTCAGGTGTGCCAGAGTAGAACTGAGCTCCATAGGGTTTTCGATGGCTGATTTTTTGGAAATAGATCACCATGCTTTTCTTCTGAGGCACCTCTGGGTGGACTCCAACCTCCAACCTTTTGGTTAGCAGTCAAGCGTTTAACCATTTGCAACCAGGGCTCCTTTTCATCCTGGACTAGAACCTGGGATTTGTCACACAGGATCAAAAATTCCCACAAGTCCATTTCTATGACTCAGGGGAAAAAAAGAATGTTAAAGAAATCATATCTTGAACTTCATCTTGTCTTGAAACATACCAAAATCTGAGTTCTAAGCTCTTAATTCTCAGGAAGGACACGACAAAAGTGCACATATTGAGGGGTTGAGAAGGAGACCTGAGCCACTAGCTGCGTGACAGACCCCCTAGGCCTCCGTTATTTCTGTCTGTCAAATGTTGGAAGAGAAATGGAGAGAGGACCACCTGATAGCTAACCCCAACATTCCATGATTTTAACAATGGCAGAATGAGGAGGGGGACAAACAAGGCAATTCTGGTAAGTACTGACATCTTTGAACCAGTGCCACAAGTATGTACTAAGCCAATAGCTTCCAAGTAATAGACTATAACAGGGAAGCAATTCTAAGTGGGCATCTATGTGCCTGAGTAAACACTTTGATTCTGAAAAGGATACCAAAACTTTGTCCACAACTTTGGTAAGAAAATTTCTAAGATAATTTGGTCTCTCAGTACCTCAGCAACAAGGAGCCCTCATGGTGTAATGGTTAAGCACTCGGTCGCTAACCAAAAGGTCGGCAGTTTGAACCCACCCAGGAGGTCCTCGGGAGAAAGACCTGGTGATCAGCTCCCATAGAGATTACAGCCTAGATAACTGTATGGGGGAGTTCTACTCCGTCACATGGAGTCACTATGAGTCAAGATCGATTCACCTTACAACAAGTACCTCAGGATATCCAGTAGTTCTTCAAGAAAGCACATTTTCAATTGTTTTGCCTAAAGAGAACGAGCTTGAACATTAAGTGAGCATCTATTCTAAGCCTAGAAATATGCCAGGCACAGGGCCTGCCTGCATCTGTGAAGGAATCAGTGTCCCTGACAGGAAGAAGCTTGAAACCTAGCAGGGGACGGTGATGAAAAACCCGTGAACTATCAAGCAACGAGACAAGCTTTTTACTAGCATAAGAACCAGCTTCCGTGAGAGCACCAGGTAGGGAACAATTCATTAATTTGAACACAGTGACCAATAGTTATTCTCTTTTTAAGTAGGAATAGTTTCTGATTTTATTTTTTCTGTACTAAAAAGTACAGTTTAAACCTTCATCTAAAGCACAATGAAAAATAAATAAAAGGTACAGTTTAAATCCTGTCTACTATGACCGGTCTTAACATTTTGAGCGGTAGGTCTAACATCTTCTGCACATTTTAAATTAAAAATTTTATTACAAAAATTATATGTTTCTAGCAGAAAAACTATTATATATATACACGTATATATATATATATAAATCAGTGATGGCTTAGTGGTAAAATTCTCACCCTCCATGTGGGATACCTGAGTTCAATTCCAGCCAACGCACCTCAAGTGCAGCCACCATCTGTCAGTCACTGGAGGCTTGTATGTTGCTATGATGCTGAACAAGCTTCAGCAGAGCTTCCAAACTAAGATGGACTAGGAAGAAAGGCTGGGGATCTACTTCCAAAAAGTAAGCCAATGAAAACCCTGTGAATCACAATAATCCAATCCTGTTACGCATGAGGTCTACATCAGTCGGAGGCCAACTCAACAGCAGCTAACAATATATACATTGTAGGGTGTTACATATTTATAAATTACTCTTAATTCCACCACTCAGATATAAACACTGTTAATCCCTTTAGTCCATGTCTTTCAAAACACCTTTCTATGACTCAGGGCCAGGATTAGGGTGAGGCAAGTGAGGCAGGGTTGGAGCCTATCTTTATTTAAAATTTTTGTATTTTGTTTATCATGGATTTTTTTGCATAAATTTTGATTTTTAAAAATATTGCATTAAAATATTATTTATCTTAATCACTGAGTTTCTGGTACTTCCTCACTCACTTCACCCTAGTACTGGTTTATGACCATGTATCTGTCTGTGTAACCGTACACACACAGTTTTGTTCACTAACATGGCTTATACCGTAATAGGAGTTGTAAACATGTTTTACACTGAATATATCATGAGCATCTTCCCTTACATGACCTTGATTTGTGAAACCAAAATTAGAATATAGACTATAGCACATAACCTAACAAAAGAACAAAAGGTTTAAAGTCAAAACTGTCTCAGAAACATACAGCAAACTACAACCCAGGAATTTCACTCTTGGTATATATCCAGGAGAAAAGAAAACGTATGTCCACCAAAAGACTTATACAAGAATTGTTACAGCAGCTTTATTTATAATAGCCAAAAATTAAAATCAAATAGAAAAGCATCCATATTCTTAGCTAGAAAGACTCGCTATCATCAACTAAATCGTCAATTCCCCTTAAATTAATATATAATTTTCACATGATCCCAATAAAAAAGATCAATAATTATGCTTAAATAAACCTAAAAGAAAAAAAACTGTCTCAGAAAATATGAACTATCTAGTCTTATTCACAGAGCTTGACTCTGAAGAGCACAGTTCAGGCATGACCATGAGCTTCATATTGTCACAGCATCAACCTGAGCACACAGGAATGACTTATAGAATCAGTGTCCTCTTACAAAAGAAGATCAGAAACATAACATGATTACTTAAGACTGCCCAACCCGAGAAGGAAATGGAGCCAAACAGTCACACCTTTGCTTCAGAGACACCTCGCTCAGGCTTCAGGGTCAGAGCGCTCTGTGTCGCCTCTCCTTTTTCCTCCTCTTGGGTTCTCATCTCACCTAAGATCTTTTATAACAGACTGCCACCAGGAAGGAGCCCTGGTGGCACAGTGGTTAAGCGCTCGGCTGCTAACCTAAAGGCCAGCAGTCTGAATCCACTAGTCGCTCCTTGGAAACCCTGTGGGCCAGTTCTACTCTGTCCTATAGGGTGGCTATGAGTCAGAATCGACTTGACGGCAACAGGTTTTTACCATCGGGAAAGTGTAAGCTCCTCTCAAGTGCAGGCCAGGGAGAAAATGGAGCATCCTCTCCAAACAAGTGAATCATACTCCGTTTTACTTTTTCCTTAACAATAACGTCCACTTTCATTGTAGAAAACTTTGAGATATAGGAAAGAATAAGATGTCTCTGGATGGCACAAACGGCTTGCCCTCTACTACTAACCAAAAGGTTAAGTGGTTCAAATATACCCAGCGGCACCTCGGAAGAAAGCCCTGGTGATCTGCTTGCATAAAGATTACAGCCCAGAAAACCATATGGAGCAGTTCCACTCTGTAACACATGGGATCGTCATGTATTACATACATGCGTATGTATGTGTAAATTTATATACACATATGTGTATGTGTGTATAAATATTTGGTTTAGTTTATTTATGAAATTGTGATTATAATCTGTATAATGATTTCTCTTCTGCTTTTCTCAGTATATTGCCATTATATTGAGAGCATTATTCCATGTCATTAAATATTTTTCAAAAATGTGACCTTAGTAGACGCCTAGTATTACTTCACATGGATATATAATGTCTACCAAATCCTCTATTGTTAATATTAAGTTTGTTTCTACTTTTTATTATTTATATATACAGATATGAATATATATACATAAATAAATAATATACATAATTCATATATTATATAAATATATGGGTAATAGAGAATATGTAAATAAATAATACATGATTTATATATCATAAATAACATATATAATATGTAAATATAAACTTTTTTATATGTATGATAAAATGTATATAAATCTTTAGACGCACTTGTTTTCCTGAAAGAAGTTAAGTAGGTGAAGTTCCTGGCTCAAAGCCAGGCCCCAGACCGGCCCTTGCATGGCCCTGCCTTATTCACTTCACCCTAACCTAGCCCTGAGTCATAGAAAAGTGTTTTGAACAATATAACCAAACCAAAACCATTGCCATCAAGTCAACTCATAGTGACCCTACAGGACAGAGTAGAACTGCACCATGGGGTTTCCAAGGAGCAGCTGGTGGGATTCGAACTGCAGCCCTTTTGGTTAGCAGCTGAGCTCTTAACCACTGCACCACCAGGGATCCTTAAACAATATATAAGAGGTTTTAAGCCTTTATAAAAACCTTAAAGTATATGGTTAATTTTACTTGCTTCAAGGGGCAAAGAGCCTGTCCTAGCAAAATTGCCCCATAGAAACAACCTCCGCCCCACGATGTACTGAAGGCACCTAAATTTATTAAAAGTCTCAGGTGGGAAATAGAATGACCCTCTGCCTTAGTATAGAATGAGAGGTTGGAATATAATGCCTCTGAGAATTTAAAATACTGATCTTGCATAATGTACAATGAAAATATGATACCTATAACTGTTTATCAGAGAAACAGGATAGTCAGAGTTTTGTAAATTGGGTAAAGAACTTCAATGGCAAAATATTAAAGCAAAAATACATATTCACTGTAGAAGAACTACAAAATGCAGATGAGCCCAAAAAAAAACGTAATCCAAAATCTCCACTACCCAAAGATAACCATTGTTAATAATTTGGAGTATACCATTCTAAGCTTTATCTATGCAGATATACCTAATTTTTTCAAATATGGAAATATACTTGTCTTAGTTTCCTAGTGCTAGAAAACAAAATGCCACAAAGTGGGGGACTTTAAAGAACAGAAATTTATTTTCTCACAGTTCAGAAGGTTAGAAATCCAGATAAGGGTATCAGTCATATCAATTCCCTCAGAGGGCTCTGAGACAGGAAGTGTACCATGCCTCTCCTATCTTCTAATGGCTGCCAGCAGTCCTTGGCATTCCTGTGCTGCTTCTAGGTATATCTTCATATGGTGTCTACCCACTGTGTGTGACTCTGTTTTCATGTCTATCCTTCTCTTTCATAAAACGCTACTCACAGGGATTAGGATTAGGACCTACCTGACTCTAGTTGTTGTTAGATGCCATCGAGTCGGTCCCGACTCAGCAATCCCATGAACAAAACCCAGAACAAAACACCACCCAGTCCTGCACCATCCTCATGATTGTTATGCTTGAGCCGGTTGTTGCAGCCACTGTGTCAATCCATCTCGCTGAGGGTCTTCCTCTTTTTCGCTGACCCTCTACTTTACCAAGCATGATGTCCTTCTCCAGGGACTGATCGCTCCTAATAACACTTTTTTTTTTTTTTTTACTACAGTAGGATCTCAGCAATTTTAATTGATAATATTTGGGGGGAAAAAAACCTATTTCCCCAAACAAGGTAACATTTACTGGTGCAGGGGTTAGGACTTCAACACTTGTTTTCAGGGTGGCGGGGCGGTGGGACATAATTTAATCCATAACAATACTCTACACATCATTTTTAATATATCAAGAATATTGTCCCCTGTCTTATCCGAGCATGAGTGTTTCCCAGAGACTATGTCATAGACATGTCAGCCTGCCTCTCCATTGCAGGCATATCTTGACAAGTATTACACGAATAAAGGAGGACACCGGATTGGTGAGATGGTTGCAAGAGGAGGCAATTCCATGGTAAAGAAGATTAAGGAGCTGCAAGCATTCTTTGGCCTCAAAGTCACCGGGAAGTTAGACCAACGGACGATGAATGTGATCAAGAAGCCTCGCTGTGGAGTTCCTGATGTGGCAAACTACCGCCTCTTCCCAGGTGAACCCAAATGGAAAAAAAATACTTTGACATACAGGTAATGAGGTTGAGTCTTTCCAAATTCAGAGAGAAACACCCTTTCTCTTTTTTTCTTTTCTCTAAAAAAATAACTCCCTTCGATCCGCATGAAATCATGACTCATTACAACCATAAGAAAGAGTAAGAATGTTTTCGGTCTGACCTTTAGACACTAACAATGGTAATTCACTAGAAAATATGATGTCAGGATGATTATAATGACTAGCCATCATTAGGCATTAGGGACAATTTTACCAGTTAGAAACAACTCATTTTTCTTTAAATAAAAATAATTTAGTCAAGATGAATAACCTGACAGTATCAAGGGTCCCGGACAGAGCTGGAGAAAAATGTAGAACAAAAGTCTAACTCACAAAAAAAGACCAGACTTACTGGCCTGACAGAGGCTGGAGACACCATGAGAATATGGCCCCCAGGCACCCTTTTAGCTCAGTAATGAAGTCACTCCCGAGGTTCACTGTTCAGCCAAAGATTAGACAGCCCCATAAAACAAAATGAGACTAATGGGGCACAACAGACCAGGGACAAGGACTAGAAGGCAGGAGGGGACAGGAAAGCTGGTAATAGGGAACCCAAGGTTGAGAAGGGACAGAGTTGACATGTTGTGGGGTTGTTAACCATTGTCATAAAACAATACATGTACTGACTGTTTAAAAAAATAATAATAATAACCTGACAGTATCAACCCTGGGTGGTGCAAACAGTTAATGCACTTGGCTGCTAACCAAAGGGTTGGAGGTTTGAGTCTACCCAGAGGTGCCTCAGAAGAAAAGTCTGGCAATCTACCTCTGAAAAATCAGCCATTGAAAACCCTATGGAGCACAGTTCTACTCCAGTACACAAGGGGTTGCCATGAGTTGGAATTGACTCAGCAACAACCGGTTTACTGCTGTTATCAACCAGTTTCCCTAAAACAACCTGCTCAACTAGAAGGATAAGATAAAATTCATGTATTAAATTAACTTTTTTCATCCATTTGAAAAATCAATTATTATTTTTTAAGTGCCTGCTGTAGGCATTCAATTTAGGGGATATGAAGATGAATGCATCATCTTCTCTGACCTCAGGGAACTCACAGTTCTTTGGGGAGACAGGCATGCAAACGGGTTGTTGCACTTCCACGTGGTAAGTGCATAACTACAGGTCTAAACAAAGAACTGTGGGGGCACATGGGGGGAGCTACCCACTCGCCTACCTGCTGAGCAAGCAGTGACACGTGAGTCTGATTTGAAGGATAAGTAGGAACAGTCTATCTTTAGCCCCAGTCCCCCCAATCTCCACACTCTAGAGTACCCCCTAGCTGGTCATCCTCTAGATCCTCTGGCCTTGCCCTCCCCTGGCATAAGGAGTGTAGCCCAAGGCACACACCCAACTGGAATCTATGTCCTCCCCATGTTCTGGGTACCCAAGGCCAGAGTCCCTATTCCAGCAGCATGGACCATTTTCTGGGGCCAGTGTAGGCCTTCTTCCAAGGTCCAGCCAACCAAGGGTGCCGACCTCTCGGCTTGGAGGAGCGGTAGATGGTAGATGGTGCCAGATGGCAGAGACGTTGGAAGAGAAGGGAACATCTATTGGCCAGTTGCCTCCATTTGTATTCTTGCCCCAGGCCTTGCAAATGGTAAGGGTTTTCTAAGCAGAAAAGCAGAGCTAGCAAACAGCAGGAGAGAGCAAAAGGGCTTGGTGTGTTGGGGCAGCCTTGTTGCAACCAGCGCATGAGTAGGAGTAGAGGGTGCAGGAAGGGGGCTGCTGGGAAATGAGGCTGGAGAGGCAACCTGAGGGCAGCTAGAATACGACCTTAAGGAGTTGGGACTTCGTCCCAGGGCAGTGGAGAGCCAGGCTAGGATGAGGACCAGATTTTGTATTTAGAACGAGTACACCTGGATGATGACTAGAGGTGGGGAAAGTCTAGACTGTTGCAATAGCCCAAGCACTGGTGCTGGGCTGGCTCATAACAGCCATCTTTAAATTTTCAGGAATTTTGTAAGCCAGTTGTTAAATTTTCAAGAATTTTATGAGCTGGTTGTTAAACACAAGTTACATTTTATAAACTTACAATTAAATGATATTATAAACAAAGGTTAATTGAAACGTAACACTTCATAATTATTTTACTCCATTTTACTACTATCTATGCTTATGAGGTTATTTACATCTATTTTATCTGTATGGTAAACAATACTATACAATGCTATGTTACTGCTCAACTCTTCCCCACTTCCCTTTTGGTGATGGCAAGCTGGTAGCTTGAAATTAGCCAGACAGAGAGTATTCACAACATGGAAATCGGGAAGCCTTACAAATCAAAACTTTTTTCTTCATAGAGCCAGGTGCTAAACTGTACCGGCAAACCTGTGAGTCCAGGTGATCAAGTGTTCAGATAAGGAATCAGGCACAGGGAGGTCAGATGATTGTTAGGCAACTTGTTAGCTGCTATGAGCCTATGGGTCCAGAAGGTGGCGCTCTAAACACAATTATTGGTCTCAGGTCTGAGACGTCCACAAATATCAAAGCCATTGGGAAAGAAAAATCCCATTAGGAGTTGACCATAGCAGTGATTATAAGATAATCAAGAGCAAGACAAGATAATTTTACATAAATCCGTGGGTTTTTTTCCGTCGTTTTCTTAAAATAAACTGTATCCTAGAATTTCAGTCTGGGACTATATACAGCAAAGACAAGATCAAAGATCAAGATGATTTGAAACTTGGAGAAGTATAGTATGCTTGTGATACATTAAAGAACCCTACCCCTGGGCAAGGCAATCCCCTCAACACATACTGCCCATACGCTCTTGCTCCTGAACAACTCCCCCACCCCCATCCCCATCCCCCCTAAAAGGCACTAAAAGCCAAAAAACAAAAAGCAGCCTTACTGGGCATCATGGCGACCCTATAGGACAAAGTAGAACTGGCCCGTAGGGTTTCCAAAGAGCAGCTGGTGGATTTGAACTGCCAACCTTTTGGTTAGCAGCCAAACTCTTAACCACTGCCCACCAAGGCTCCCAAAAAGTGCACAAGAGGCTATCTTAAGGATCCCCGGTGACACAATGGTTAAGCGCTCAGCTGCTAACCAAAAGGCTGGCAGTTCAAACCCACCCAGCAGCAACCTGGGAGAAAGATCTGCGACTTGCTTTCATAAAGATTACAGCCTAGAAACCCTATGGGGAAGTTTTACTCTGTCACATGGGGTTACTATCAGTTAAAAATTGACTCTACTGGCATACAACAACAACAAAGGCTATCTTAGTACTCTGTCCATATAGCTACTGGATCTCAGGACAGCTTCTTAGAACAAATCCTGAGGATAAAAAAGACAAAACATAATGTATAAGCTTTGGAGTCAGATGGGCCTGGGCTGGAATCCTGACTAATCATAAAACGTAGATTATTATTATTACCTATTTCTTAAGGGTTGTAGTGAGGATTAAATGAGATTCTACATTAAAAAGTGTTTAGAATAGTGTCCAGCACACAGTCTGTGTTCAATGAATATTAGCTGTTATGACTATTGCTTTATCAATCTCTAGAGCCTGAGTCATGACCTTCTCAACGTTCTCCTCTTTTCTGGAGACATTCCTTTCTCCAATCCTGTCTTCTCCAGCCCAGACATGCAGTCAGCTCAAAGATACTGATGACTTGTCTTTAATGAGAGGGAATTTCAAGGTACTAACTACACAGAGTCAAGGTAAATTACTGATTTGTATTATGCAGTGGGATTGGCATATTTTGAAAGCATTAAATAGTCCCTTAAGGGTCTTTTTGGTTTCCCCTTTCAACTCTATAGCTCACTCCTCGTGACCCCAATCCCTGGGGTTAAAAATCTCCTTGTTAACTTCCTTCTCCAGTTCTAGACTGAACTATTTACCATCCTCTCTGTGGGACATGGAACCCTGGTGGCGCAGTGGTTAAGAGCTCGGCTGCTAACCAAAATGTTGGCAGTTTGAATCTACCAGCCACTCCTTGGAAACCCTGTGGGGCAGTTCTATTCCAACCTATAGGGTTACTATGAGTCAGAATGGACCCAACAGCAACAGGTTTTGGGGGTTTGCTGCAAGACATGGTCCTTTCACTTTTAGACCTCAGGATTACTGCTGTTGGTTTCTAGTTGAATTTGCACCACCTACATTAGAATAACCTAGGATAGCTGTTAAAATGCAGATCCCCGGGCCATAGCTGTGCATTTAACACACTTCCCAGGTAGTTATCACAGGTCCTAAAGTTGAACCACTGGGCAGACCCTTAAACCACCAGCTTTTACTCATTAATTCATCCATTTATCAAGTATTTACTAAGCTCCTACTATGTGCAAAACATTGGACTAGGAGCTGGACAAGGAGAGAAAATATGCTCAGTTCCTGCTCTGAGATTACTCTAGATTGTTGACTCATAGAGCTGGCTTCTCCCTTTGCACCCGTATTCCAGCCCAGCCCAAGGTCCAAGGTGGAAATTTCTCTCTCCTACTATGTCTTTTCACGTTGTGAAAAACCCCCAGCCCCTGGGCTCCAGAACATAAGTCCTGGAAAATCACTAACTCTGTCTCTACCCACTGTTTGTCCAAAAAGCTCTACACTGTTCTACCTTCACATGTCATTCTAACAAGAAGACTTGCTGAACGGCTCACCCATTTTTCAGTCTGAGTGAGCATCCTTTTTAAAAGTTAGCACTTCTTTAAGAAACGCATTCTTTTTAGAAAAGACATTCCCCAGCGGCCCTAGGGAAAACCCAATGGCTTTCGAATGACAATTTGCAAAACCTCAAAACTTCACATTTATATATATTTTTTACAATAGGAAATTTTCAGTCCCTTTTGGGGATAAAGAGGTCCTTTCTCAATTAAAACCACTTTAGGGAAAACGGAGCTCTTGCTACTTGTAAAGTTACAGAAGGTATTATTCTTTATAATTAGTGGTAGTATAATAACAATAAAAGCCAAGTTATTTCAGCCCCAGATTTTCTCAATTTTCTCTCGTTTCTCCCCTTCATGTTTCATGCTGTCTAGTATGGTCCAGCATTTTAACAAACAGAAAAGCAAAATAAGAATTATTGTTCTGAAGGGAAAAAAAATCTAACCTAAATTGTAGGTTTATCTTCAATATTTTTATTGATAATACAATCTGTAACGTAATTGTTGCCTTCTTCATTTAGAAGCATTTTCTGAAAGGAAAACATGTTCCCTTTATTTTCACAGAATAGCCAAATACACACCTTCCATGAGTTCAGCCGATGTGGACAAAGCAGTAGAGATGGCCTTGCGGGCCTGGAGCAGTGCCATCCCTCTGAGCTTTGTAAAATTAAACTCGGGAGAAGCAGATATAATGATCTCTTTTGAAACTGGAGGTACTGTGGTGCTTCTTGGATTTTGTCTACTAATCCAAGGGAGAATTGGTCCAATACTGTTCCTTCTACAATATTTAACCCATCTGATTAGCACAATCTTCCTTACACAATGGTGTGATGGGCAGAGGTCGAGATCTCGACAAAGCCCTCTGGTTCTTACCGCCATAAAATAGAAACAGAGGAGTTCTTGGCATTTCTTGTCATCATCAGACTCAGCTTCATAAGGGATTCAATGTAACCAGTTTTCATCATGGTTTTGCCCTATTACCAGTTGTCTTAGTTATCTAGTACTGCTGTAACAAAAATACCACAAGTGGTTGGCTTTAACAAAGAGAGATTTATTCTCTCACAGTTTAGGAGGCTAGAAGGCCAAATTCAGGGCACCAGCTCTAGGGAAGGCTTTCTCTCTGTGTCAGCACTGGGGGACGGTCCTTGTTATCAATTGTCCCCTGGTCTAGGAGCTTCTCAGCACAGGGACCCTGAGTCCAAAGGACGCACTCTGCTCCCAGCTCTTCTTTCTTGGTGGTAGGAGGTCCCTCTCCTCTCTGCTCGATTCTCTATTTTATATCTCAAAAATGATTGACTCAAGATATAACCTAATCCTATAGATTGTGTCCTGCCTCATTAACATAACTCCCTCTACTCTTGCCTCATTAACATCATAGAGGTTAGGATTTACAACACATAGAATAAAAAAAAAAAAAAAGGATAAATACATCAAATAAAATGGAGAATAACCACACAATACTGGGAATTATGGCCTAGCCAAGTTGACACACATTTTGGGGGGAAAACAATTCAAACCATAACACTAGTAAAAAAGAGAAAACAGTTGCCATTGAGTCAACTCTTACTCGAGGCGACCCCATGTGTCAGAGTAGAGTTGTGCTCCATAGGGTTTTCAACGGCTGACTTATCAGTAGATTGCCAGGCCTTTCTTTCAAGGCCTCTCTGGGTAGACTTGAACTCGAACTGCCACTCTTTTGGTTAGCAATCAAGTGTGTTAACCATTTGCACCAACCAAGGGACTCCTTTGCCCTGTTAGGGGACAAATTCTTGAGATTTAACTTTCTTATTGGCTAGAAATGGAGCTCTGGTGGCACAATGGTTAGGCATTCAGCTGCTAACCACAAGGTCGGTGGTTCAAACCTACCAGCCACTCCCTGGGAGAAAAGACCTGGTGATCTGCCCCCATAACGATTATAGTCAAGGAAACCCTATGGAGCAGTTCTAGTCTGTCCTAGAGGGTCTCTGTGAGTCAGAATCAACTCAACATCACACAATAGCAACAACAACATTGGCTAGAAGGCCACCTGACCTCATCCCATTACCACTATTATGTTCTTTGCTATATACCCATTCAATAACAGCCAAGAATCTCCTACCTTATATTTTCACTGAAACAGTCAATTCCACAGTGATCCTAACACAGCTTTTCCCTCTGCAGCAATGGTTAGGAGAGTTGCTGTCTTTCACACAACTTGCAGGCTTCCTTTTGGGAATAGCCAGCCCTGACTGGTGTCTGTGAGGTCTGCCTATGACTTGGCCCACTTCTTCTCCACCCCACCACCTGGTAAGGAGTAGAGGCATAAGTTTGCACAAGAATTGGTGAAGAACTCTGAGCCCTTTTTTAGAGAAACTTGTCCAGTTAGTAGATAATGGCAAGGTCACATGGCCTGTGAATTTCCCCGCCTTTCTCAGCTTCCTAAGAATCAAGTAAGCATTTGCCATTGCCTCTCCCCCTCCATACATAACGCTTCTATATTTGTCCCAGTCCATTCAAGCCTTGATCTTAATTTTTATCTGATTTCACTAGGGTAAAAAATGCTTAGGCACTAGGAGAAAGAAGATTAAGCAAGCCCTGGATGTGGCCTGGCCCAGAGCACTAACAGCACTAACTCTGGGTCTCCTGTTCCTCCTGGATGACCAAGGCCACTGCCACGAAATGTCAGGGCAGCACAACTTGGGCAGCTTTGAGGGCCTTGGAGATGACACCTGGCTCTGCCTTGATCTTTCAAGCTGGTGTCTTGTCCCCTAAAACACAAGTGCACTGGGAAGTGTGCTGCCATTGCATTAGGTCCTCAGGGCACACAACCTATTAACTGCACGGCACTGGGACCTGGGGGAGTAGCATACCAGAACTGGGATTTGTTTTGTTTTTTAAAAAACAACACAAAACAAGGTGTCTTCACTAAAATTCTGGAATATTGTGAAATGTAGCTTCTACTATTTTCCTTTTTTCATCCTTTTCTATTAAATTTCTAAGGAACAATTAATTAAAATCTAGATAATAAAGCTAAACATAAAGTTTAAATGTTAGGGTTTTATAGACATCTTTACTACTTTCATAAGTTTTATATCCAAAGTAGATACAGAGAAATTTTCTTTCTTTCTTTTTTTTTTTCGGCATTTCCTTAAATGGTATTATATCGTGCTACAGGGTCACTATGAGTTGGAATCAACTCTACGGCAATGGGTTTTTTGGTTTATAGAAACAGAAAGCACACACTTGCTCAATTTACTTTTCCTGAATCACATAGTGAAAGCCACACTCTGTCAACAGGGTCACATTCCAAAAAGTGGCTTGAGATGTCAAATGACTCTGCTCTTTCTCCTTTTGCAACCTATGATATGTAAACAGTTCACAGTATGCCACGTGCCAGTTAACACACGTTGCAATAGAATTTAAAAAAAAAAAAAAACACAAAAAGCTTTGTATTTCTAATCGTTACTGTCTTTGAAGGACAAAACAGCTTTTTTCATATTTCAATGACAGGTAACTCAGTGACATGTGAATACTGCAAAGTTGTCCATTCTCTGTAGTGTTGTGTGCCCCTCAAAATTGCTAGAAGGACTCAATCCTTGTTGGCATTTCTCCCTACTTATTTAGATCACGGGGATTCCTACCCATTCGATGGTCCTCGAGGGACTCTGGCCCATGCATTTGCACCTGGAGAAGGCCTGGGAGGAGATACACATTTCGACAATGCTGAGAAGTGGACTATGGGAATGAATGGTATATATGCACAATTCACCATAACCTGGAAAATATTGTACCTTCTTCTGGGCCTCCATCATGAAACCTTGAGGTTCAACGTCCCAAGCCACCCTTTAACTAGGGGGGCTGACTAGGAAAAACAAGTAAGCCAAAAATCCGAAAGGGAACACCATAAGGGAAAAGATCCACTCTCAGTGTGCTATAGACTTGTCTGATCTCTGTTTCATAGCATATATAATCTCCAGAATCAGCAATCACCTCCTCAACACACAGCTCTCTTTTTCTTAAACTACATAGAATTTATTGCTCCTTATTTATGCTTGGAAACAGGCTATGTTCAGAAATGATCTGAGGGACTCCATACTCCCCTGAGAAGTTGATTGGGCTGGGTATAAAAGTCCCAGAATAGCACACAGGTCACCTGGAAATCTGCAGCGTGGTGCCTGTGTGGACAAGAAGGCAATGGCTGTGGTAGAAGGGAACTAGTAAAGCACTGATGGTCAAACTGTACATATTACTTCTAAATATCATTGTCACTATTAATACTAAGGACCGTCTTTATCATTTCATAGGACAGAGTCACCGACAATAAGCAGAATGAATTGATTTACATTTCCACTCCTCCCACGCCCCCTTCTAGCCAAGGTGGAAAAAACTAAAGTCAGCAAAGCAAACTGCCTGAATAACCTACAAACCTTTGAATAATAATGAAAAAGAAATGAATTAGCTATAATAGTAGCATAAATGATCCTGTAAAGACAGAAGATGGAGAACACAAAAATCTGTGTTGATGCTGTCTTTTTCTCTCTCATATTATTTAGGCTTCAATTTATTCACTGTTGCTGCTCATGAATTTGGCCATGCACTGGGCCTGGCCCATTCCACAGATCCATCAGCACTGATGTATCCGACTTATAAGTACAAGCATCCCTACGGATTTCGCCTCCCCAAGGATGATGTCAAAGGGATCCAGGCATTGTATGGTATAGTCCCTACGCTTCTTTGACTACTAACTCTGAAAGTGACAGGCATTCAGACTCCAACTTAGAGAACATGGACTTTGCTAGCAGTTACTGAAGAGGTAAAGATTAAGCTAGAAACCACAGCCCCAACTATGCCCTTTTATGAAGAGCTTCTTTACCAGTTACAAATATTGTTTTCTTTTCTAAGATAGGTAATTAAACTCCACATCCTTCCTCCAGCACATATTGGCCTCTGAATGGCAATAGAAAACATAATCATTTGTCTGGTTTTTTGAGTACAGATCAGGATTTACACATTGGGAGAGGGTGGAAGTATTCTGTAGTTCAGTATACATGATGCTTACCTATTTGCAGATAAGTAACCCTATCTTCCTAAAGATAGCAATGATGATGATAGTAACCATACCACCCAGTTGCATAGATAATCTGCATTGTCTTTGTGTTATAAAACCTTTCACATGTTTAATTTCATGCCATTCTCATGAGAAGCCTGTGGGGTGTGATGTGTTTTTTCTCATTTGGTAGTAGAGAAAGCTGAGGCTCAAACACAGCAAGTATCCTAAGATATTCCATGTTATTTCAAGTGCTAAATTCTTTGAAATATAATAAATAATAATTAGAAACTCTTTGGGGGAAGTGGTGAGATAATAGTAGAATCCTCACCTTACATGCAGGAGACATGGGTTCAATTCCCAGCCAATGCACCTCATGGGCAGCCACCACTCATCCGCCAGTGGCGGCTTGCATGTTTCTATGATGCCAAACAGGTTTCAGCAAAGCTTCCAGACCAAGATGGATTAGGAAGAAAGGCCTGGTGATCTATTTCCAAATATCAGCCAATAAAAACCCTATGGATCACAACGATCTGATCCCATTGTATGTGGGGTCACCATGAGTGAGGGGCTGACTCTATGGCAGCTAACAACAAGAAGAAACTCTATGTCCAATGTTTCATATGGGAAAAACGAATCAATTAATCCATGAGAAGAGATCTTGAAACATCCATAGCCCTTGACACTTTTTTTATGGATAAAAAGCAGAAAAATCTATGGAGCTGAGCAGAAATCTGGTTAGTTAGCCTCTGCTTATCAGAACCTTTCTCCATTCTCCCAACCGAAAAGGCCTAGAGAGTCCAGATCACCCAAATGCCTTCTTGCATGTTGGTGAGTCCATTGGACTGTTTAGAAATGGGCACACGTATCTGCAAACAGTCAGCTTTCACCTTTGGCTATAAAAGACAAATGTTTTCAAAGAAGCATCCAGCCAGCTCCATCCATTCAGAGAGCAGGTAGGCACCAGTTCTGCATCTCCCTTGAGTGACAGGAACAATGCTGCCAATGTCTCCATTTTATAAACTTGAGCACCCAGTGGCCGAGCTCCAGTGTGACACATTCCCCTGGGCCACCAAGAAGGGCCAAGCCCAAAGGCTTACATACACTTTACAGGTCCTTGTGTACTGGAGAATCACCGCCATCCTGATGGCCACTGTCGCTTGGCCTGGAGCTGAGGCATATATTTTGACATGGCCATTTATCACACAGGTGAACGGAATGTAAAAACATGATTTTATATTGCCAGGCAGCATACACATCACTGACTGCCATGCCACCCCTGACCCTCACTACATTTCTGATCTGGCCAATTTCTTGTTTCTAGTCTTTTCCCACAGCCTCATCCAACCTCTGGTCCTCACCCCATTGCTGACCCCTCCTCCATCCCTGATCTCATCCTTCTCTGGCCCTTATCTGGCCCTGAACCTTATTTCCTTCCAGCACCTCACTCCTTCCCTGATCCTCCCCTCCGGTTACAAAAAGGCTTTATCAAAGAGCATGGACCTGGCAGAGGCAATGGTTCAGGCAGCTTTGGTTCATTCTTTGTAGTTGGTAGATAGCCCTCAGACACTCAGTGGGAGATGAAAAGTCAGATAGCTCTCCCAGGAGGCGGGCCCTTGTTTTACAAGAGGATCCACTAGAAGATGCCTTCAAATAGCAAATACCTTCAAGGTCCTCCAACTCCACAAGAATTCCTCCAGTCTTCATAAACGTCACAGGGTAGGATGCCAAAAAGCATATGGAAATAATCAACACACAAGAAAGTTATCATCTCATTGAAAAGAAATAACTTAATTACAAAGAAATAATCAATGGCAATTTTTCAAGTACGTCTTTAATTTGGAACACTAGTTAGCTATCAAAGAAATTATGTATAACAATGAAATAATACCAGTAAACCATGTGTCTCATAGTAGAACTGTGCTCCGTAGGGTTTTTAATGGCTGACTTTTTTAGAAATAGGTCACCAGGCCTTTCTTCTGAGGTGCCCTGGGAGGACTCAAACCTCCAAATTTTTGGTTAGCAGCCAAGCATTTGCACCACCCAGAGACTAAATAAAATAATAACTACCATGCTTAAAATTTAAAAATTTTTTACTACTTGCCAAGGGCTCTACTAAGTATTTTGCCATTATTATCACTATTACTAGTATTAGGTACTATTATTAGGTACCACTATTAGTATTAAAACCAGAAAGAAAATACCAATGCTATCGAGTCAATTCTGACTCATAGCAACCCTATAGGGCAGAGTAGAACTGCCCCATAGGGCTTCCAAGGAGTGGCTGGTGGATTCAAACTGCCAACCTTTTGGTTAGCAGCCAAGCTCTTAACCACTGTTCCACCAGGGCTCCACTATTAGCATTAGCTACTATTATTATCACTGTCATTTTACAAAATGAGGAAACAGAGGCTTAGAGAGGTTAAATTATTTGCCCCACACCACACTAGTGAAGCTGAGATTCAAACCCAGGTCGACCTTCCATCCACAGCCATGCCCTTTATCACAACACCACATAGAGAGCGAAAGGGTACAAGCTTCCCCCGTCTCTAGAGCAGAAATGTACAGACTTCAGATTCCTGGTACCATTTTGACCAAGTCCCTTTGAATCCTAGGACCTCGGAAAACATTCCCAGGAAAACCCACTGTGCCCCACGCCCCCGCACATAATCCATCAATCCCTGACCTCTGTGACTCCAGCTCGTCCTTTGATGCCGTGACAATGCTGGGAAAGGAGCTACTTTTCTTCAAGGACCGGTAAGCATAAACTGCACCACCAGCTTGTCCCAGGCCCCCACTCCACATCCAAGCAAGCACCACTCTACAGGTCCTTGTTGCTGCTATGTGTGAAAATCAAGTTGAAATGTTGTCCTGTGTGGCGGTAGGGCGGGAGGTAGGGGTCTTCGGGGAGATATGAAACTTCCAAAACAACCATTTGTGGAGCACCTACTATGCTCTGGGCACTGTGCTCTTTTCCTTATATGTACAGCATTTCTTCTAATCCCTTTCACTGGGAAGTAGAGATTAACAGTTGCTGTCAAGTTGATTCTGACTCATGGCGACCTCACGTGTGTCAGATAGAACTGCTCCATAGAGTTTTCATGGCTGTGACCTTTCGGAAGCAGATTGCCAGGCCTTTCTTCTGAGGTGCTTCTGGGCAGGTTAGAACCACTAACCTTTTGGTTAGTAGCCAAGTGCTTAACCATTTGTGCCACCTAGGGACTGAAGTAGGGAATAGAACCCCCAACTTATAAATAAAAAAGAAGCTTAAAGAGATCAAGTAACTTTTCCAAGGCCATACCGTTTTGTAAGTGGCTAGGTTAGGACACCAGTCCAGATATATCTGATGTCTGTTTTGTCCACCACTGTATCCCTAGTGACAGTACATAGTAGATGCTCAATAAAAACTTGTTGAATGGGGGTTGGATAGATGACAAATGGATGGTTGGATGGATGGATGGACGGACGAATGGACAGACAGACGGATGGATGGATGATCAGATGGATATATAGATGGGCAGATGATTCCAAAGTCAATGCTCTTCCTAAATTCTTCTTTTTTTAAAAGCCTTCTGGCTTTTTACCTGACAGCTGTCAAATAACATAGAGAAGAGAGAATCTTTTTCTTCCTGCATTCTGGCTTTTCAGGCAGCTTAATGTCTCTCTCCGTAACATGGTCACTGTAATTACTTCCTTCCAAGGAGGAAAAGAGAAAACTACTACCATTCACCCCCATTCCTCCTTCTACTGCCTCTACTGCAGACAGAATTCAATCACACCAGAGTAGGCAGAGGTAGTTTAGGAATATGCATCTGTGACCTTCTTTTTTATTCTTTTTCCTTCATTTGCAAAGTGTTCATTGACTTCTTACTGGGTGCCAAGCACTGTTGCAGCAGCTAGGGATATAAAAGTGGACCAATATTCCCCCTGCCTTTGTACATCTCACAGCTACATGAGACAGAAGGGCATTCAAAAAGCATGGTAAAACAGTGAGACATGAGCTTTGATACAAGTATATGAAATGTAGAGCGGTGAGACAAAGCAGATCCCGAGAGGCTTCACTGAGGTGACTTTTTTCATATACTTTAAGCCATTATTATAATACTTTTTGCTCATTCTAAAAAGAGAGAGAAATAAAATATTAAAAAGAAAGCAAAATTACCCAGGATTCCACCACCTGGACTAACCACATTGTTAACTATTTTGTTGCCTATCCTTCCAGACTCTGTCTCTGGGTAGGGAGATATATATTGTAAGCATGGAAGGTGGGGAGGGGTCAGGGAGGGGTCCCAGAAAAATAGGATTATACTAGTTGTGTTAACTTATAAACTTTTTACACTCAACAATATATCATTTTTCCTTGTTGATAAATTTTAATTTGCATCTTTATATATGCATACATTATTTCAATAAATAGATGCACTATTACTTATTTAACCAATCCCATATTTATAAATATCTAGGTTGTGTCTAATTTTTTTTTTTTTTTTGTAATTAGAAACACTTGAACTAAGTCTTCAAGAATGAATGGGAGTTCACTTACCAAAGGCAATTTAGAGCAGAACTCAGAGGCCCAGACTTTGGCATCAGATTAAATGGATTTAAATTTCGGCCCTAACATTTACTGGTCAGGTGACCCTGGGCAAGGAACATGTCAGACACAGAGTAAACACTCAATAATGGCAGCTATTGTTTTCAGGGAAGTCCCTGGGTGATGCAAACAGTTCATGTACTCAGCTACTAACCAAAAGGTTTGAAAGTTTGAGTCTACCCAGAGGGACCTCAGAAGAAAGGCCTTGAGATCTTCTTCTGAAAAATCAGCCATTGAAAACCCCATGGAACACATTTCTACTCTGACACACATGGGGTTGTCATGAATTTTTTCTTTTGTTTTTAGGAGTGGGAATCAAAAATATATACAATGGCATGAAGGCTTTGAAATAGGTAAGGTATTTGGAGAATCAGACTTGATTATCTACAAAAAGTAAGCCGAAACAAAATTGTAGCCAATGAGAAGTGGTAGGCAAGGGCAGATTGTGAGGAGCCTGGAATGCTGTGCTAAGTGATGCCAGCTTCATCTGGGGGATGACATGGTCAGATGCCACGCAGCCCAGACACTGAAATAGCGTGAGTCACTCATTCCGTGATAAAGCCAGATGCTAGCCATGGTGTAGCATTTAGCTTACTCTTTTAGTAAATCTCAATGGCTGTGGTAGGGGCAAAGGAGGCAGTGAAGTTAAAGATATTACACCCTTCTATTCAATTATACTTGTTCTCTAAAAAAACAAAATAAACCCCTCTACTTAAATATCAAACTATGAGCATTTAGCAGTCACCATTGACTATTCGATGATACATCTTTTGACAAAGTCTTGAATATAAATACTGAAGACAGCAACAGAATAGAAAGGGAGACATAGATCCAAGAGACTTTTAGAAAGAAGTCGGGGAAAGATTAGAAAAGGAGAGATGACTGACTAATATGTATCTGCTTAGTCATCACCTCATCTTCTCCCATGTCAGACTTGATGAGTTATTGTGGTCAGGCAGGTATTCCAAAGAACTAGGAAGGCCTAGAAGAAGCACAGAGAGTGAGGAGTGGTTCCTTCTAGCACTAACTTGCCATAGATTTGCCACTAACTCGCCATGGGATCTTGAACCTCTTTTCTTCCTCTGTAAAATGAGGGTGTTGTCTGATAATAATAGTGACTTAAATATATTTAGTACCTACTATGCTAATTATTTTGTTATCAAATCCTTACAACTCTTTGAGATATGAATTATTATTCTCTCTTTACAAGACACAGAGAGGATAAGCAACTTGTTCAAGAGCGTATAGTTAGTGAGGGTGGAGCTGGGATTGACACCAACACTATCACACACCAGAGCCCCTGTTCTTAACTGCCCTGCTGTGCTGCCTCCCTAAGGTGCCACCCAGAGCTAGCATTCCATGACTCTAAAGCTCTGATCCTCTACCAACTGCCACCCAAAGTCCCAAAGTCCTGTTAAGCCTGGACAAAGAACAAAGAATTCTTTCAAGCCACAGCTATAATGGCAACCTGGGGGCCACCTGGTTATGAAAGAGCTCCCAGTCTGTTCTTTCCCACTCACCAGCCTGGAATTTCCCATCACTAACAATAATCTGTTGATGAGACATTTCAAGCTGTGGATATAACCACACAGTTTGTTTCCAAAGCAAAACGGAATGCAGTACCTTTTAAAGTCACTGTGAGATTGTCACATCTTCTCCATAATGCATAAAGGTATATTTAAGTGACCTTCTAGCTGAAGGGAAATAAATTTTGACTACAAATTCAATCAAAATCAACTCAACAGCACCTAACAACAACAAATAATTAACTTAAAAGCATATATGCATTATACACACACACACACACACACGCATATATCTCTGTATATGCACACATACATATTTACTTCACATATATTTACTCTTTACACTATTGATAAAATATTAAGATTATCCCAGATTTTATCAGTGACTTAGGGAAGAGAAAAGAGAAATAACTGGAGTTGCAGACATACCAAAATTATATTTGCATCTCTCAGATTATTCTAGGTTTTATATAATATAACTTTAAGGATAAAATCAAGACTATTACAATCATCTATAGACCCCAGAAGAATAGTAAAAAGTATTTTAGAAATGAAGCAAACATAAAAGATGATCACATCCAAATCCTTCATTTTAGAGATAAGGAAACAAGGCCCAGGTCTCTCAGTTCAGCAGATTCTCCACTGCAACCCAGGCCTTCTGACTCCCAGTCCAGAGTCTGTCCTATCACTAATACAGAAGACCTTCTGGCTTTACAATGGTGAAGTCCCTGGGTGGTGCAAACAGTTAACACATTTGGCTGCTAGCCAAAAGGTTGGAGGTTCAAGTCCATGCACAGGCAACTGGGAAGAAAGGCCTAGAGATATAATTCTGAAAACTCAACCACTGAAAATCCTATGGAGCACAGTTCTTCTCTGACACATGTGACATCACAGGGTCACCATATGTCAGTCAATTCAGCAGCAACTTTTTTTTTTTTAATGCAATGTTACTACCAATAGAAGCACTGAATTTTGACTTGAACGCACTTATGTCTTTCGACTTTTATGCATTTGAGTTAGTAGGAAAGGCACTCAGGACTGTGCATGTACTCGCAGGCCCTGTGCCTGCAGGTTGGGTAAACAGACACAAGGAGGGGAATGGTCTAGTCTATCTAGGTTTCCTAAGCATGTTTGATAGGCTTGTCCATGGTCTTTTTTTAACCTCAAAATACTATTCTTTATAAAATACATCGGTTTGTTTTGTATATTATATAATTTAGAATAGAATGGAAAGAAAGAACATTTTTAAGGGTTATGCAAGTAGGAATTGAAGAGACAGGTGAATGTAAGAAGCATTCTGAGGGACTCATCAGCAGGACTCATACACTAACTTGGTGAGGAGAACAATGGAAAAGGAAGAGGCAAAGAAGGCTGAGTCTCAAGGCTGAGCATATAATAGCATCTTCCACACAGAGGTGAAAATCAAAAGGATTTTTTGGGCACATGAAGAGAAACTGAATTTTAGACATGTTGAATTGTCACATGGTAACAATTCTAATGGGGTGTCATAGAAATAAGCTATGCTCAAGAGGTAGGTCACAGTTAGGCATCATAGCTTATGGACTCTCCCACATGGAGGAGGCAGTTTAAGATGTGAGAATGCATAACAGCTCTAAAGAGAGGATAAAGAGAAAGGAAAGGAGAAGTCTAAGGAATGAACCTAGAAAATGGCAGCAGTGGGATAAAGGATTCAATAAAGGCCAGAGAGAAGCAGCACTCCAATAATAATAATAATAACAACTGACATTTCATGATTATTTACGACGTGCTGTGCGTTATGCTGAGCATTTTACAGACATCAACTCATTTAATCCACACTATTATTGTTCCAGCCAGAATTTTAATCTAGGTCTTCTAGACAGAATCCCTGTGACAAAATTCCAAATAAATCAGAAAAAAGCGGGGGCTTATTTTTCTTTCTTTTAAAGTGGTCCACAGTATAAAATCCTGCAGAGGCCCCCGGATTGAGGACTGACCACAGTAACTAAGTAGTCAGGAAAGAAGCCAACTGTAGCATGCTAAAGAGCAAATGGTGGGAGGAAATGGAAATGGTAGATATAGATCATTCATTTGAGAATCTTGTTAGTAACAAAGTGGAGGGTAAATTAAGATAATAGCTGGAAGGGGAAGAGATAGCAGGATCAAACAGGATTTTTTTTTTTTTTCAAACAAGGATTTTTCAAGATGGGAAATAACCTGGGCATGTTTGAAGACATGAAAAGGAGCCAGTAAGGAGGTGGGAGGTGGGGGATGTAAAATACTATAGGCAAAAGGGATAATAAAAATGGTAAGCACTACTGAGATAGTATGTTTGGAATCTGGTGTTTCCCAGGGTTCCATGGGCTTGAAGAAACTCTGCATGAGTGAGGAGGAAGGCTTCCTCCTTCACAATCTCCCTGAGGATGTGTCTTTTCTGGTTACAATATTTCTTCACTGAAAGTCAGTAAAGGACTTTGGGTTTACTTAGACCTGTTCTCTGTAATGTATTAAAAATTTCAGACAAAGAGAAAGAAGGTGTACTAAGATCCCTGTCTTGTTGTCATTTCTTCTGAACTCCTTCCTTGTGTGTGAGGATAGGACTCTTGACATCTTCGTAGGTGACAACTTATGAATATGGATTCCCACAGGCTCCTCAGATGGGTATGTTGTTAGTGGTTGTTGAGTCTGCCCCAGCTCATGGTGTCCCCATGCATAATGTAACAAAATGCTGCCCGGTCCTATTGTGGATCAGAATGTTGTGATTCATGGGGTTTTCATTGGCTGATTCAGAAGTAGATTGCCTGGCCTTTCTTCTTAGTCTAACTTAGTTTGGATGCTCCAATGAAACCTGGTCACAGCATCATAGCAACATGAAAGCCTCCACTGACAGATGAGTGGTGGCTGCACTGAGGTAATTGGCCAGGAATCAAATCCAGGTCTACCACATGGAAGGCAAGAATTCTACCACAGAACCACCACGGCCCCTCTTCAGATGGGTATGAACACTCTTAATTTAAGTATACTATGCATAGCTTTGACTATTTTTAGCCTATACCAGTATCTACATATGGGTTTTTAATTTTATAAGCTGTATTTTTCTTGAGCTCAGTGAGGTAGATGATGTCTGGTTGATAACTCGACCTCTGAAGTATTCTGAGATAAGGGATCTTGGTTACTGAACCCTCCAGAATGAATAGCTTCTTGGTCAATGCCATTTCTAGTGACCAAAAAAATGTTACAACAATGAAATAAATTTAGAAGGCAATGTATCTATACTGATAAACTCAAAGTTTGTATTTTATATTAATCAATTAAGAACTTTGTAGAAGGAAATATGTCTTTTTAAGTAGCTATAAATAATTGTAGAGAATTCATATAAAATTCTTTCATATGCATTATCTCCTTTGACCTCAGGAAGTACAGACAATATTATTATTCTCACTCTTATTTGACAGAATGAAATCAAGTCTCAGAAAAATTAAATGACTCTCATGAGGTCACACATTCAATGATAAAACAAGGGTTCAGGCACCCCTTGTTTCTTCCACTGCACCACACTGCCTGATCTCAAAGGAGACAAATAGCAATTAAATTGAGAACATCAAAAAGACAAAAAGAAAAGACACCTCATCCCCCATGAAACTAAGGAACAGGATGACAGAGAGGACAGAGGGAAGGAGAGTGTGAAGTTGAAGAGGATGGAAGTAAAGGTGCTCATTCAGCTCATGCTGAATTGCCTTGATAGCTCAGCAAATAGAAGGTGAAGGCATCTCCTGAAAACGAAAGACATAGGATCAGCGTGGGTAACTGGGGAGTGAAACTGGTAAAAAACAAAGCTTCAACAAACTTGGATGCCTAGATGTGCCAGGCACTATGCTAAGTCTGGGGATAAAAGGATGAGTAACACATAATTCTGCCCCAAGAGCTCACAGGACTGGCAAGAAGTTCCAAGAGGCTAGGCGAAGGTTGTTGTTGTTGTTGTTACTAGTTGGCTCCGACTGATGGCAAATCCCACACATAACAGAATGAAACGTTGCCCAGTCCTGCACTATCTTCACGATCCTTGGCAAGCTTGAGTCCATTGTTGCAGCCACTGTGTATTTTGAGTGCCTTCCAACTCTAAGGGGCTCACCTTTCAGCACTATGTAAGACAATATTCTGTTGTGATCCATAGGGTTTTCATTGGTTCATTTTCATAAGGAGATCACCAGGCCTTTCCTCCTAGTCTGTCTTAGTCTGGAAGCTCACTGAAACCTGTCCACCATGGGTGACTCTGCTGGTATTTGAGATATGAGTGGCATAGCTTCCAGAATCATAGCAACACACAAGCCACAACACTATGACAGAGTGACAGATGGGTGGTAGAGGTGAAAGTTACCAGTGACCTAATCTCAAATTTGGCGAATTAGTTACGATTCTCTAGTAAAAGGGAGTGAAAACTTCAGAGAATAATGAAAATTGCTGGACAAATAAGTTCTGCTCAACTCTCTTTAAGCTAACAAATATTTATTGAACCCTGACTATGTACCAGGCACAATGTTAGCTCCTGGGTACACAAAGATAAATGGTGCAGATAAACATCTAATAAGCAGGTACCTAACATCAATAAACTCCATTGTTTCACTCTCCTTATCAAAGATCAGATTATGGACTATTGATCCAATGCACTTTCTGTTTTAATGACTCAGTTCCAGTACACCCTGCAGCTGTTCTTTCCCAGGAGGCTTATAGCTTTTTAGCTGTATTTTAAATTCAGTTACAAATGTATTAGGAGGTTACATGCTATACTTTTCGTCAAGTTGAATCCATTTGTTACTGTGATCTATTTGCTTCAAGGTTATAAATCCTCTGAGCACGTGTTTTGTTGCTTTATTTCCCATCATAAGTACTTCTACCTCATTAGATACTGAAAATTTTCATGATGACAGATTTCTTTGAAGTTTGTGATAATTTATATAGGTGATAGGTAGAACTTGTTTCTACTTTATATCTACAATGCATACATTATGTAATACATCATGTTGTTGTAGTTAGCTGCTGTCAAGTCGGCCCCAGACTCATGGCAACCCCGTGCACAATGGGATTGGACCATTGTGATCCACAGGGTTTTCACTTGCTGATTTTCAGAAGTAAATTGCCAGGCCTTTCTTCCTAACAATATGTCATTGCAGTGCTTAAATCAGGGTTTCTTAACTTCAGCATTATTGACATTTTGAGTCAGATAAGTCTGTTATGTTGGGCTGTCCTGCGCATTGTAGGATATTTAACAGCACTTCTCTAGATCTTGCCAAATGAATCCTAGGTAGCAAAACTACTGCTCTACTTTAATTTTGTCCTCACTATGCCCTAGAAATATGTATTCATTCAGTAAGGAATTTAAGATTCTACTATGTGTAAAAAGTTCCAAAAGTACATTTGGGGCTCAAATCAGAAGCAAGATACTGAATTTTCTTAGACCCAATTCTCACAGATAATAATAATATTCAACATCATTAAGGGTTTACTACATGCCATGCACCATCCTCAGTCCTTTACTTGGACTGACTAGTTTAATCTGTACAATAATATCAGCAACAAAACCGCAGCGCAGAGAGGTTTAATAATTTGCCGAAGGCCGTGTGGTTAGTAAATGAAAGTGCCAAGTATCGAACCCAAGAACTCTAAACCAAAAACCTGCACTCTTAACCACTACACTTCACTACTTGGCAGAGTGAGTCATTCAGGACATCAGTGTTGGATGTAACCTAAAATAAAAGATAGGGTTTAACTTTGCCTGAAGTCGTTTGTTAATTTTTAAATGAGAACTGAAAAAAAAAAAAAAATCTGGCTTTATGGTACCCAAGGAGAAAGCAGCTGGAAGTCAGCTACACCAGATCGGAGATGCAATTCAGATAGAACTTAATTACCAGAGGAAGGTCTGCTCCCTGCTTCCCCCAACCTCCCCTTTCCCCACTTCCTCACCTCAACCATTATTAGGCCCTGAAATGCAGACTTGGATGTCCTACCAAAAAAACCCAAACCTGTTGCTGTCGAGTCAATTTCAACTCATAGTGACCCTATCAGACAGAGTAGAACCGCCCCATAGAGTTTCCAAGGAGTGCCTGGTGGATTCGAACTATCAACCTTTTGGTTAACAGATGTAGCTCTTAGCCACTACACCACCAGGGTTTCCCTTAATGTCCTAGCAATCTTCATATGCCAAAACATGCACGGTGACTTGAACTGAGTAGGCATTTCATACCTAGTTATCGAGTTCAATTAATTGCAAAACACTTGCTTTTCAGATCCCTCATCAGGTTCCTAATGAATCCAGGAAGTAGTTGCTGAACTCTTCTAGGCACCCAAGCCAGTGCTTGTTGCGTGGTGCTGGAGAGAAAAAAGAAGGAGAAACCAGTGCCTCCTGCCTTCAGAAAAGGCCAGGTCTGATTGGCAAGGGGGCCAGTTATAAACGAAGAAAAACCAGAAAATCCAAGGCTGAGAATAAGCAAGGAGATAAGATAGCGTATGTGATGGAAACCAAGACAAAAAAACAAACCAGTTGCTGTTGAGTCAGTTCTGACTCATGGTGACCCCATGTGTGTCAGAGTAAAATTCTGCTCCATAGGGTTTTTGAAGGCTGACTTTTCTGAAACAGATCACTCTAGGTGGAGTCAAACCACGAACCTTTCAGTTAGCAGGTAAGTTGCTTAACTGCACCACCCAGGGACTCTGAAAATCAGTACAGCTGGAGTCTAATCCTGGGTCTGCCTGCCCCTAACCACTAGATGAACTTGGGGCCCATCAACATTTCTAGGTCTCAGTTTTTCATTTGTTAATACATATGTTCTAGATAAGGCTGTGATGTTTTAGGCCTGGGGCAGGCAGTGTACCCTAAACGGACTCTTGTCCCTCCACTGCCACCCTATGTATTGTTATGGTGGGTGCCTGATTAGTGGGTGGTTAAGGCCTAGGCAGATAGCAATAATTTAAAAAATGGACAATATCTATCTCTATGGCACCTAACAGTTTATAATGCACTCTCATATATATTATTTCATTTGATCTTCATAATGCTTTTATGAGATGGGCCAGGTATGATTATTCCTACTTAAGAGATGATGAACTGAGGCTTGGAGATGATGGTCAGCAGTGGAGTCAGAACTCCAGCCTATGTCTTCTGAGACACAATGTGCTTGTCCTTCTGCACCATGATGCCTGTAGAAATATTTCTCTCTTCTCCACAGATCTGTCTCTTAGATTTCATCATCAACTTAAATTGCCTCATCTGGGAAGCCTTCCCTATATCTCTAAGTGCAATGCACCATCCCTCTTGTGGAGCCCTGGTGGCACAATGGTTAAGAGCTTGACTGCTAACCAAAAGGTTGGCAGTTCAAGTCTACTAGCTGCTCCTTGGAAACCCTATGGGGCAGTTCTATGAGTCGGAATCAACTCGACGGCAACGGATTCTCTCTCTTGTGTTTCCAGAGCATTCCAAACTTAACTCCTCATAGCACTGATCATTCTGAATTATAATTGCTTAGTTATTTACCAGTCTCTACTACTCAATTGTAAGCTCTTTGAAGGCAGGGCCTGGGTTTTGTTCAATGTTACATTCCTGATTATCTACCACAGTGCCTGGCAATAGGTACTCCATAAATATTTGTTATTTTGAATAGGGAAACTCAAGAGAAGATTTGGGGAGTTCCTAAAACTAACAAAATGGAAAGTTAAATGTCAAAACTTTATTATGGTCCCCCAGTTCACAAATAATCTTATGCATTGGTTCTAGGCTTCTAAAAAGTCAAATATACTATTCATGTTTTATAAAAATGATTTTCATCTCCAAAATGCAAAATGAACCACATTTACATTGGAAATTTCAGTTCAGTACCCTCATTTTTATACTGCCACATTTTAACGGAAATAATATTGGGTAAGTGGGTGGAGCATTTTGAGTTGCTAAGCCTAAAATTAATATATATGTACTAGATTTTCTGTTAAGGAGCCATCAGGTGCACAGATGCAAACAGTTTTGATAGATAATTATATAGGCAATACCGTAACTTATGAGTGCTAATGTTTTTGCTGTTTTTATGGGGTATAATTAGCACCTCTCAACCGCAAAATTTTGGTCCATTTATATAATATTTATAATGTTCATCTTCTGGGTCACATGTATCTTTGTGAGATTTTAATCTAAAAAAATCAGAATAGGAAACGGAAATTTTTATCAAATGATATTTGGAAAAGGAGGTGGCACAGCTTAAGTGTATAAATCATTAACGTAATCTCCTTGCTATCTCTTTCCATATTTTGAATATCTTTAAATAAATGGAAAAAAGGAGATTTGCCGAGATGCTAAGACAATGAAAAGGGACAAGAAACTGTACACTAAGGTCAAAACATTGTGTTCTTCTTCCTAAAAAACAAAGCAAAAATTAAAGAAAGCAAACAAAACATGCAGTCATTGTAGGCTGATGTGTCCACCCCTACAATGTCAAAGGGCAGTTAACAATGGCCTCTAAAGCGTGGCTTGCAGTACAGTTCACTCCCAGTTCCATATAAAACCTAAACCATCCCCTGATCTCTTCTGGAACACCCCATAGGATTTTCTGGCGGCGGCACGTGCACTTCATGGCAGGAATCCAGCCCAGCACTATTACCAGCTCTTTCCCCCAACTTATGTCTAATGTGGATGCAGCTTATGAAGTGGCTGAGAGGGGCACTGCTTACTTCTTCAAAGGTATCCTACTGTGCTTGTGACATATAGCACTATCAGTGTTTATTCAGTGATCATGGAGCTTGTTCCTGTTGCTCCTTCTCCTCAGGTTGGGTACAAAATGCCACCCCTATGTATTGTATCAACGGCATGAATGACAATGACTCAAATTTTTCTGAGATCCAGGCTTTTTAGTCTAGCGTGGCACTGTGCTAAGTGATGGTGCCCAGGGAGTTAGAAACCTGCTCTCTATCTTCTTCTCTGCTTGGAAAGACATGGCGCTCTCTACTGAAAGCCTCTAATTAACAAAAGCCAACATGAATCCAATGTGATGTAAAAAATGCTTTTGCTGCTATGCCATGCTCAGAGGCAGCTAGGAGTGGAGGGACACCTGTGATTTTAGGAGGTGGACACATGTGATTTCGCACTCTGGCCCAGACTTCTATTATTATTATTATTATTATTATTATTATTATTATTGAACTTTAGATGAAGGTTTACAGAACAAATTAGCTTCTCATTAAACAGTTAGTACATATATTGTTTTATGGCATTGGTTACCAAACTCATGACATGTCAGTACTCTCCCTTCTCAACCTTGGGTTCGCTATTACCAGCTTTCCTGTCCCCTCCTACCTTCTAGTCCTTGCCCTTGGTCTGGTGTGCCCCTTTAGTCTCATTTTGTCCTATGCCAGAACTCTACTATTTGAATGACTTTGGGAAGTTATCTAACTTCGCTTAGTCTCAGTTTCTTCCTTTGTAAAGGAATTATAGTATTGTCAGCCTTAAAGATGTCTTGTGACAATGGCTAGCCAATGGAAGTTATCCAACAGTAACTAGCATTTTTTGCTTATATTTTCTTGATGCTCAGGGAATAAAGGTAGAAGGCTGGTGTGACTTTAAGTACGAGTCATAGCAGTTGATGTCACTTGCCCCTTCTTCTCATAGATGTATGAGACAGAAATGAGATATAGGTGAAAAGTATCTTGAAAAAATGATACATTTTAAGATAAAATTCTATCAGTATTATTGTTTCTAAGGCATTTTTGCCTCCAGGGAAAGTTTGAAGTCTTTTACCAAATTGAATAGTTAGAGACTTACATCTCCTATTGGGCCAGAGCCATGGCAAATGTCCCCTCACCCTGTTTGTGACCCTGCACAGGCATCCTCGTGAGTGAAGCGCATTACTGAGTGGTACATTGTGTTTGTAAACTTTAATACATGTTTTCAGGTCCCCACTACTGGGTAACAAGAGGGTTCCAAATGCAAGGCCCTCCTCGGAGTATTTATGACTTTGGGTTCCCAAAGTTCGTGCAGCAAATAGATGCTGCTGTCTATCTCAAGGATGCCCAGAAGACCCTTTTCTTCGTGGGAGATGAATACTACAGGTATGGCTTTTCTCCTTTGTCTTGTTGATTGTCCAGATGCATCCAATGGGAAGAAAAAAAATCTTTTGCAAAAAAGAATGCAAAGAAAGTATAGGCTCATTGACTTTTCCAGGCCATTGGGGTGCCACTTACAGAACTGTTGACTCTGTCCTCAAGATACTGAACCACCCAAAAGATAAGTGAAGCATTCACTCAATAATCCCATGTTTGGTCTTCAGGACACCAAACATCTTGATCTGTCAATACTCTCATTAACTGGACCCCCAGTGGCCTAAAAGAGTGGCTGCAGCCAAGGCTTCAAACTGGTTCATTCTGATTTGAACCTCTGCTGAAAATTTGCATTTCTAACAAGTTCCCAGGCGATGCTAATGCTGCTGGTTAAGGACCAATGCTGAGAACCACTAGTAGAGCAGTTGTTCTCAGAAAATTTATTATACATAAGAATAACCTGGGAGTCTTGTTAAAATGTAGCTTCTGATTCAGTATTTCTGGGGTAGAAATGCAAATTCTTAGCAGGGATTTGAACCAGAATGAACCAGTTCAGAGCCCTGAATGTAGCATCCCCAAACATGTAATTTTACAAGAGGAATGCCTGAGGGGAGAACTGACTCTGCTGTGATAGGAGTACTAATGCATTTCAGAACACTCTATGATCTGTGCAAAGTGTGTATGGTCAAAACTGTGGGGCTCTTTGGAGGAAAGTTCTCCTGAAAGGAAAGGCCTTTTGCTAAGTCCTTGTGTCTAGCTACAACACGAAGACTCTTCTAAACCAAAGGAAACCACATATAATTTCCACAACTGTCCTTCCAGAGGGTATTATAAGCAGATCTGAATAAGCTGTCACCTGCCATCCAATCTCTGCGCACAGGATCATACCTCATATCACCCCTACTCAATTTCTATCCTTAATTGGCCTATGGTGAGGAATGAGTGCAGCTCTTTGCCTAGCTCCTCCAGAGACCAGCTCTGCATCTGCACATCTCCTCAGCCCACTCCTTTATTCCCCACATTCTCAGTTCTCTTCCCTGGCTATTTCCCTGGACTTCAAAATTTCTATTTCCCTGGACTTCAGAAGAAGGAAGCAAACACAGATTCTAAGCAAATGATTATGCTAAACACCATCAGTCCATGACAGGGTCTAGCTGGAAGCAGAAGAACACCCAACCTGAGTCCGAGAACTCTCACTTTATTTAATATCACCAAATTTTAATCACCATTTGTGTGGCGTATAAATAAAGGTTTGTCATCTTCTTCCGTCTGACTAATATTATCTCCCCCAATTTGGAGCCAAGAAAGTAATGTAACTAGAGCACAGATATAGTTCATGAGAAGGAAAGTTTATTTTGTAAAAAACGAATACTAAACAAATGTGGGCACCCTAACTCCTCTGGGCTCCTGAGAGACCTGGTAGCATTGCTCAAAGTATCATGTGGTGCCATGAGTTGTTACTTCCAGTCCAGTGTGTAAAACTATTTTCTCTCCCAGAGCTTCCATTCTGAAACATAGTAATAGTAATTGCACCATTTATTGAGGACCTACTATCTGCTTGGCTGAGTATGATTTTTCAAAGTTCTTCAAGATAAGGTTACTAAAATCACAGTGCTGATGTACAAGAAGATGGGTATTGAGAAATATGATTCCCACTGTGGGTTTTCAGAAAATGAGATTGAGAAATACTTGTATGAGAGTCTGTGGGTGTTTATATTATCATTATTATAATTATTCAGTTGATTTTTCTCAAAGATTGATCACAACCTGATTCTCACTGGGGTGAATACCCACTCTTCTATTTTCTCTCTTCTCCATTTATCTCTTCATCTTTGGACTAAATCCATTGCCTGCCAGTGCCTGTACAGTGTAGGTACAGCACATACCTACAGCCAGGCAGGATTGAGACTTAACAGCTGAAACAAGAGGCTTGGTAAGGGCAGAGGTTTAGAAGTCTCTGTAAATTTGAGACTTGAGGAGAAAGGATTCTCTGATTTTAATGATCCCTAATGCCCCTAAATGGAGCCCTGGTGGTGCGGTGGTTAAGAGCTCGGCTGCTAACCAAAAGCTCAGCAGTTTGAATCCACCAGCTGCTCCTTGGGAATCCTATGGGGCAGTTCTACTCTGTCCTATAGGGTCACTATGAGTTAGAATCAACTCATGGCAATGGCTTTGGTTTGAGTTCTAACATTCAGTAGCTGGTGAGACCTTGGGCAAGGTCAGCACCTCAGTCCTTTCCTCTGTAAAATGGGATTAACAACAATATCTACCTCATATGATTGTGAAGATTAAGTACACGTAAAGCATTAGAACTAAAAAACAAACCTGTTGCCGTCGAGTTTATTCCGGCTCATAGCAACCCTATAGGACAAAGTAGAACTGCCCCATAGGGTTTTCAGGGGTGCCTAGTGGATTCAAACTGCTGACCTTTTGGTTAGCAGCCAAACTCTTAACTACTATGCCACCAGGGTTTCCAAATATAATGTTAACCTTCCCAGGCTGTTGAGACTATTGAATGAAATAATGCATGTAGACACGTAGCGCAGTGCCTATCACATAGCAGGTACTCAAACACAGTAACTCTTAAAAAAAAAAAAAAAGAGTAACTCTTTAGAGAGAGTAGAAACTGATGGAGTAATAACAAATAATTGTTTAAAATGTTGTAATAATTAACAAATGATTGCTTAAACCTCTCTATTCCTCTGAGTGTGAATCCAGTCTCAGAGCTAGACTGAATTGGAATTTCTTTTTTAAATACAGAAGGGTCCTGACATTGGGCTGAAGGCTGAAGTTCCTGCTTTTGGCAAAACATAGATAAACCTTTTGGCAATACAACTTTCCTACTTCACACACTCCAACACACACACTTGTTTATGCACTAAGGAATAAGAAACAACCCTGACTTACAGCTTGAAAGGTCAGAAAAAGCTATTGGGTCAGCCCTACTAATAAGGCCTTCTGTAGTCTGCACACTGTGCCTCATGTGTATGATATCTTATTGCTGTGTGAAGCCCTGTATTGGTTAGATATTGCATTCAGCTGCTAGTAACAGAGTCCTAAAAAATAATTGTGGCTTAAACACGCAAGTATTTGCTTTTTTCATATATATAAAAAGTCTGATTTGAGTCCCATGGTCATTGGGGTCCGTGGTCATTGGGGACCCAAGTTCCTTCTGATATTTTGCTCCACTATTCTTAATGTGTGACTTCCACTCTCATGGTTGCCTTACATTTAGAGGTGGCCAGTGGAGCTTCAGTCATTACCTGTCTATCCTAAGGAGGAAGATGGGAAGAAAGGGTAAAAAGGAGATAAATGAAGTTTTGTAGGTAAGCACATGGCCACATTCAATAACACAGAGGGCCATAAGCCCCAAATTATAGACCTAGAATTTTACTATATTTGACTTCTACCAATAGTGTGTTGGGTCTTATACCCTTGGTCATTTCTCAAGTTCTTCTTTAGTCCTCATGCTAGTTCAGGCTGTGATACAAATAATGTACAAAGAAAAAGTCTCTGGATACGCTTGTTGCTAGAGAAATTCCCCACAAACTCCTAGGTTTTGGGCCTAGTTTCAGTAAATGAAATGCTCTGAGAAAACTACTGAGGAACTTCCTCTACTGAAAACTCAGGGTTCACTTGGGGACAGGTGGATATAGGTCCTAAGAGTGAGAATCTACATGTCAGCATGGTAGTAATTTATGGGGAGGAGCCACAGAACCACAAAGTGAAACCCAGAAAGGGGTATCTACCATGAGGATGCTATTACATGTTATATCATCAAATAACATATTAGTTAAACATTACCTGCTTGGGTTACTTCCCCATACATCCATTTACTTTTGTTCCTTCCTTTCCTCTTTCTAGCAAGCCTCAATAATCCAGCCAGTGTTTCTTCCTCTACACTACTTCCACCACTTATGATTATTTTCCCCTTTTAGATGTTCTCCCTCACCCACCAATAGCAAAGCAGTGACTATACCAAGGAGTTTCTGGGTATTGTGGGGGTACCATCAACTCCACCAATCTTTGAGAGAAATAGTCAATGTTTTCGGAATTTTATGCAAACTAATTTTTAAATCTACAGATCTCACCTCTTTTCAAACATGTTACCACCCAAAAATCATTTTTTCTAACCAGATATACTGGAGGCATCATTGCTGCAATGTAGGGCACAATCTTTCACATTATCTCCTTCCTGGATGTTCCAGGAGCATTGGAAATGGTCCCTTTTATTTAAGGATTAGTCAGTATAGGAAAATAAATAGTAAGTAGTTAAAGTAAGAAAGGTGAAGGAGTGTCCAAAATCTTATTTTTTAATGTCTTAAATTAAAAAGACATTTTTTTCATTACAAAACCATCATATTCAACCTACATTTACAGGGCATGTTTATGTGTCACGCTCTGTGCTAAACCCTTGACACTCAAGAGAAAGCATAGAGTTTGGCGGTAAACAGTGTGGGCAGGAGTAAGAGAACTGTGGCATTAATCTCGACTCTACCAGCAATCATCTGGTGATCTGGATCATCTCTCTGTCTGTTTCTTCATCTACAAAATGGAGATAAAAGTAGTACCTACATCATAGAGTTACGGGATTGAATGACAAAAAATGTGAAATGCCTGGCACATGGTAGGCATTCAATTCATGTTGGGTGCTATTAATGCCCCCAACAGGTCTTATAGTTGGGAATAAATATATAGATAAATAATTAAGAGCAATCCAAGTGCCATAAGTACCCTGATAGAAGCCTGCACAGGGATCAGTTGCATTAAACAAAGAGGAATCACCAACTCTAGCAAAAGTGCCAGAAAATAATTCATAGAGGAAGTGATAACTGACCCCAGTCTGAAAGTTGAGTAGGAGTTTCCTAGGCAGGGAGGTAGAAGGGGAGGTGGCTTCCAGGCAGACAGAACAGTTGAAGCAAACGCAGTGATGCATGAAATAGATTGTGTGTATGGGGAAATCTATAAGCAGTTCAGTATGACTAGAAAATGAGCTAAAATGAGAGATGTGGCCCAAGGATAATCAGGGTGTAGCTCTTGGAGGGCTTATGCCTTTCTAGAGAGTTCAGTATTTAGTCTGTAGAAAAGAAACCAAAAAACCAAACTCATTGCCATCAAGTAGATTCCAACTCATAGCAACCCTATAGGACAGAGTAGAACTGCCCCATCAGGTTTCCAAGGAGCAGCTGGTGGATTCAAACTGC
>NW_004444084.1:2316048-2368231 GCF_000243295.1 Trichechus manatus latirostris
TTCCAACTCATAGCAACCCTATAGGACAGAGTAGAACTGCCCCATCAGGTTTCCAAGGAGCAGCTGGTGGATTCAAACTGCTGACCTTTTGGTTCACAGCCATAACTCTTAACTACTGTGCCATCAGGACTCCAGTAGAAAAGAAGGATATTTTTAAATGTTTTAAATAAGAGAATAACCCAATCAGATTTATTTTACAAAACTATTACTCTAGCAACAGTGTCACTGGTTTAGAGTGGGGGCAAGACTGGGAGCCAGCTAACCCAGTTAGGCCAGAAGGCAGTGGATAACATATTCAAAGTATTCAAAGAAAAAATTCTCAACCAAGAATCCTATGCCCAGCAAAACTATTTTTCAAAAATGAAGGCCAAATAAAAACATTCCAGATAACCAAAAACTGAGAGAATTCCTTGCTAGAAAACTTGCCTTACAAGAGATACTAAGGGAAATTCTTTAGGCTGAAAGCAAGTGACCCCAGAGAGTAATATGAATCAACGTGAAAAACAAAGACCACCAGTAAAGGTAATTATGTAATTATAAAATCATAAAAGACAATATAAATGCATATTTCTTCTCCTTTCTTAACTGATTTAAAACACAATTGTATAAAAGAATAAGTACATAATTGTACTGTTAGGCCTATAAGGTATAGAAATATATTTTCCAATAACAGCATGAAGTCGGTATATGGAAGCAAAGCTGTATTAGGTTAAGGAAATTATACCAGATGGTAACTAAAATGCACAGAGACAAATGAAGAGAACCAGAGATGGTAAATAAGAAGGTTAATGTAAGAAGAGCTATAAATATATATTTGCTCTCTTTTCTTCTCTCAGCTTCTTTGAAAAACATAACATTATATAAAAAAGTAATTATAACAATGTATTCTTGGGTTTGTAACATATACAGATTTAATATGCATAGCAGTAACACCAAAAATGTCGGGGAGACCAGAACTACGTAAGAGTAATGTTTCTATATCTTAGTGGAATTAAATTAGTATATATCTGAAGCAGATTCTAGTAAATTGAGACATGTATGGTAAGCCTAGAGAAACCACTAAGGAAATAACTCAAAAAATATATAATGAAAGAATCATTAAAGATACTAAAATGTTACATTAGAAAATATTCACAAATACAAAAGAAAGCAGTAAAGGAGGAAAAGAAAAACAAAAAAGACTTGATACATGGAAAACAAAAGGTAAAATGGCAGATGTAGATCCAACCGTATCAACAGTAACATTAAATGTGAATGGATTAAACAATCCAAGTAAACAGCAGAGATTGTCAGACTGCCCCCCCCCCAAAAAAAAAGACCCAACTATATGCATCTGCAGGAAAAATACTTAGATTCAAAGATACAGATAGATTGAAGGTAAATAATGGAAAAAGATACAGCATGAAAACAGCAACCATGAGAAAGCTAGAGTGGTTATGCAATAACCAACAAAATAGACTTTAAAACAAAAAATGTTACTTGAAACAAAGAGGGACATTTTATAATGATAAAAATGTCAATTCACCAGGGGGACAACAATTATGAACATATATGCAGCTAAGAATGGAACCCAAAAATACTGGAAGCAAACACTGAGAGAAATGAAGGGAGAAATTAACAATTCAATAATTAATAATTCAACAGTAATAGTTGGAGACTTCAATACCCCACTTTCAATAATGGATAAAACAACTCAACAGAATATCAAGAAGGAAACAGAGACTTGATTAACACTAAAAACCAAATAGACCCAACAGACATCAATAGAACACTCTACCCAACAGCAGAATATACATTCTTCTTAAATGTCCATAGAACATTCTCCAGGATAGACCATATTCTAGTCTATAAAAAAATTCTCAATAAATTTATAAGGATCAAAATAATACAAGGTATGTCCTCTGGCCACATTGGAATGAAATTAGAAATCAATATCAGAAAACAAGTCAGAAACTCACGTGTATGCAGAAATTAAATAACATACTCCTGAATAACCCATGGAACAAAGAAGAAATCAAAGGGGAAATTATAAAATGCACTGAGGAGAATTAAAATGAAGACACATCATACCAACACTTATGGGATACAGCTAAAGTAGTGCTTAGAGGGAAATTTATGGCTGTAATTGCCCATAGTAAAAGAGAAGAAAGATTTCATATCAATAGCCAATCTTCCCCCCTTAGACCCTGAAAAAAGAAGAGCAAGCAAAACCTAAAGAAAGCAGAGGAAGGAAATAATAAAGATAAGAGTGAAAATAAATGAAATAGAGAATAGATAAACAGTAAAGAAAACCAACAAAACCAAAAGCTGCTTTTTGTAAAAGACCAAAAAAACTGACAAATTTTAACTAGACTGAACAAGTAAAAAAGAGAAGGCCCAAATTACTAAAATCAGAAATGAAAGAAGAAACATTAATATTAACCTTCCAGAAATTAAAAATAATTATAAAGGAATATCATGAACAACTGTGTGCCAAATTGATCTGTAAATTCAACTTTATCCCTATCAGAATACCAGCTGGCTTCTTTGTAGAATTGACAAGCTAATTCTAAAATTCATATGGAATTGCAAGGGACCAAGAATAGCCAAAAAAATTCTTGAAAAAGAAGAATAAATTTGGAGGACTCACATTTCTCCATTTCAAAATTTACTACAAAGTAACAGTAATCAACACAGTGTAGTATTGGCATAAAGATAGACAGACAGATCAATGGAATAAAATTGAAAGTCCAGAAATAGACCCTTACATCTATGGCCAAACGAAATTTCTACAGGGATTCCAAGACCATTCAATGGGAAAGAATAGTCTCTCCAACAAATGGTGCTGGGCCAACTGAATAGCCACAGGCAAAAGAATGAATGTGAAACCCTACCTCATTATCAAAAGTAAAAATTAGCTCAAACTTCATCAAAGACCTGGTATTTTTCATATTGTTACAAACTCTTTGTTCCAGATTATAGAATTAAAACTATAAAACTGTTAGAAGAAAACATAGTGTTATATCTCCATGACTTTGGATTTGGCCATGAATTATTAGATATGACACCAAAACCACAAGCAACAAAAGAAAAAAAAGAGATATATTGGACTTTATCAAAATTAAAAACTTTTTTGCTTAAAAGGACACTATCAAGAAAGTGAAAAGATAACCTACGGAATGAGAGAAAATATTTGCAAATCATATAACTGAAAAAAAGCTTGTATCTAGAATATATAAAGAATGTATAACTCAATAACAAAAGGACAAATTGCCCAGTTAAAAAAATGGGCAGAGGATCTGTATATACAACTGAAGATATATAAAGAAGAAATACAAGTGATAAATAAACACACGAAAAAATGCTCAACATCATTAGTCATCAGGAAAATGGTAATCAAAACCACAATGTGACACCACTTTACACACTAGGATGGCTATAATCAAAAGCCGGATATTAACAAGTGTTGGTAATGATATGGAGAAATCAGAACATTCATACACTGCTGCTGAGAATGTAAATTGGTGAAATCACTTTGGAAAATAGTCTGGCAGTTTCTCAAAAAGTTAATCCAGAATTACCATTTGACCCAGCAAATCACTCCTAGGTAGATACTCAAAAAGAATTGAAAACATCTGTCCACACAAAACCTGTACATAAATGTATGTACACGAATGTTCACAGCAACATTATTCATAAAAAGGTAGAAATAACCCAAATGTCCATCAAGTGATGAATGGATAAATAAAATGTGGCATACTCATGCAATGGAATGTTATTCAGCCATAAAAAAGAATAAAGTTCTAATACGTGCTACAGCATGGATGCATCTGGAAAACACTATGCTAAGTGAAAAAATTTAATTACTATCTCATTCGTATGAAATGTCTAGAATAGTCAAATCTATAGAGACAGAAAGTAGCTTAGTGGTTGCCTAGGGCTTAATGGGATAGGGGGATTGAAGAGGTGACAGCTAAAGGGTACAGGGTTTCTTTCCAGAGTGATGAAAATGTTCTAAAATTGATTGTGGTAATGATAGCACAATTCTGTGAATATACTAAAAACCACTAAATTCTTAAGAGACAGAGAGACTATTATAATAGTCTTATCAGAGCTGATGATTTTTTCAGGTGGGGTGGATTGATTGCCGTTCAAGAAATAGAAAACTAAGGTCTTGGTGACTGATTAGCTGGTGAATATTTCTTCAATAATTGGGGTTTTGATTTTGCCATCTACCAAAATAGTGAACTTATGAAGTAAAGCAGAATTGGGGGAATAAAGAGAAGTTCTATTTTGTAACTGTGTAGTTTGATGTGGCAGTGAGACCCCAGAATAGAAATGTCCAGAGGAGAGTTAGACATACATTCTCATACTCAGGAGAACACAAGATGGAGAGATGGATTTGGAATTCATCATACAATCAGGTGGTAGATGAAGCCATGTGAGAGTATAAACCTACCCAGGAAGAAGGGGGCCAAGGATAATCTGTGATGCTCATTGCAGAAAACATGGAAAACACAAAAGAGAAAGAAATTCCCTCAGCTGCTAGCACAAAAGATAACCATTTAATAGTTTTTCTTGTTTTCCGGTTTCCGCACCCTCATTTTTATATAGTTAAATATGTAAATTTGTATCCTGACATTTTCCACTTAATATTTTAGCATCGATATTTTTCCACATTATTACAAACTCCTTGTTCCAGAATCTTCTCACAGTCTTTGGCCATTTTCTCCATAGGGTCCTGGTTCCTAACTCCCATCTAAGATGGTACATGGTAGCTTCTTGCTCTCCTCCCTTCTCTTCATTCCTGATCACTCTTCCATCCCTCTCAGCTCCCTGCCCTTCTCTAGAGTAGACCCCAAAGGCCCCCTTCCACCATGAAAACCATGTGATTCCTGGCTAGAAGTAGATTATTAACCTCACAGGGAAATTCTGGATTTCCATTTCATTGTCCCTCCTGATCCACACTGGAAAGGTCACCTGAAAGAAATTCCCTGAAAGCATGTGTCTTAGATACCTGATCAGTAAGTTCACCCTTTTGCCATCCTTTCTCACATTCTCTAAGCATCCCTTTAGCAGATTCGACTCCCCATTCAGTACTTCAAAGGAGTCAAAATGGAATCAATTATGCCATTGATGTAGGATAGACGTAATCACGATCAAAACACCAGAAATTCCTAGCAAATCTAAATTCTTAGCATATATATTAAGTTAAACAAAAACGTAGACCTTTACCAAAACAGTCTCCAAGTCCTTAGACTACAAAGGTGGAGAGTAAGATAATATATCTGAAAAATTGCATCAGCTATCCATAGCACTATGATATCGCTAGTAAAGTTTAACTGTCAGCAAGGATTTATTTAATCTCTACCTCCCTTGATCAGTATTTAATGATGAGACAAATGCCTATAGACGAAATGAGCATAGTTATATGTGAATCATTTTTAGTTTGATATTTGGTTTTAACAAACAAAGCCTCAGTGACAAGAAAATGTATGTGATGATTTTAGCAAGTATCTAGTACATAGTTGATTCTTAATAAACATTTATTTCCTTAATATTTAAATTCAACTAATATTTTTTAATGCCTTATTATGTGTCAGGAATCATGCTGGGTTTTTTGTCATATTCTCTCATTTTCCCATTTGCCTTCTCAACAGTCTTGAGCAGTAAGTACTGCTATTTAACAGTTAAAAAACATTGCATCCCAGAGAGGTTAAGCAATTAATTCCAGGTCACATAGGCAAAAAATGGTCAATTGGAGGTTATAATTTATGTTCTCTGAATCCAAATTTAGGAGTCTTTCCCATTCACCATTAATTTATTGTCAGTCAAAATACCTGTACCCATGATTCTCATCTTGTCACATAATCTCTTTTTCGTTTATCCTCTTGGCAAAATCCTCAACACGGGTAGACCTTCTTAACCTTAATTCCGTCTCTGATTAATTTCCCTGGACCAGCTCCAACATTTTCTCTCTCTCTTTTCTTCACCCCTTTTCAACCTTGCCTACTACTGCAGAACATTATCCTGATAAACTGTGTTTAAAGATTAGATAAACCTTAAATTCCTCTATGACTTAGGCTCCCAGGTTAATTACAAAGTTCATTCAACCGCCTACAAATAAGCCTGAGTTAATGGTTCTTAGGGTCAAAATAAACTACAAAAGGCTTATGGCTTGGGCCTGACCTGAGTATCTACATGTGCTGGGCACCTGTGGGTGTGTGTGTGTGTGTGTGTGTGTGTACATAAACTGTTTCTTATCCTTGAGACCACTATTTTCCGAAGCACTTTCTCCTGATCACAGAGCAAGTATATTTCAGATTCAGAGTTCAAACCCAGAGCCATCCAACATACACGTGGTGCTCTTTTCTCTATAACAGAAATCCCCAAATGTTTGTTCACAAACCAAAGTCTAAGTTTTTATACATGTGATTGAGAATTAAAATTCTCCGTTTGATGTTGCTTTTCTAAAATTTCTTCTGAAATTTTATTTACATATAGTATTATTACCTCCATTATCCTCTGAATAGGTATATGTAAGATTTTAGGAGTCACCACTACCCCTGTTAGTGAACTAAACAGACAGATAAAAAGAGAAAACTTTCTTTTTCAGCTCTTTCTATTGGATTAATACTCATCATTTTCTCTTCAAAACTTGGTCCTGTATTATTTCAATTATTTCATTACTCTCAAGAAAGAAGAGGGCTTGTGGTTTGTCTTCATACTTTCCAGACTTCTCCATCCCATTTAATTATAGTATAAGTAGGTTCCAACTTATAATAGGTTCAGTTACAAATGTTCTTTTGTCGGTCACTTGTCTGTAATTGAGAACACATTTTGCCATAAAACAATTTAAATGGTGATTAAGTTTCCAAACTCACTTGTCAATATCTACTTAACATACACAAAGGTAAGGCATAGCTCTAACAACAATAACTCATCTTTAAATTCTCTATTCAGAAGAAGACAAAGGAGGTTAATGGCTTGCACCATTTTCCCTGAGCATGGGGTCAGCACAGGTCTTCCTCTATATCTACAGACATATCAAAGGCCTCTTGGTAGCTTTGTCCTTTCTTTTACATCCCACTTCCCAAATATTTTAAACTTTGGAAGTACCTACCTCACTCCCTCCAATCAAAGTTTCCTCAGTGCAGCTGTCTCAGGGAAGTGAAAGAAAGCAACCTAATGAACAGAGATTAATGTGTAAATAACCGGTATTTCCATTTTTTTTTAAGGATTCTTATTGGTGAGATTTCAGACACTCCAACAATGTGAGCAAAAGAAATCTAGGCTATTGAGGTGCCAGTGTCCCTGAGCTGTTCCTCTGTTTCTCATTTTTTTCCTACCTCCACTCCTGATGCCATGAAATCGCTCCTCCTAATAGTGTATGGGAAACCCTGGTGGCGTAGTGGTTAAGAGTTCAGCTGCTAACCAAAAGGTCAGCAGTTCGAATTCACCAGGTGCTCCTTGGAAACCCTATGGGGCAGTTCTACTCTGTCCTGTAGAGTCGCTATGAGTTGGAATCGACTCAACGGCAACGCGTTTGGTTTTGTTGTTGTTGCTTTAATAGTGTATGGGAGACCCTGGGTGGCACAAATGGTTAAGTGCTCAACTACTAGCCAAAAGGTTGGCAGTTTGAACCCAACCAGAGGCACCTCAGAAGACAGGCCTGGCAATCTGCTTACAAAAGGTCACAGCCTTGGAAACCCTATGCAGCACTTCTACTCTGCACACACGGGGCCATCATGAGTTGGAATAGACTGGACGGCAACTGACGAACAACAATAGTGTATGAGTGCCCTGCCTCCACATCCTCTTTATTGGCACTTCTGAAGACAATGAAATACCGTAAATTATTACCATTTTCATCTGTGCTTCAGGTAACTCAGTACAGTTTTCCCCCTGGCCTACAGGAAGGTTCTAATGGCTTTCCTGGGAAGGGAGTTTGAGGAGTTAGCTTCCACCTCTGCCCCCAACACCCCATTAAGCAGTGCAACCGTCTGGTCAATTTCAGCCTGAATAGTTCTTTCTCACAGTTTGACCCCTGCTCTGTATTATCAGACATTTGTCCTCTGGTCTGTGTAGTCATAGCTACATAAGAGGCACATTTCAGGAGAAGGTGTGCATAATCTCTGCCCCAGGAAACTGCCTAGAAGTCCAACCATCAGGAGAAATTTTATGACTTTTTGGTGGGAAAGGAGTGGTGTGTTCACCCTGGAATGTCCCCAGTGGGAGCTCTGTGCTGATGAAGAGTGGGCTTTCCCACACTTTAAAAGAAGTCTTAGTGAAGAGGTGAGGGTCTGCTTTGCTTTCAAACGGGAACTGTCATGCTGACTCATACAAGTATTTACAAATCTTCAGGGATTTCACTGAGTGGGTCATTGCTGATCCAGAAAAAGAAACAATCTACTATTAGGTCAGTCATATAATCTTTCCAGGAAACAAAAGCAATTTAATTTAATTAATTTATTTAAAAGGCAGAAGCTTAGTTATTCTAGATTGTCTTGCTTCGTATCTGTTGATCATTTACAAACGTTTATTCATTGAACATGCATTATTTGTTCAACACCTCCTCCATGAGTACATAGCAATAAGTCCATGAATAACACACTTTTTGCTTGTAAAAAGCTTACAACTATTTGATGAGTCAAGACATTCATACATGGAAAGAAAGAGAGAGAATAGTTACAATAAATAATAAAGCATTAAAAAAAATGTAGTTTCTTTTGAAAGGCAATTTTTTTAAAGGATTATAGGAATATGTTACTGTGATATATAGAATGACTAATTCTAAGCAATACATCTGGCAATTTTTGAAGAGGCTGTTTAGAGTAAGTTAGTCCCATCCTAGTGTTTCCATAATCTCAGGGGCCTGGGAGAATAGTAATACAACCAGTTGCCATCAAGTAGATTCAGACTCACGGTGATCCAATGTATGTCAGAGCAGAACTATGCTCCATAGGGTTCTCAGTGGCTGATTTTTCTGAAGTGTATCTCCAGGCCTTTCCTCTTTGGTGCCTCTAGGGTGGACTCAAACTGCCAAACTTTTGGTTAGCAGCTGAGCAGGTTAACCATTTGCACCACCCAGGGATAGTAGTAATAGATATCTGTAATCTGGTTTTGGTATTTCAAGAGGCCTAATTAAAAAAAAAAAAAAAAAAAGCCTGTGTGTTTGTGTGTGTGCAAGCACATATGTCATACAGAGAAATCTCCAAATTAAGTCATGGATTAGCCCTAGTTAAATATGCCTGACCATCCACAACCAATAAGAACCTCTTGTTAATATTATTTATGAAATAACACTTCTTCCAGCTATGATGAAAGGAAAAGGAAAATGGAAAAAGACTATCCAAAGAATACTGAAGAAGAATTTTCAGGAGTAAGTGGTCAAATAGATGCTGCTGTGGAATTAAATGGTGAGTGTTTCCACCTAAAACTATTTCTTTGTGGAAATTGTAATAAGACATCTGGGCTCTGCTTTAACACAACAGAAAATGGATTTCCAAATGGGAGTCTTTGTTGCTTTACAAGTTTAGCTACCCTGATTATCCACTAGAAAGAGCCACCATAAAAGGTGTGCCGTTGTGGTTCTCTCTTTGCTAATAGAAAAGTTTTAAAAGTATACATTCAATCCATTAGTTGGCTAGATCACAAAGTCCACCCAGGTTAAAATTACCATTTTCATCTTTAAAAACACACATACTTTCAACCTTTCCAGTGTCTTTCCCCAGTCTATCACTCCAACTCCTGAACTTTAACACATAGCTAGGAAAGTTGAATTGAACTAGACTGGAAAATTTCAACTGAATCTGTTGAATCAATCAGTCAACACATCCTTCTTGAGTGTTAGCACAGAGCTGGGCACTGTTCAGGAATGCAAAGAAAGTTCCAAACATTGCCTCTGCTCTCCAGGAATGGTCAGCATCTTTGGAAAATATCTATTCATCCAACAGATATGAAATTACGGGAGAACAAGACAACCTATAATTTAACATTGAATCATGTAATATCATCTTCACAATAATTGCAAAAGGTGATCTGAGAAAGGAAAGATCGGCATTAGCAGCCATAGCTGGAGATTTCACGGTGGAACTTCAGCTGGATTTTGAAGAATGGCTAGAGATTTGACTAGGGAGAGGAAAGATGGGGCATGGATTCCTGAAGGCGAACAGCCTTATGAGAAGCACAAAGCATAATTGAGCACGACATGTGTGGGTGACCTTGAAGGAAAGGCCATCCCCTGGCTGGAACAAACAGAAAAGATGAGAGGTGATAGAGAAGTTAGGGGTGTCCGGTTCTAGGGCTGTGCAAGAGCCAAGCAGAGGCCTAGCTAACTGGAACCGGACAAATTCCCAGTTGCCCTCTGGTGCCACCTTGAGAATGCTGCAATTACAAATTCTTCCATTTATATATTTGCAAGTCATTTCTGGTAACTATAATCTCAACTTTGTCTCTTTTAGGCTACATTTACTTCTTTTCAGGACCAAAAGCATACAAGTATGATACAGAGAAGGAAGATGTGGTTAGTGTGGTGAAATCGAGTTCCTGGATTGGTTGCTAAACAGAAAAGTCTAGTCTTTCCCAAAGAATGGTGACTACAAGCAGCTCTAACTGGATATTAAAGACTGAAGCAGAATGTAGGATAGGGATTCTTCCCACAGCCTTCGATTCTAAGGGTAATTTAGAGTTCATTGAAAATAATCATGCTTCTGGATTTTATCACAGTTATGTATTCAGAGATTTTTTTCCAAATGAAAAACTCCTATATGGCCAACTTTATACAAAATCAGAATCAACACAATGCACTCTTCAATTAGACACCTATTATTTTTTTCTTGCCCAATATATTGAAGCAAATTGTTTCGTTTGGATTTTATTCCTAGGGAGAAGCCTACTTGTGGATTTCCTGTAATATATTATAATTTTTTAATAGGAAGTGTCATTACCTTATAAATTATAATTATTGGCCTTTCAAAGCAGTGGATTTTGTAGCCTTGACATTTGTTATGATGAATATAAACTTTCTCATTGCTACTTCAAAACATATCACAAACAAAATACTGCACAGGGCTTAGTTTTTGTTGTTTGTTTACTCTCTGTGTACTCACTATTCTCTGAAATAGGTTATGTTAAGCAAATGAGTTTTTATACTAGGCAGGAGATGGGAACTATGCAACAGGGAAACTTTCCACAGAAGCCAATAAAATAGAACAGTTGCTCATTTCTCTTCTGTTAATATTTACTAGCTTCAAACTTTATTTGCAACAAATTCTGTGTACCTATTGGAAACTGTAAACCATGAGATAGTATCTCATGAGTATACAGACCCAGAAGAAATAGCAACAGTAACTCACTCCATTTCCTGCCTCCTGACAATAATGTTCTTAATGAAATAGTTTTTCATTTAAGGCAGTTCATCCTTTTGTTTTAGTTTTTCTTCCAGCTTAGTTTTCCTGTTTTGTTTTATTTAGTTTTTCCTCCTTAGTCATCAGCAGGGATAGAAGACAGCTAGCTGTCTGTTATTCTTTTTTTTTTTTTAAATCATCCTTTACAATGTAAGAATTTTAAAACATTTCAGTGGTTCTAAGTTTAATTGATGAAATACATGTAAAGTACTTCATACACTGCCTGGCACATCTAAACTGTTCAACAATTAGCTGCTATTATTACCATGATTTATTAAATTTGTTTCACGTAGTCACTAAAAAGACTTGGTAGAAGGGAAGATGGGGCAGTTACTCAAAGTTACTGTAAGCTTTCTATCTGGTGTCTGTTACCGGAAGTGGCCATTTGTGGCCAACCAGATGCCGAATATTTGGCTGTTGAAGACAAGGTCAGGTGCTTTTGCTCTCCAATGTCAAGCTGTCTCTATGGAGTGACAAAAGAATGACTTGCAAAAACAGTCAGCTAAGAAGAGTTTCTTAGTACCAATCTGCAAGGTGGGAAAACAGGCTGGCAATTCCCCAGAAAGTTCAACATAGAGTTACGATTTAAAAAAAAAAAAAAAAAACCCATTGCCATAGAGTTGATTCCGACTCACTGTGACCCTATAGGACAGAGTAGAACTGCCCCATGGGGTTTCCAAGGAGCGGCTGGTGAATTCAAACCGCCGACCTTTTGGTTAGCAGCTATAGCTTTTAACCACTGTGCCACCAGAGTTACCATATGACCCAGCAATTCCACTCCTAGCTATACACTCAAAAGAATTGAGAACATATGTCCACACAAAAATTTGTACACAAATGTTCCTAGCAGCATTATTCATAATAGCCAAAAAGTGGAAACAACCCAAATGTGCATCAAGTGATGAATGGATAAGTAAAATGTGGTGTATCCATACAATGGAATGTTATCCTGCCATAAAAAGGGATGAAGTACCAATACGTGCTACAACATGGATGAACCTTGAAAACATTAGGCTAAGTGAAAAAAACCAAACACAAAGACTACATATTGTATGATTCATTTATATGAAATGTCCAGAATAGGCAAACCTATAAAGACAACAAAACCATTAGTAGTTGCCTAGGGCTGGGGCGAGGGGAGGGGATGAGTTTGGGGAGAAGTAGGGAATGACTACTAATGTGTACAGGATTTATTTTTTGGGGGATAAAAATGTTCTAAAAGTGATTGTGGTGATGGTTATGCAACTCTGTGAATACACTAAAAGCTATTGAATTGTACACTTTAAATGGGTGAATTTTTGGTATGTGAATGATACCTCAATAAAGCTGTAATATCTATTAAAAATAAACAAGGAGATCAAGACGGTGTGATAATCCGTGCAGGTCATGCATCCTGGCCACTGTGGCAGGGACCACACGGCCAGGAAGTCACAACCTAGAGATGCCTGGAAGTCCTCCTTGACTCCAATGCTAGCCCAAGGGCATGCACCTTGTAGACACTTCATTAAATAAAAGAATTTTACTGAAGGCAATAAAGCATGTGCTCTGGGGTCAGACTGACAGGATTTAAACCTCAGATCTCCTATTTTTCTCTGCATGGTGTTGGTCAAGTCCCCTTATCTCTCTCTGTTTCCTCCTTTGCAAAGTTGGAAGTAAGAATAGTTCTTACCTCTTAGGGATGTTGAGAGGCTTAAATATATGAGTGAAAATATGCAAAGTTCTTAGAGTAGTCTCTGGCAGTCTAGAGGAGCTCTATCATTGTCCTCAAAGCAGTTAGAATTAATTTTGTTTTGAGGTATTTTGGAGGGTTACTATTATCCGTTGACATAGCTGAAGACCTGCTGAACTGTAGCACCATAAGGACTGATAATCACTGACCTGAAATTGTTCTTTTCCAGGCTTCAAATTAAATCAATAATCAGATAATATGCTGACTGTGGTTAACACTTACCCCCTCTCAAAAAAAAAAAAAAATTCCTATAAATCATCATCCTTTGGTTGAGTCCAAGAACTCCTGGCTCCCAGGTATAATTAGTATGTATTTTGGAAAGATATAATCTCTCTAAAGGACAAGAAACAGTGATTGTGTTTGGGCCCTAAACTCTATCAGAACATCTAGATCTTCGTTAGATACAAGAACTTTGTGCAGAAATAATTTATAATAATTTATAACACTTGGCTTCAGAGAAACTGAGTTAAAAAAAAAAAAAAAAATGTTTTGTTAAGTAACAGTTTTGGACCAAGCAAGGTACAATTCTCTTTTGGGAGTAAGAGGGAACGGAACACTTTCTGATGACCTCTGTGTGCTATCCTTACTAACCTCAGTAATGACTGTTTACGGGCAGCCCAGAAGCCCATTGAAAGTCTATTAAGGGACTAATGGATTCATTCTGGTTATGGTTTACTTACCAGCTCTGCATATAATTTTCTGTGGTTAGAACCAAGCTGTCTTCCATTTAACTTTGTGTGAAATGACAGAATTAACTTTGCCTATTAGGTCTTCTGTTCTTTTGGCAACAAACTATGCAGTTTTTTACTTAGAATTCTGTGTGAAATATATAAAAATCACCACTGGGTCTTCACAGTGTTTTCATTTACATATCATCCAGGTGTTTTCTCTTTATTCTTGTTTTTAGCCATTTCCTTTTACAGGCAATGATATTGAAGGTCCTTTGTGAATTTTCAGAGCTAAAATTACCAAATGAAATGCCATTTGAGAGGAAATACACAATGCTGTCAGTAGGTTGGGGCTTTAGACTTCCTTAATGGAGCATGGAAGAGTTCTAGTAAAAAGACTTTCTGTATTTCTCAGAGGTCATCCTCTCCCTCCCTCCCCTATAGGCCTGAGTAAAAGGGAGAACGGCATCCTCTGATCATCTTCCATCTGTTCAAACTGTCTCTGGCACCAAGCCCATCCCAAAGTGGATTGTCAATATGACCAGACTAAAAGACATCCTATTCTACTCAAAATGGTACAACCTCTGCCTTGCTCCCACCAAATAGACTCTTGGAATCGAACTAGGAGGAAAATGGGAAAATGTGCTTGTAATAAATTTTAGTGGGAAATTAGTGCTTAACTTTGGGGCCAAAAGAGGACTCTTTTTTTTTTTTTTTATATCTATCATTTTCCTCCTCCTTTATTCTTTTTATCTTCTTTATTGTACTTTAGATGAAGGTTTACAGAACAAATAGTTTCTCATTAAACAGTTAGTTTTATGACATTGGTTAACAACCCCAAGACGTGTCAACACTCTCCCTTCTCGACCTTGAGTTCCCTATTACTAGCTTTCTTGTCCCCTCCTGCCTTCTAGTCCTTGTCCCTGGGCTGTTATGTCCCTCTAGTCTCGTTTTGTATTATCGGCCTGTCTAATCTTTGGCCAAAGAGTGAACCTCGGGAGTGACTTCATTACTGAGCTAAAAGCGTGTCCAGGGGCCATACTTTTGGGTTTTCTCCAGTCTCTGTCAGTCCAGTAGGTCTGGAAGAGGACCCCTTTTTAATGCATGTATCCACATTTTAATCTCTTTTCCATTATTCTTTATCTAACATCCTTTTCTTTATATCTAAATATCATTAAAAAATATTTTGGGATGAAATTAAACTGCTTTGTTACACAATGCAGCATGTTGTTCTGACATGAGTGGGAGGAGAGGGCAGAATAGAAGACTGAGAAGGTCAGTAAGAAAACAACTGCAGAAGACCAGGTGAGAAATGTAACATGTAAGTCCATCTCAGATCATCTGCCGGAGAAAAAAAGCATGTCTATATATATAAATAGTTGGCAATTTGTTTATCCTTATAAAATCCCAGGCCTGTAATGCAATGATAGCTAATGTGAGCTTTTGAGGTTGGGTAGTAAATGTGTTTACAGCTGCCTCTATTGAGGATGGGATGTCAAAAATCCTATTAGAGCATATTCCATCAGAATCGCAGATTGCCCAATGATTCTGGTGTGTTGATTTGCTAAACTTTAGACATATTTCTATGTATGAATCAGTAATTTCAGAAAGTTAATACTTTCCTCAGCAGTTTCTTTTGAAAGACTTCATGTCTGCTCTAAAATAGTTTTATCTCCATAAATAAACAGTTCAGTCTTTTTGAAGGATCTAGCTACTCCACCATCTTCACCCTCAGTATTCATTAAAAAATTTTTTATTAAGTATTTACTCTGGGGAGAAAGCAGTCTCTATTCTCAAGGAGCTACATTCTAGTGTAAACTTCTGCCCACAAGGAGCTTACATTCTAATGGGAGAGGTAAACAATATTCAAACCAAAAAATAAATTTAAAAATAATAAAGGATGGTAAAAAATGCTATGAAAAAAATAAAGTATGGAAGGGGATAAAAAGGTGCCATTTTATAAAAGGGTCCTCGGAGAAAGCCCATACTAAGTCAATGACATTTGTGTAGAGACTTCAGTGAAAGAGGGGTAGGGGGAGCCATGTGAGTATCTAGGCATTTTAGGCAGAGGAAGCAATAAGAACAAAGGCTTGAGGAGGGAAGCGGTTGGGCATGTTTGAGGCACAGCAGGAAGGCTAGTATGATGGAGCCAGTGAGTAAGAAAGAAAGCCGAGAGAGATGAAGTCAGAGAGGCAGCCAGGGGCCAAACCATAGCCTCATGGGTCACATGAGGAGATCAGATTTCACTCTGATGTGATGAGAATAATCCACTGAAGGGTTTTGAGTAGATGCAGAACACGATCTGACTTAGGTTCAAAAGCATCACTGTGGCTGCTGGGTAGCAAACAGACTGTAAGGGCACATGAATGTATGCAAGGACACAGGACAGTGCCATTGTTCAGGCTAAAGATAATGGTGGTGTTTACTAGGGAGGTAACAGTGAAGGTGATGAGAATGGTCAGATTGAGGGACCTTTCTGGGTAAAGCTGACAGTATTTGTTCCTAAAGTGTACATGGGAGTTGGGGGAAAAAAAGAGAAATAAGAATGACTCCAACGTCTTTGGCCTAAGCAAGAGGAGAATGGTAGTGAAATGAGGAAGGCTAGAGGAGAAGCAGGTTTACGAGGGCTAGAAATCAAGAGTGCAATTCTGAACGTGTTGAGTTGAAATGCCTATTAGATAACCAAGAGGAGGTATCCAATTAGATAGATGTAAAAAGCTTGAATTCAAGGAAGAGTTTGGGGCCAGAGGTAGAAATTTGGGAGTCATAGCTTTATATTCTTACCGACTTCTCCTTTTGATCCCCTTCCCCCAGACTATTGTAGAATTTGGGACAAAATGGATAAAAGAATCAAAAGCAGTTAAAAATTATCTCAAGTTTTTTTTTAATCACCATCCAGTGCTCAGTCTATTAATCCATGCGTCTTTCCTTCTTCAAGAACATATTCCGTTTTTCAAAAAGTGGTGCATAATTTTGGATGGCTTTTTTTTTTTTTAGTTTTACATTTCTTGTTTCTAAAAGCAAAGAATGAATCACAAAAGAAAAGAATTAAGGAATGTTTCTTCTGAAAGACTAGGAACTTTTAAAAAGGGTAAAAGATAGTTCAATATTTTTTAATTCCATTTTAGTTCTTACAGGGAAAATATTTCTGCTTAAAATCTCACCAAACCTCACACAGAAAGTGGTTGGCAAGGTACCCTCAGCACCTGCCACATTCCTTTGTCTTCACCTGAAAAACAGAGTCACTATGCCTTTACCTCAGATCAAGGACTTCCCTGCTACTCAAATCAATATAGGCAACGATTATGCCTGGAGCCTCAGTCCAGCCATCTAATGAGGCTTGGAATCTAAAGGGCCAGTCTCGCTCTCCAGTGGGCCAGTATACCAAGAGCTGGAATGAATGACAGTCACTTATGACCTTCCTGTCTGATCCCTGGCTATGATGACCCACTGTGTGAAACCAGTTTCTTTTCCCAGCACACAGATTCCTAGCCCTGCTTTGAACCCCAGCCCACTTGGCTGGTGTCCCAGAATTATATTCTGCGCTATCATTTTTCAGCATCATTGTATACCTGATTTCCTTTGAGATTCACAATAACCCTGAGAGGTATTATTTCCAGTCACACAAGTTAAGACTAGGAATGTCATAACCCTGAGAGGTATTATTTCTAGTCACACAGGTAAGACTAAAAAAGTACATGAACATGTACAGAGAGGAAAAATCAACGCTAACGAATGGCCAAGTGAGTGGTATATACCACATGTGCTGTTGTTGTTGTTAGGTGCCGTCAAGTTGGTTCCAACTCATATCAACCCTATGTACCACAGAATGAAACACTGCCCACTCCTGCACCATCCTCACAATCGTTGCTATGTATGAACCCATTGTTGCAGCCACTGTGTCAATCCATCTCACTGAGGGTCTTTCTCTTCCTTGCAAACCCTCCACTCCACCAAACATGATCTCCTTCTCTAGGGGCTGATCCCTCCTGATAAGATGTTCAAAGTATGTGAGATGAAGTCTTGCCATTCTTGCTTCTAAGGAGAATTCTGGCTGTACTTCTTCCAAAACCAGTTTGTTCATTCTTCTGGCAGTCCATGATATATTCAATATTCTTCATCAACACCATAATTCAAAGGCATTAGTTCCCCTTCAGTCTTCCTTATTCATTGTCCAGCTTTTTCACAATACAAGGCAATTGAAAATACCGTGGCTTTGGGTCAGGCTCACCTTAGTCTTCAAAGTAACATCTTTGCTTTTTAGCATTTTAAAGAGGTCTTTTGCAGTGGATTTGCCCAATGCAATATATTGTTTGATTTCTTGACTGCTGCTTCCATGGGTGTTGATTGTAGATCCAAGTAAAATGAAATCCTTGATAACTTCTATCTTTTCTCCATTTATCATGATGTTGCTTATTGGTCCAGTTGTGAAGATTTTTGTTTTCTTTATGTTGAGGTGTAATCCATACTGCAGGCTGTAGTCTTTGATCTTCTTCTGTAAGTGCTTCAAGTCCTCTTGACTTTCAGCAAGCAAGGTTTTGTCATCTGCATATCTCAGGTTGTTAATGAGTCTTCCTCCAATCATGATGCGGTGTTCTTCTTCATATAGTCCAGTTCCTCCGACTATTTGCTCAGCATACGTGTTACAGACACCCAAATGAGAAAAATGTGGCATTAAGGAAGGGGAAAGGAAAGGAAACTTGGGAAGCTTTTATAAACCTTCCTAAGAATCGGAGCTGACTCAACAACTAATACCAACAACTAATGAACTTTAATTTTGTTATTTTATAACACTCATACTGTGAGTGGTTATGTTTAAGTGTCAAAATTTCTACTTTTCCATGAACATTCCCACATAACCTCTCTCTCTCTTTCTCTGTCTCTGTTGATTAACAAAAGACCAAAAAAAAAAAAAAAAAAAAAACCTCAAACCTGTTGCTGTCGAGTCATTTCCAACTCATAGCGACCCTATAGGAGACAGCAGAACTGCTCCCAAAGGGTATCCAAAGAGCAGCTGGTGGATTGGAACTGCCAACCTTTCTTGGTTAGCAGGCGAGCTCTTAACCACTGTGCCACCAGGGCTCCTAATAGACTACTGTACAGTGTAAACATAATTGTTATATGCACTGGGAAACCCAAAAATTCATGTGACTTGCTTTATTGTTATATTCATTTTATTGCTACGGTCTGGAACTGAACCCACAATACCCATAATATCTCCAAAGTATGCCTGTATATATGTATGTATGTATGTGTGTATATATATCTTTTTTTTTAATTTTCTAATCTGTTCCTTCATCTATTTGTCTATGTTTATGCCAATATCATAGTCTCTTGATTACTGTACTTGGAAAGAAGTCTTGAATCAGGTAGTGGTGCTGCTCCAACTTTGCTCTTCTCTTTCAAAACCATTTTGGAGAATCTAGGTCATTTCATTTGCATATAAATTCTAAAATCATTATGGCAATTTCTTTTAAAAACCTGCTGTGATTTTGATTGAGATTGGATGGAATCTAGATCAATTTGGGCAGACTTTATATCTTAACAGTACTGAACCTTTCACTCCGTGAAAACAGTATATTTCTCCATTTATTTATAATTTCTTTAATTTCATTCACAATGTTTTATAGCTGGCAGTGTCCAGGTCTTGTACATATTCTGTTCAATTTATCACTAAGTATTTCATATATTTGACCCTGCTGCAAATGGAATTCTATTTTCATTTCAATTTACAATTGTTCATTGATAGTACATAGAAATACTACTGATTTTTGTATATTGACCTTGGATCCTAAGAAATTACTAAATTTACTTATTACTTCTAGTAGACTTTTTTGGTAAATTCCTTAGGATTTTCTACGTAGACAATTACATCTATATAGAAATTATTTTACTTTTTCCTTTTCAATCTTTATGCCTTGGACCTCCAGTGCAATGTTAACTAAAAGTGTTTGGAACAGACATCTTTGCTTGTTCTCATTCTTACAGGGAAGGCATTCTGTCTTTCACCATTAAGTACTATGGTGTTAACTATAAGCTGTTTGTAGTTGTCTTCTATTGCTAGTTTGGTGATAATTTTTATATGAAGGGATATTGAATCTTGTCAAGTGATGTTCTGCATATTGACATCAAAGACATCATACATGAAGAAAGCTAGAGGCCATTGAAAAGACAGGAAAGAAAGAAAAGACCAAAATGGATGTCAGAAGAGACTCTGAAACTTTCTCAAGCATAGAGTAGCTAAAGCAAAAGGAAGAAACGATGAAGTAAAAGAGCTGAACGGAAGATTTCAAAGGTCGGCTCGAGAAGACAAAGTAAAGTATTATAATGCAATGTGCAAAGATCTGGAGTTAGAAAACCAAAAGGGAAGACCATGCTCAGCATTTCTCAAGCTGAGAGAACTGAAGAAAAAATTTGAGCCTTGAGTTGTAATGTTGAAGGATTCTACAGGAAAAATACTAAACGATGCAGGAAGCATCAAAAGAAGATGGAAGGAATACAGAGAGTCACTGTACCAAAAAGAATTGGTCAACATTCAACCATTTCAAGAGGCAGCATATGATCAAGAACTGATGGTACTGAAGGAAGGTGTCCAAGCTGCACGGAGAACATTGGCAAAAAACAAGGCTCCAGGAACTGACAGAATACCAACTGAGATGTTTCAACAAACAGATACAGCACTGGAAGTGCTCATTCATCTATGCCAAGAAATTTGGTAGACAGCTACCTGGCCAACTGACTGGACGAGATCCATATTTGTACCCATTCCAAAGAAAGGTGATCCAACAGCATGCGGAAATTATCAAACAATACCATTAATATCACACCCAAGTAAAATTTTGCTGAAAATCATTCAAAAATGATTGCAGCAGTACATGGACAGGGAACTGCCAGAAATTCAAGCCGGATTCCAAAGAGGGTGTGGAACAAGGACTATCATTGCTGATGTCAGATGGGTCTTGACTGAAAGCAGAGGAAGACCTTCAATGCGATGGATTGACACAGTGGCTGCAACAATGGGCTCAAGCATAACAATGATTGTAAGGATGGCACAGGACCGGGCAGTGTTTCATTCCATTCTGTATAGGGTCACTGAGTCGGAACTGACTGGACGGCACCTAACAACAACAATATTGTGGGGGCACTCTGGGTTAATTTTTTAAATTTCACTGTGAAATAATGTTTACAATTAAAGCCAACACTTTTAAAGCTAAAATTAAATAAAAGAAGACAGCCCTCTAAGTCAAAACACTGCTTTCTCCTTCCACTTTGCCAGGCGCTGATCTTCAGAAAATTAGTTACTGGGTGGCGCCACTAAGAAACAGGACATCTGAGAGAAGGGACACTTCCTGTGGCGGTGCCTTTGAAGGCAACCGATGTGGCCTCTGGAAGCACCTGGAGGCAGCACCTGGTATCTGGCAGCTGTTGTTCCTTTAGATCTGGGGAAATGTAGGCTGGTCCACAGCCTCCAGGCAAGACCTAACAGCTACTCCCTTGTCTGTGTTTTAAACTGAAAGAAGCCTTCCAACCAGTACCTGATAGGCAATTGGAGATGTGTCTATTACTGAGGCAATATGATGCCAAAATAATTGACTAAATGAAAAAATTTTGTTCAGTATTTTTGGGTACAATCACAGTTTTATCAAAAGCATAAGAAACCCTTGGAATTGGAAGATTTGACCGTTGAGGTTTCAGCTTTTTGCAATCACAGAATGTTCAAGGAATTGGGTTTGCCATTTTACTAAAGCATAAATCTGGTGCACTTGCATGAGGTTGGTGTGTGGGAGAGAAGTACTTGAACAGTAAATCCTGCTACCACCTGACATCCACATTAATGTCTTAATTATCTGTTATATGCACTACACTCTAGGGAGCAGAAAAATACAAATTACAACATATAAGAAATTCTCCTTGCCAGCAAAGAATATTCCTTGTCATTAGAGAGATAAAGAGTTAATATGATGGATATCAACACCAGAGACAACATGATCAAGAGCCAAAAAGTGCTATAAGAAAATGCCAGGAAAGTCAAGAGGCTCATGAGTGATTATGAAGGAATGAAGTTTTGAATCCCATTTTGAAAGAAGTATAGGATTTGGGCACATGGAAAAAGAAGGGTGGGCATTCCAGAAAAAGGGAGGAGTTAGAATAGAGAGATAGTACCAGGAAAAGGAACAACTTTAGAACGTGTATGGTATGGACTGTGTACTAGGAAAAGAATATTCCTTTGGTGGTAGAATTAGATTGAATAAAAAGTGAAAATTTTTCACAAGAGGAAAATAGTATTGAGTGATATCTATTGTGTGCCAGGCACTTATACCTCATTTTCTTATTTAATCCTTAAATAAAATAAGTCCTCTGTGAGAAAAAGATCATTATCATATTACAGATGGGACATGAACAAAACTTAAAGTGTTAAATGACTTGACTAGCTGGAATTTGTACCCAAAACTTCTGATTTCCAGCTCTTCTAACCATGTTGTTGTGTGCCATCAAGTCAATGCCAACTCATAGCGACCCTACTGGACAGAGTAAAACTGCCCTATAGGGTTTCCAAGGCCATAATCTTTACAGAAGCAGACTGCCACATCTTTCTCCTGTGGAGCAGCTGGTGGGTTTGAACCACTGACCTTTTGGTTAGCAGCCAAATGTTTTAACCACTGCACCACCATAAGGTAAAACTTGAGCTAGTTCCCAACAGGTAAGGATTTGAATAAGTACTAGATGCTAAACTCCTAGATGTCAAGAACTCTGATGCCCTGATGATGCAGTGGTTAAAGAGCTTGGCTGCTAACCGAGAAGGTGGCAGTTCAAATCTACTAGCTGCTCCTTGGAAACTCTATGAGGCAGTTCTACTCCATCTTATAGGGTCGCTACAAGTTGACTTCCCCCACGTGTTTGTCAGTTTGTCATACTGTGGGGGCTTGTGTGTTGGTGTGATGCTGGAAGCTATGCCACTGGTATTCAGACCTTGCTGAAGACAGACTAGGAAGAAGGACCCAGAAGTCTACTTCTGAAAAGAATTAGCCAGTGAAAACCTTATGAATAGCAGCGGAACACTGTCTGATATAGTGCCAAAAGATGAGCCCCCCAGGTTGGATGGCACTCAAAAGACAACTTGGGAGGAGCTGCCTCCTCAAAGTAGAGTCGACCTTAATGACATGGATGGAGTCAAGCTCTCAAGACCTTCATTTGCTGATGTGGCCTGACTCAAAATGAGAAGAAACAGCTGCAAACATCCATTAATAATCGGAACCCGGAATGTACGAAGTATGAATATAAGAAAACTGCAAATTGTCAAAAATGAAATGGAATGCATAAACATTGATATCCTAGGCATTAGTGAGCTGAAATGGACTGGTATTGGCCATTTTGAATTGGACAACTATATGGTCTACTATGATGGGAATGACAACTTGAAGAGGAATGGCGTTGCATTCATCTTCAAAAAGAACATTTCAAGATCTATCCTGAAGTACAACGCTGTCAGTGAGAGGATAATATCTATATGCCAACAAGGAAGACCAGTTAATACAACTATTATTCAAATGTATGCACCAACTGCTAAGGCCAAAGATGAAGAAATTGAAAATTTTTACCAACTTCTGCAGTCTGAAATTGATCGAACATGCAATCAGGATGCATTGCTTATTACTGGTGATTGGAATGAGAAAGTTGGAAACAAAGAAGAAGGATCGGTAGTTGGAAAATACAGCCTTGGTGATAGAAATGATGCCAAGATTGCATGATAGAATTTTGCAAGACCAATTACTTCTTCATTGCAAATGCCTTTTTTCACCAACATAAATGGCAACTATACATATGGACCTCGCCAGATGGAATACACAGGAATCAAATCGACTACATCTGTGGAAAGAGACAATGGAAAAGCTCAATATCATCAGTCAGAAAAAGGCCAGGGGCCGACTGTGGAACAGATCATCAATTGCTCATATGCAAGTTCAAGTTGAAACTGAAAAAAATTAGAACAAGTCCACAAAAGCCAAAGTACAATTTTAGTATATCCCACCTGAATTTAGAGACCATCTCAAAAATAGATTTGACACTTTGAACACTAATGATCGAAGACCAGATGAGTTGTGGAATGGCATCAAGGACATCATACATGAAGAAAGCAAGAGGTCATTAAAAAGACAGGAAAGAAGGAAAAGACCAAAATGGATGTCAGAAGAGACTCTGAAACTTGCTCTTGAACATCAAGTAGCTAAAGCAAAAGGAAGAAATGATGAAGTAAAAGAACTGAACAGAAGATCTCAAAGGGCAGCTCGAGAAGACAAAGTAAAGTGTTATGATGACATGTGCAAAGAGGTGGAGATAGAAAACCAAAAGGGAAGAACATGCTCGGCATTCCTCAAGCTGAAAGAACTGAAGAAAAAAATTCAAGCCTCGAGTTGCAATATTGAAGGATTCCATGGGGAAAATATTAAACGATGCAGGAAGCATCAAATAAAGATGGAAGGAATACACAGAGCAAAAAGAATTGGTCGATGTTCAACCATTTCAAGAGGTAGTATATGATCAGGAACCGATGGTACTGAAGTAAGAAGTCCAAGCTACACTGAAGGCATTGGCGAAAAACAAGCCTCCAGGAATTGACGGAATATCAACTGAGATGCTTCAACAAATGGATGCAGCACTGGAAGTACTCACTCGTCTATGCCAAGAAATTTGAAAGACAGCTACCTGGCCAAGCAACTGGAAGAGATCCATATTTATGCCTATTCCCAAGAAAGGTGATCCAACCGAATGTGGAAATTATCGAACAATATCATTAATATCACAGGCGAGTAAAATTTTACTGAAGATCATTCAAAAGAGGCTGCAGCAGTATGTCAACAGGGAACTGCCAGAAATTCAGGCTGGATTCAGAAGAGGACGTGGAACCAGGGAAATCCTTGCTGATGTCAGATGGATCCTGGCTGAAAGCACAGAATACCAGAAAGCTGTTTACCTGTGTTTTATTGACCATGCAAAGGCATTCGATTGTGTGGATCATAATAAATTATGGATAATATTGCAAAGAATGGGAATTCCAGAATATTTAATTGTGCTCATGAGGAACCTGTATACAGATCAAGAGGCAGTTGTTCAGACAGAACAAGGGGATACTGCGTGGTTTAAAGTCAAGAAAGGTGTGTGTTAGGGTTGCATCCTTTCACCATACCTATTCAATCTGTATGCTGAGCAAGTAATCCAAGAAGCTGGACTATATGAAGAAGAAGGGGGCATCAGGATTGGAGGAAGACTCATCAACAACCAGTGATATGCAGATGACACAACCTTGCTTACTGAAAGTGAAGAGGACATGAAGCACTTACTGGTGAAGATCGAAGACCACAGCCTTCAGTATGGATTACACCACAACATAAAGAAAACAAAAATCCTCACAGCTGGACCAACAAGCAACATCATGGTAAACGGAGAAAAGATTGAAGTTGTCAAGGATTTCATTTTACATCCATAGAAGCAGCAGTCAGGAAATCAAAAGACACATTGCATTGGGCAAATCTGCTGCTAAAGACCTCTTTAAAGTGTTGAAAAGCAAAGACGTCACCTTGAAGACTAAGGTGCGCCTGACCCAAGCCATGGTATTTTCAATCACATCATATACTTGCAAAAGCTGGACAATGAATAAAGAAGACCAAAGAAGAATTGACACCTTTGAATTGTGGTGTTGGCAAAGAATATTGACTATACCACTGACTGCCAAAAGAACAAACAAATCTGTCTTGGAAGAAGTACAACCAGAATGCTCCTTAGAAGCAAGGAGGGCGAGACTACGTCTTACATACTTTGGACATGTTGTCAGGAGGGATCAGTTCCTGGAGAAGGACATCATGCTTGGTAAAGTAGAAGGTTAGCAAAAAAGAGAAAGATCCTCAACGAGATGGACTGACACAGTGGCTGCAACAATGGGCTCAAGCATAACAACAATTGTGAGCATGGCGTAGGACCAGGCAGTGTTTCGTTCTTTGGTGCACAGGGTCGCTATGAGTCAGAACTGACTTGACGGCACCTAACAACAATAACAACAACAACAACAAGTTGACTGACAGCAATGGGCTTGGGTTTGGGCTTGGGACTGTTATATTGGGCCTATGATGTGAAAGACTCTGAAAATCAAACTGAAGAGACAGACTTTATTCAACAAACAATACAGATCACCAAATGGAATTTTCAAAATGGAGCCACAGGGTAAAGATTGTATTTTAAATAATTTAAACTAATAAGTTCTCATTTACCCACTGCCGTCGAGTTGATTCCACCTCATAGCAACCCTATAGGACAGATTAGAACTGCCCAATAGGTTTCCAAGGAGCAGCTGGTGGATTCGAATTGGTGACTTTTTGTTTAGCAGCCGAGCTCTTAACCACTGCACCACCAGGGCTCCAAGTTCTCATTAGGTTAACTGAAAGCATTAATTATTTATGTACAAGGTATGGATATTCCTATTGCCATCAAGCTGATTCTGACTCATGGCGATTTCATGTGTTACAGAGCAGAACTGATCCATAGGGTTTCCTTGGCTGTAATCTTTAAGGAGGCAGATCACCAGGTCTTTCTTCCGCGGTGCTGCTGGGTGGGTTCAACCACCAACCTTTAGGTTAATAGTCAAGTGCAAACTGTTTTCGTCACCCAACAACTTGAGGAAGGAAAGTTTAATTCAGTACATTTTACATGTGAGGAAACTAAGGCTAAGAAAGTTGTCCAAGATTACATTGATAGTAAGTACAGCCTGAAGATACAAGTCCGGGTGTGTCTGGATCTACTCTCTTTTACTATCCCACAGCAGGTTACAGGTGTATATGAATGGATGCAAGTGTGCAGGATGTTTTCAGGGAATATATTTTTAATTTTATACTCGAATTTTTTGTTGGTGTTTTATATTTTTACTGACCATTTGAGAATGCAGCCATGATTTATAAATAAAAAAATAACAATAAATTTACCAATGATATTGCTTCTTGAAGATAATTTAAATGTAAGTATTATGGCCTATGTCTTTACACAAAAACTAATTTTTGCTGAATTCAGTGAGGGAAAATGTCACATGCAGACATCAATACGATGTCATACTTATGGATAAGAAATCTAGCTCAAGTTGCCTTATTTCATCTTTCTTTCACCTATACATTTGGAGTACTGGCATCAAATCATTCCATCTGTTCTAAACTCTGAGACTGATGCTACTTCACTAACATTCTTCTGTTCCCTGGTAGAAATAAGACTTCATTATAGGATGACCATTTGTGATTTTTACACTTTAAAAAAATAAAAATAAAAACCTTTTAAGGCTTAAGATGAAGAGAAGTTTCCTTTGGCAAAAACTAGAAATTCAGGTGCCTGTATCTGAACCTAGAGGAGAAACTGGGATCAATTCATTTTGATTCATATGATACATGATCACTTCTATTTGAAAAACAACAACCTTTGATTTTAGAGGCTAGAGAAAATGTGGATATAAAAGCCACACGGCTTGAAAGACTGTTATTATTCGTTTTTTACTCGTCTATCCTCTACCAAGAACTTCTTGATTTATTTTCCAGCCAACATCACTTTGTGCTCAAAAATGTCACTTTTTACAATATATTATGGTACTAAAAGTCTTTGTATGAGTTATAATTATTTTCTATTTTTAAATAATCAAAGTCATATATCATTTTCTGTCAGTTTTAAATCCACTTCAAATAACCAATATTACCTTGATGAGTTGATATAACTCAGGCCAAAAGCAGAGAAAATTATGTCTTACTATATTAAGGTCTTTTTTTTTTAGAAAAAGTATTTGCAGACTGCAAGGGAACTGAATACCTCTGGTTAGGAACCTTAGAGATGAGATCTACAATAATGCTTCTCAGATTATCTATAGTAAGGGACATTTTTTTCTTTTTTCCCCAATCCAGTGTAGATTTTGTAAAATAAAAATGAATGACAAAATGATTAAATGAAATTAAAGACATAAAATATGACCTCAATCTTTGCACTGGTAGATTCAGCAGACCTAAAGTTGGTCTGTGAGATTGCTTATAAAAGTTTTTAAGTGCTCACTCTCACAGACTCATGGCAAGCAGTTTACAAACAGGCATCAGTCCGTGGACCACATTTTGAGTACCATGGTCTATACAGAATTTAAAAAAACCAAACTTGTTGCTGTAGAGTCGTTTCTGACTCATAGAGACCCTACAGGGCATAGCCATCCTTAAATCCAAAATTTATATCATATCAACAGTAACCATTCAGCTAGCTTCCAGACTGAAGATGTTGTAACCAAAAGTCATCTATAAAGCGTGTCTTTATTACATACACTTTTTTTTTTATGTTTAGCACATTTTGTTATTACTAGACTGCACTTTTTGCATGTGCTTTAGGTGAAAATTTACAGCTCAAGTTAGTTTCGCATACAAAAATTTATACACATATTGTTATGTGACCCTAGTTACAACCCCTATAATGTGACAGAACACTCCCCCTTTCTACCCTGGTTTCCCGTGTCAATTCAACCAGCTCCTATCCTTTTCTGCCTTCTCATCTCACCTCCGGACAGAAGCTGCCCATTTAGTCTCGTGTATCTACTTAAACAAAGAAGCATACTCTTCACAAGTATTATTTTATGGTTTACAGTCCAGTCTAATCTTTGAAGGGTTGGCTTCGGGAATAGTTTTAGTTTTGGGTTAACAGAGAGTCCGAGGGCCATGTCTTCTGGGGTTCCTCTAATCTCAGTCAGACCATTGAGCCTGGTCTTTTTACGTGAATTTGAGTTCTGCACCCCACTGTTCTCCTGCTCCATCAGGGACTCTGTTGTGTTCCCTGTCAGGGCAGTCATTGGTGGTAGCCGGTAGACTCTTTAGAACAGTTTTTAGATTTACAGAAAAATTAAGCAGATAGTAGAGTTCTCATATACCCACCCCTCACACACACACACACACACACACACAAACACACACACACACACACATTATCTATTATTAGCATCTTATATAAGAGTGGTACATTTGTTATAGTTAGTGAACAAATATTGATACATTATCATTAACTAAAGTCCATTAGTTTTCCTGAGTTTTTACTGAATTTCTTTTTTTCTGTTTCAGGATCCCACCTACACTTAGTTTTTTATGGAATATTTAAAAGAGAGACTACAGAGGAATATAAAGAAAGACGGGAGGAAAGAAGGAAAGGAGGAAGAAGCAGAACTGGCTGACATAATTTCGTAATTGTGCCAAAAATTATTTCAATAAGGGCTTATACATAAAACATAGCAACCAAGTGTAAAACAATTCTACTGACAAGAGACTAAGAGAACACTGAGTTAAGTTTCACCAAATGAGAGTTTAATGAGGTACAAGTAAGGTTGTCCCTGACAATGAAAGCTGTCAAACATACCTGCCAAGAAACCCTGCTTAGTGGCCCAGATCATGGAATTTACACTTGACTATTTGGGGAGGTCAACCAATTCTTGCCCAAGATTTAATTATTCTTTTAATAACAGAGCCCTAAACTCTAAAACATTACTGCATGACTAACCTGACAATAATGTGCCAAGAACTTCAGGCCAGTAAAGCTTAGGAATTTAAGCACCACAGAGCACCAAACTACAGCCTTATTAATAAAATATAGTAAGACAGTCCCCAAGTTATAATCGGATTGTGTTCCAAAACTGTAACTTGGCTCTTCAGACTCAGAACATAGTTCCCATGATGATGATCTTATAAATCCACAAAAGGCCAATAATACATGTTGTTATTAGGTGCCATCAAGTTGGTTCTGACTCACAGTGACCCTATGTACAATAGAATGAAATGTTGCCCAGTCCTACGCCATCCTCACAATCGTTGCTATGTTCAAGTTTATTGTTGCAGCCACTGTGTCAGTCCATCTTGTTAAGGGTCTTCCTCTTTTTCGCTGACCTTCTACTCTACCAAACATGATGTCCTTCTGCAGGGACTGGTCCCTCCTGATAACATGTCCAAAGTAAGTGAGACAAAGTCTCGCCATCCTCACTTCTAAGAAGCACTCTGGCTGTACTTCTTCCAAGACAGATTTGTTTGTTCTTCAGCAGTCCATGGTACATTCCATATTCTGCCAGCACTATAATTCAAAAGCATCAATAAATTGTTAGTTGCTATCGAGTCGACTCCAACTCATGGTGACCCTATGTATAACAGACCTAAACGTTGCCTGGCTCTGCATCATCTTCTTGATCACTGCCATGTTTCAGTGCCTTGTTGCAGCTATTGGGTAATGCCTTCCAACCTTGGGGGCCCATTTTTCAACAGTATATCAGATAGTATTCTGTTATGATCCATAAGGTTTTCAACGGTTAATTTTCAGAAGTAGATTTACTTAAAAAAATTAGCCTATGAAAACCCCATAAAATTTTAAATGTTAAAAATTATGCTTTTGAAAATATATAGTGAGCAGGTTTCAACTATTTATTTAATTTACTAATGAGGGAACAATAGAGATGGTAAAGATGGTTCAAAGAAATACGAGAGACTGGTATATAGAGCCAGTGAAAGAAAGGATGCTAAAATAAGATTGCGAAATTAGATACAAAACTAGTTAATGTCCTAAAAGGCAATAAAATCACAGCTTTGGGGTTATCATTTCTACCAGACGGAAATCAATTTCATCTCTACCACAGAAAAATTATTTTCAACAAGGTAAAATTAGATAATTCCTAGAGTCTGTATCCTAGTCATTAGTAAATAATAAAAGTTACACTGTCCCAAAGCATCAGATGTATCTTAGGTGAATTCACTATGCAATGTTCTAGTACTAATTTAAAAGGCTGTGCAGTAAATTTTTTGCCCTATTTCTAAGTTTTGTATATCATTAGCTGCCATCAAGTTGGCCCCTGACTCATGGTGACCCCATGCACTATGGAACTAAACACTGCCCCGTCCTGTGCCATCCTCATGATCGGGTGTGGATCGGACAATGTTCTGTTGTAATCCTTAGTGTTTTCACTGGCTGTTTTTTGGAGGTAGATCACCAGGATTTCTCCCTAGTTCATCTTAGTCTGGAAGCTCCCCTGAAACCTGTTCAGCATCACAGCAACACGCAAGCCTCCAATGACAGATGAATGGTGGCTGTGTATGATGTCCATTGGCCGGGAATCGAACCCAGGTCTTCACATTCCTGTTGCTGTCAAGTCGATTCTGAATCATAGCGACCCTTATAGGACAGAGTAGAACTGCCTCATAGGGTTTCCAAGGAGTGGCTGGTGGATTCAAACTGCTGACATTTTGGTTAACAGACGAGCTCTTAATCACTGCGAAACCAGGGCTCCACGTCTTCGCATAGAAGGTGAACACCAGTGGACCCCAAGTTTTGGATAGTTTTTCTTAATGATACATTTCTAACCAGTAAAATTGATAAATTTTTTTTAAAAAATTTATCTTGAATAAGTGACTTAAAAAACTTTAAATAAGAAGATTGGTACATCATCTTTTTTAAAAAATTTTTTTTATTGTACTTTAGATGAAGGTGTACAGAACTAGTTTCTCATTAAACAGTTAGTACACATATTGTTTTATGACATCGGTTAACAACCCCACGACATGACAACATTCTCCCTTCTTGACCTTGGGTTCCTTATTACCAGCTTTCCTGTCTCCTCCTGCCTTCTAGTCCTTGTCCCTGAGCTGTTGTGCCCCTTTATTCTCATTACGCTTTATGGGCCTGTCTAATCTTCGGCTGAAGGGTGAACCTCAGGAGTGACTTCATTACTGAGCTAAAAAGTGTCCGGGGGCCATAGTCTCAGGGTTTCTCCAGTCTCTGTCAGGCCAGTAAGTCTGGTCTTCTTTTGTGAGTTAGAATTTTGTTCTACATTTTTCTCTTGCTCTATCTAGGACCGTCTATTGTAATCCCTTTCAGAGTAGTCAGTGGTGGTAGCCGGGCACCATCTAGTTGTACTGGACTCAGTCTGGGGGAAGCTGTGGTAGATGTTGTCCATTAGTCCTTTGGACTAATCTTTCCGTTATATCTTTAGTTTTCTTCATTCTCCCTTGCTCCCGAAGGGGTGAGACCAGTGGAGTATCTTAGATGCCCGCTCACAGGCTGTTAAGACCCCAGAGGCTACTCACCAAAGTAGAAAGTAGAACATTTTCTTTATAAACTATGTTATGCTAATTGAGCTAGATGTTCCCTGAGACCATGGTCCCCACAGCTCTTAGCCCAGCAATTCGGTCCCTCAGGGAGTTTGGATGTGTCTATGGAGCTTCCATGGCCTTGCCTTGTACAAGTTGTGCTGGCTTCCCAGTATTTTGTTGTTGTTGTTATTTAATATTTGCACATAGCAGAAAACACAATTCAAAGGACACCTGAATTCCTAACCCACAGAAACTGAGATAATAAATGCTGTTTTAAGTCAATAAATTTTGTGGTAATTTGTTATGTAGTGATAGGTAGCTAATATGTATGCATTTGGGAGAGCATCTATCTAGAAGTGGGATTGTTGGGTCATAGTCTGTGCATATGTTTAGCTTTAATATGTACCACCAAATCATTTTCCAAAGTGGCTGTTCTAATGTACACTCCCACCCCACCAGCAGTGTGTGACAGTTTCAGTAAATGATCATTTTTATTGCATATTATGTGCCAAGCACTGTTTAAGTGATTTAAACATGTTTCATTTAATATTCACAACATCTCAGTGAGGTGGGTATCACTGTTATCTCCATTTTCAGGTTAAGGTAATCTTGTCCCAGATCATATAGAGAGGTAGAACCAAGAATGGAATGCAGGTCCAACTCTCTTACCCATAATCCTTCCCTGAAAAAGATGTCGCTCCAGTTATAGGCACAGAGCAAACACATAGGAAAAATACTCACCATAAGACACTAAAGGAATTGCTGCATCTAGCCCTGTGCACTAATCAACTGTCAGCTCTGCACAGGGATAAACCTGAGGGCTGACAAGGACTGACAGGAGGCGTCCTGTTAGAGTTAGCGTGGCAAAAAATGATTCAGGGATTGGGGAGGTGGGAAAGGCCAGTTTAGGGATGGCTGAGACACTGAGACGTGGAGAACACACAAGTGTCAAGACCTTTGTGCATTAGGCTCACACTGCCCTCGCATTTGCAGCTTCTTAGCAGTAAAATCATCTGATTTCCTATTATTCTCCCCAGAATAACACAGACCCCAGGGTTTTGAATGAAAGGGTGATTTTCACAAACATTTCGCCTTTCCCCAAGAAGAAAATTATTTATCTCTTCCTGGAACGTCACCCTTTGTTCTTTGGTTCTGCTTGCTGTTTCTGAGTGGGTTTTTCTTCCTTTCTTCCTCATTCCTTGGGTGTTTGTCTATCTATCTTCCCTCACCACTCTAATGGAAATTCCTCTTAAAATGCTGGCAGTCTCTTTGATGGGCTGAGCATCACAGCCTCAAGGTAAACCCCAAGGAGGTTACTTGAGCGTCTCACTGAACACTTTCCCACAACCCATGAGTGGTACATACAGGTTATCCATTTTCTCCTCTTGGAACTCTTGGACTCCCTTGAGGGACAGGGAAGGAAGGAAACCCTGGGAGCCTCCATCTGCGTCTTGGACATCTAGGACAGGGCCTGGCTTCATCTTTGGGCAGACACTACCATGAGCCAGCTTAGAGTGGTGTATTTTAGCTCATCTTCAAATTTCTGCTTTTAATCTAACATAAAAATGAAATAATGGCAGCCCCCATCCTCCACTGGGTCTCAGTATTTGTACCCTTGCACTCCCCGCCAAATCCTCCTGAAAATTTCCATCGTTATGGGATACTTACATTCTCTATATTGTCCTTCTTCATCTCTTTCCAAATTCAGAGGCCCTTAAATACTTTCTTAAGACCACCAACAAAAGTAGAAAATTCCTATTACTTTATTGTACAGATCAGTTCAGCACCATCTGCCTCAATTCACCATTCCCTGGGCCTTGACTTTCATAACCAAAAGGCCATAAATTGTTTTGTCAAAAGAAAACTGTCCCTCTAGGTTTCCAACTCCAGCAACAGCCCAGATCTCTGGAAAAAAAAAAAAAAGAAAAAAATTTTTTAAAAAGCTTCTAAGGTTTCAACTCAAGTGTTCTTTTTTCTCCCCTTTCTCCTTTTCCTTCTTTCTCTTTTTTTAAAATTGTGCTTTAAGTGAAAGTTTACAGCTCAAGTTAGTTTCTCATACAAAAACTTATACACACATTGTTATGTGACCATAGTTGCTCTCTCTATAATGTGACAGCACACTCCTCCTTTCCACCCCGGATTTCCCATGTCCATTCAACCAGCTCCTGTCCCTGTCTGCCTTCTCATCTCACCTCCAGACAGGAGCTGCCCATTTGGTCTCATGTATCTACTTGAACTGAGAAGCACACTCATCACGAGTATCACTTTATGTCTTATAGTCCAGCAATCTTTGTCTAAGGAGTTGGCTTTGGGAATGGTGTTAGTTCTGGATTAACAGAGAGTTCAGGGGCCATTAAGCGTTCTTAGTTTTAAGGACAAAGTATCTGTGCCTTCCTCTCCCACCAGGAGTCTGTAAGTAGAAGGAGAGCAGTTAAAGATCTAGTCTCTGCCTTTTCTGAGCAAACATCAAAGGTTGTGGCCCTTTTTTCCGTATTTCATGGATAAAAGTATTTCTTTAGGACATGGTCTTCTAGAGAAAAATTGTGTCTCCTGCATCAGGCAAGTGCTCAATTTCAGGATTGACCATAACAGAGGATACAAAAAATTATTCTCTCATCTACTATTCTGTCTGGGAAAATAGGGCACCTCTAGATTATGAAACCAATAGAGAGAGGTAGCAAATAAATACAGTCAAATTGAATAACAATATCTTGCAAAACACAAAAAAAATATTCCAGGAACCTGAAACACAATTCTAACTTGGAGATGCATGTTTATATATGAGATAAAAACAAAAAAACCAAACCCATTGCCATTGAGTCGATTCCAACTCACAGCAACCCTACAGGACAGAGTAGAACTGCACCACAGAGTTAACAAGCAGCACCTGGTGGATTTGAACTGTCAACCCTTTGCACTTACCCACTACGCCACCAGGGTTTCCATATATGAGATATTAGGTCCTAAATCTTTTTTTGATCCCTCACTCTATGACTCTATGACAGGAGTTTAATTCTCAGAACAGCTTGCAGAATATTTTAAATTATCAAGGGAAATATGGTGATACTTGATGTTTGTTGGGCACCACACAAACTATCGGCTCAAGATAGTTCAAAATTTCAATATTAGATCATGCTACATGGGGTCACTATGAATCGAAAACAATTGGATGGCACCCAACAACAACAGCAGCATGATAAAAAGAAAGTACTGTGTAAAAATCAGTATGGTAAGGGAAATGATTTTATCTCAAGGTTTGAGAAGTTGTGCAGTGCCCAACAGGTGCACATATCCCATTATTAAGGAATTGTGGTTATTTAAGAATGAAATTCTTTTCTTTCAATATACGTGCATTCTTTTTTCAAACAGTTATTAAGTTATTGGGACATAAGTACTTATTAAGTTGATTTGAACCTAACTACTTCATGAACACATAAAGATGAATATCCAAGGCATTAGGCTGAAATGGACTGGTATTGGCCATTCTGAATCAGAAAATCATATGGTCTACTATGTTGGGAATGACAAATTGAAGAGAAATAGTGTTGCATTCATCGTCATAAAAACATTTCAGGATCTATCCTGAGTACAACGCTGTCAGTGATAGGATAATATCCATAAGCCTACAAGGAAGAGCAACTAATCTGACTATTATTCAAATTTATGCACCAACCACTAATGCCAAAGATGAAGAAACTGAAGATTTTTTACCAACTTCTGCAGTCCTAAATTGAACAAACATGCAATCAAGATACATTCATAATTACTGGTGATTACAATGCAAAAGTTGGAAACCAAGACAAAGGATCAGTAGTTGGAAAATATGGCCTTGATGGTAGAAACCACTACTGAGATTGAATAATAGAATTTTGTAAGACCAATAACTTCTTCATTGCAAATACCTTTTTTCAACAACAGAAATGGTGGATATACACATGGACCTTGCCAGATGGAATACAGAGGAATCAAATCAACTACATCTGTGGAGAGAGATTATGGAGATGCTCAATATCATCAGCCAGAACAAGACCAGGGCTGACTGAGGAACAGACCATCACTTGCTCATATGCAAGTTCAAGTTGAAGCTGAAGAAAATTAAAACAAGTCCACAAGAGCCAAAGTATGACCTTGTGGATATCCCTTCTGAATTTAGAGATCAACTTAAGAATAAATTTGACACACTGAACACTAATGACCAAAGACCAGATGAGCTGTGGGATGATATCAAGGACATCACACATGAAGAAAGCAAAAGACAATTAAAAAGACAGGAAAGAAAGAAAAGACCAAAATAGATGTCAGAAGAGACTCTAAAACTTGCTATTGAATGCAGACTAGCTAAAGTGAATGGAAGAAATGATGAAGTAAAAGAGTGGAACAGAAGATTTCAAAGGGCAGCTCGAGAAGACAAAGTAAAGTACAATGAAATGTGAAAAGACCTGGAGTTAGAAAACCAAAAGGGAAGAATACGCTCGCCATTTCTCAAGCTGAAAGAACTGAAGAAAAAATTCAAGCTTGGAGTGCAATTTTGAATGATTCTATGGCCAAAATACTGAACGACACAGGAAGCATCAAAAGAAGATGGAAGGAATACACAGAGTCACTGTACCAAAAAGAATTGGTCAATGTTCAACCATTTCAGGAGGTAGCATATAATCAAGGAACAATGGTATTGAAGGAAGAAGTCCAAGATGCAATGAAGGCATTGGTGAAAAACAAGTCTCCAGGAATTGACAGAATACCAACTGAGAGGTTTCAATGAACAGATGCAACACTGGAAGCACTCAATCGTCTATGACAAATTTGGAAGACAGCTACCTGACCAACCGACTGGAAGAGATCCATATTTGTGCCCAATCCAATGAAAGGTGATCCAACAGAATGCAGAAATTATCAAACAATATCATTAATATTACATGTAAGTAAAATCTTGTCAGAAATTCAAGCCAGATTCAGAAGAGAATGTGGAACGAGGGACATCATTGCTGGTGTCAGATGGATCCTGGCTGAAAGCAGAGAAGGCAAGAAAGATGTTTACCTGTGTTTTATTGACTATATAAAGGCATTAGACTGTGTGGATCATAACAAATTATAGATAACATTGCAAAGAATCAGAATTCCAGAATATTTAATTGTGCTCACGACGAATCTGTTCACAGACCAAGAGGAGTCGTTCGAACAGAACAAGGGGATACTGCGTGGCTTAAAATCAGGAAAGTTGTGCCTCAGGGTTGTATCCTTTCACCATACTTACTCAATCTGTATGCTAAACAAATAATCCAGTAAACTGGACTATATGAAGAAGAATCCTGGACTATATTAGGTTTAGAGGAAGACTCATTAATAACCTGTGATAGGCAGATGACACAACCTTGCTTGTAAAAGCAAAGAGGATTTGAAGCACTTACTGATAAAGACCAAAGACTACATCTTCAGTGTGGATTACACCTCACCATAAAGAAAACAAAAATCCTCACAACTGGACCAATAAGCAACATCATGATAAATGTCAAGGATTTCATTTTACTTGGATCCACAATCAACACCCATGGAAGCAGCAGTCGAGAAATCAAAAGACACATTGCACTGGGCAAATCTGCTGCAAAAGACCTCTTTAAAGTGTTAAAAAGCAAAGATGTCACTCTGAGGACTAAGTGCCTGACCCAAGCCATTGTATTTTCAATTGCCTTATATGCATGCAAAAGCTGGACGATGAATAAGGAAGACCAAAGAAGAAGTGATGCCTTTGAATTATAGTGTTTGTGAAGAATATTCAACATACCATGGACTGCCAGAAGGATTAGGTCTGTCTTGGAAGAAGTACAACCGGAATGCTCCTTAGACATGAGGATGGTGAGACTTTGTCTCACATACTTTGGACATGTTATTAGGAGGGACCAGTCCCTGGAGAAGGACATCATGCTTGGTAAAGCAGAGGATCAGCAAAAAAGAGGAAGACCCTCAAGGAGATGGACTGATACAATGGCTACAACAACAGGCTCAAACATATAATGATTGTGAGGATGGCATAGGACTAGGCACTGTTTCATTCTGTTGTACACAGGATTACTATGAGTCAGAACCAACTCATGGCACCTAACAACACAACTTCATAAACCACCAACCATCTATCAGTTCATTGTACTGTGGTGGCTTGTATGTTGCTGTGATGCTGAAAGCTATACTACTTGCAGTGTAATGAGTTACTTAATATGGCCCTTCTAGCCATGGTCTTGTGATTCACACACAATGATTGAGTGGAACTATGCAAATAAGGGGAGCCCTGATGGTGCAGTGGTTAAGAATTTGGCTGGTAACCAAAAGGTCAGCACTTTCCATTCACCAGCTGCTCCTTGGAAACACTATACGGTAGTTCTATTCTGTCCTATAGGGTCACTATGAGTTGTAATCGACTCAGTGGCAATGGTTTTTTTGTGGAATGAACCTGTGATGGTTGGGATTATGTCAACTTGGGTAGGCCATGATTCCCAACACTGTATGGTCGTCCTCCATTTTATGGATCCTGACCTCTACATGTTGATGAGGCAGGATTGGTGTACAGCGTGTCTTGGGTTGAAGCCTTGCAAGAGAGCGTGACTCAAGTCCCAACCTTACTCAAGTTATGACCTTCCCTGGAGTGTGACCTGCATCTAAGGTCCATGTGCGGATGACCTGGCAGTGCTCACTCTCTCTGCATCTGGATCTCACATCCAGTTTGTGATCAATTGACCTCCAGTTCTTGAGACTTGAGCCAGAGGCCTGCAACCTGACCTACCCATTCTGAGATTCACCAGCCTCCACAGACCCGTGGGCTGGCGGCCTATCATCCGACCTGATTTGCCAGCTTCTGCAGCCTTGTAAGCCAGCAATCTGTGGATTGTACTACCTGTTCGGGCTCATCAGTCCCTGCACCCACGTGGTTCAGGAGAAACCTATGCCTGACCCACGGATTTGGGACTTGTCAGCCACCACAACAGTGTGATCCATTTTCTTTATACTGTTTGTGAGTTATGTGAGACATTACAGCAAATTAGGGAATCCAAAGACGGGAGGGAGAGTACTGAGGGGAGAGGGAGTAGTTGATGTTAGAGATGATGGAGTGGTACAGCAGTATGGAAAAGTTGGACATTTGGGACATCTTTAACCTCTGCCTCATAGGAACCAGCTTTGTGCTGATTCTTATAAAAGAAACCATTTGTTTATACTGGTGTTGAAAATACCAGCAGGGTCACCTATTGAACAGATTTCATTGGAGCTTCTAGACTAAAACAGAATAGGAAGAAATGCACGGCAATCTACTTCCAAAAATTTGTCAATGAAAACCTTATGGATCACAATAGAACACTGGCTGATTCACTTGCTTTGGACCCATCATCAAGAGGGATCAATTGCTGGAGGAGGACATCATGTTTGGTGAAGTAGAGGGCCAACTAGGGTGAAGGAGACCCTCAGTAAGATTGATTGGCACAACAGCTGCAACAATGTACTTGAACATGCTAGTGATAGTGAAGATGATGCAGAACAGGGCAACATTTTGTTCTGTTGTACATAAGGTCACCATGAGTCAGAGCTGACTTGATGGCAGCTATCTACCTACTTAATAAACAGGACTGTTAGGTATTTCTTGGCTTAGGGGCACCATAAAAAAATTACTATGACCCAGAGCAGCAGGAAGGAGAAAGTTTTAGAATCTCAGAATTAAGCCATTTTAGAATTGAATATGCATGCGAAAGCTAGACAAAGAAAAAGGATGACATAAAAGAATTGATGCATTCAAATTGTGGTGTTGGTGAAGAATACTGAATATACTGTGGACTGTCAAAAGAACATAAGGAGTTCTGTTGGCGTAGTGGTTAAGCACTCGGCTGCTAACCAAAAGGTCGACTGTTTGAACCCACCAGCCACTCCATGGGAGAAGGATGTGGCAGTCTGCTTCTGTAAAGATTACAGCCTTGGAAGCCATATGGGGTCATTTTACTCTGTCCTATAGGGTCACTATGAGCCGGAATCGACTCAACAGCAATGTGTTTTAATGGATGGGCCAGAAGAACAAACAAATCAGTCTTCAAAGAAATACAACAAGAGTGCTCCTTAGAAGGAGGATGGTAAGACTTTAACTTGATTATTCTGAACACATCATCAGGAAAGACCAGTCACTAGAAAAGAACATCATATTTGGTAAAGTAGAGGATCAGGAAAATGAGGGAAATCCTCAACGAGATGGAGTGACACAATAGCTGCAAGAATGGACTCAAACATACCAATGGTCATGAATATGGCACAGCACCAGGCATTATTTCATTCTATTATACATAAGGTTCCCTTGAGTTGCAACCAACTCGATGGCAACAATACCAACAGAGCTGAAAAAACAGGCCTAGAAAAGTTAAATAACCTCCCCAAGGTGATAAAGCTGGGATTTGAACTCACATGTACTAATCCCCAAGTACATGCTCCTTCTACTGTCCTATATGGCCTCCTGCAATGTCAGACAACAAACCAGGCTCTTCGGACAGAGTAGGATCAGATGTGGTCACTGCCTCAAGAGACTCATAAACATAGTCGAGTCTATCATGAGTGCTACACTAACCCTTCCACCTTCATGTTTCCCACTCACATTATTTATAACCTTCCAGAAATTTCATTTCTCCTTCCCCAACTGATGTTCTCTGTCTAGCTCATAAGCATACACCAACACATGTCTCTAAGAAAAAAAGACTATTTCCAACACAAAATACAGTGAAACCTGTGAGACCTGGAACTCAATGGGACTGCCTAGTTTTTCTGCGTCTCACACGTTTTCCACCTTTGACAGAGTGCAGTCCTACCACTTTTGTATTGCTTGTTTTAGTGGAAAATATTTGAGTTTTCCTCCTCTGACAGGTTTCTGCCTTACACAGGTTCTGGCTTTCACAGGTTTTACTATAACTGCTTGTAATGTACAGAGGGGTGACCTCAGTCAGGCCAGTCTGTCATAAGGGCTAGACGTGGGTGGGGGAAGTTCAGTCAATGAGGGTGGCCCCATGAAAGAAAAACTGGTGGAGTTTCATATCAACTAAAGGGATCCCTTCTGACTGCACAAATCCCTCAGGAAATTCTCAGACTAGAATGACTAAGTAAAATGTGATGTTAGAATCACTTCTAAGCGATATATTAAACGTTAGGGAAGTTCTTCCCTCACCACAAGTGAATGTTATTTCTTCAAAACAAAGAAGTAGGCAAAAGAAAATCTTGATAGCAAGATTTAAGCATATTACAAAGGCCATGAGAAATGTAGTGGCATGTTGTCTAATTTAATCATGATTAACATCAAGAGAGAAAAGGCCAAAAATAATCAAAATGCAAATTGTTACAAAACACCAGCTATTAAACTTAAGAGAAGGTAGGGGACTTTTCAGATGCACCACTGTATCCCCCAAGGCCTTCTCCTCTATAGGTACTTAATAATTATGAGTAGGTTGAATTGAATCAAATTATTTGGCACTAAGCTGAACACTACAATGAATTTGGAAATTCTACCATGAACTAAAATAAAACTCTCTACAAAGCCTTTTATTTTCTTTTAAAAACCAACCACCATTAATGCATGAATTTTATGGTATGTAAATTATATCTCAATAAAGCTGTTTAAAAAAATTACTAATATCTACTAGGCTCTCTTGAAAATCCCCCAGGTGATAGTTAAAAATTTTTCTCTTCATATTGTAGAAAATTACTTATTTTCCATTCACATTTATATTCACGTTTTTAAATTTCTCAGTAAAATACATACTAACCCATGTACTCATATGCATGATTATAAAAAATCCAATACAGGTAGTCCCCAACTTATATTCAAATCACAACTAACCGCACTTACGACCATCGGTTTTTTTGGTGGGTTTTTTTGTGCATATTATTGTTAGCAATAGGTACTACATACAGTGTTGCAGCATGTAATATGTTGATGTTATAAGTTTGGGGATGCAGATAAACTCTTCTTAATGGTATTAAATACACCCAGCACTCAATGAAACGAGGTCAGGAAAGCGTTTTATCTCCTGAGTGGAGCCTTGTACGCAAAAGAGAGAGTTGCTATGATGAATTGATTGTCAGAAGAACAATTTTGGAAGTATTCTTCCTAGCTGGTGTTAGGAAAAGCCCCCTTCCCCATTTCCGCCTGCCCTAACCCAGTCTATGTGATATTTAAAAAAAAGAGAAAAAAATCATCTAAAGCTGTGGCCCCGGTTCAATGATAGCAATTGCATCCAATTGGGAAAATGATGGCTTAGACTAGGATGTGGTGCAAATGACACAGCAACTTTTGTAGTCTTGGACTATGTTGTCATTCTAGGTGTGACTGCCATCCTCTCAGAGAATTATCACATTGATTCCGGATCAACAAAATAATAGAGTACTAAAATTGTCATCCAAAATGAATGTTATGGATTGAATTGTGACCCCAAAAAATGTGTTGTAATTCCAGACATCTATGCCTGGGTTATAATCCCATTTGGGAATGGGTTGTCTTTGTTATGTTAATGAGGTAGGATTAGTGTAGGACGCATCTTGAGTCAATCTCTTTTGAGATATAAGAGATTAAAGAAGCAATCAAGCTAGCAGAGATGGGGTAAGATAGAGGCCAAGATATACAGATATCTCCAAGGAACCAGGAGGCAGAAGCTGAAGAGACAAGGACCTTCCTCTAGAGCCAACAAAGACAGAAAGCCTTCCCCTAGAACCGGCACTCTGAATTCAGACTTCTAGCCTCCTAAACTGTGAGATGTGTGTCAGTCTCCCACACGTCTGTCAGTTTGTCGTACTGTGGGGGCTTGCATGTTGCTGTGACGCTGGAAGCTATGCCACCGGTATTCAAATACCATCAGGGTCACCCATGGTGGACAGGTTTCAGCTGAGCTTCCAGACTAAGATAGACTAGAAAGAAGGACCTGGCGGTCTACTTCTGAAAGAACTAGCCGGTGAAAACTTTATGAATAGCAGCGGAACATTGTCTGATATAGTGCCGGGAAATGAGCCCCTCAGGTTGGAAGGCACTCAAAATGCGACTGGGAAAGAGCTGCCTCCTCAAAGTAGAGTCGACCTTAATGACATGGATGGAGTCAAGCTCTCAAGACCTTCATTTGCTGACGTGGCATGACTCAAAATGAGAAGAAACAGCTGCAAACATCCATTAATAATCGGAACCCGGAATGTACGAAGTAGAAATCTAGGAAAATTGGAAATTGTCAAAAATGAAATGGAACCCATAAACATCTATATCTTAGGCATTAGTGAGCTGAAACGGACTGGTATTGGTCATTTTGAATTGGACAATCATCTGGTTTACTATGCCAGGAATGACAACTTAAAGAGAAATGGCATTGCATGCATCTTCAAAAAGAACATTTCAAGATCTATCGTAAAGTACAATGCTGTCAGTGAGAGGATAATATCCATACGCCTACAAGGAAGACCAGTTAATATCACTACTATTCAAATTTACGCACCAACTACTAAGGCCAAAGATGAAGAAACTGAAGATTTTTACCAACTTCTGCAGTCTGAAATTGATCGAACATGCAATCAGGATGCTGTGACAATTATTGGTGATTGGAATGTGAAAGTTGGAAACAAAGAAGAAGGATCAGTAGTTAGAAAATACAGCCTTGTTGATAGAAATGATGCCAGAGATTGCATGATAGAATTTTGCAAGACCAATGACTTCTTCATTGCAAATATCTTTTTTCACCAACAAAAAACGGCAACTATACACATGGACCTCGCCAGATGGAGCACACAGGAATCAAATCGACTACATCTGTGGAAAGAGAAGATGGAAAAGCTCAATAACATCAGTCAGAACAAGGCCAGAGACCAGCTTCGGATCAGATCATCAATTACTGATATGCAAGCTCAAGCTGAAACTGAAGAAAATTAGAACAAGTCCACAAGAGCCAAAGTATGACCTTTAGTATATCTCACCTGAATTTAGAGACCATCTCAAGAACAGATTTGATGCGTTGAACACTAACAACCAAAGATCAGACGAGTTGTGAGATGACATCAAGGACATCATACATGAAGAAAGCAAGAGGTCATTAAAAAGACAAGGGAGAAAGAAAAGACCTAAATGGATGTCAGAAGAGACTCTGAAACTTGCTCTTGAATGTCGAGTAGCTAAAGCAAAAGGAAAAAATGATGAAGTAAAAGAGCTGAACAGAAGATTTCAAAAGGCAGCTCGAGAAGACAAAGTAAAGCATTATGATGACATGTGCAAAGACCTGGAGATAGAAAACCAAACGGGGAGAACACACGCAACATTTCTCAAGCTGAAAGAACTGAAGAGAAAATTCAAGCCTCGAGTTGCAATACTGAAGGATTCTACGAGGAAAATATTAAACGACGCAGGAAGCATCAAAAGAAGATGGAAGGAATACAGAGAGTCACTATACCAAAAACAATTGGTCGACATTCAACCATTTCAGGAGGTAACATATGATCAGGAACCGATGGTACTGAAGGAAGAAGTCCAAGCTGCACTAAGGCACTACCGAGAAACAAGGCTCCGGGAATTGACGGAATACCAGTTGAGATGTTTGAATAATCAGATGCAGCCCTAGAAGCGCTCATTCGTCTATGCCAAGAAATTTGGAAGAGAGCAACCTGGCCAACAGACTGTAAGAGATCCGTATTTATGCCTATTCTCAAGAAAGGTGATCCAACAGAATGCAGAAATTATTGAACAATATTATTAATATCACATGAAAGCAAAATTTTGCTGAAGATCATTCAAAAGTGGCTGCAGCAGTATATAGACAGGGAACTGCCAGCAATTTAAGCCAGATTTAGAAGAGGATGTGGAACCAGGGATTTCATTGCTGATATCAGATGGATCCTGGCTGAAAGCAGAGAATACCAGAAAGATGTTTACCTGTGTTTTATTGACTATGCTAAGGCATTCTACTGAGTGGATCATAACAAATTATGGATAACATTGCAGAGAATGTGAATTCTGGAACACTTAATTGTGCACATGAGGAATCTGTACATAAATCAAGAGGCAGTCGTTAGAACAGAACAAGGGGATACTGCATGGTTTAAAGTAAGGAAAAGTGTGCTTCAGGGTTGTACCCTTTCACACTATCTATTCAATCTGTATGCTGAGCAAATAATCCGAGAAGCTGGACTATATGAAGAAGAAGAGGGCATCAGGATTGGAGGAAGACTCATTAACAACCTGTGTTATACTGATGACACAACCTTGCTTGCTGAAAGTGAAGAGGACTTGAAGCACTTCTAATGAAGATCAAAGACTATAGCCTTCAGTATGGATTGCACCTCAACATAAAGAAAACATTCTCACAACTGGACCAATAAGCAACATCATGATAAATGGAGAAAAGATTGAGGTTGTGAGGATTTCATTTTGCTTGGATCCACAATAAACACCCATGGAAGCAGCAGTCAAGAAATCAAAAGACACACTGCATCAGGCAAACCGGCTACAAAAGACCTCTTTAAAGTGTTGAAAAGCAAAGAAGTCACCTTGAGGACTAAGGTGCGCCAGACCCAAGCCATGGTGCTTTCAATCGCCTTATATGCATGAGAAAGCTGGACAACGAATAAGGAAGACTGAAGAAGAACTAATGTGTTTGAACTGTGATGTTGGCAAAGAATGTTGAATATACCATGGACTGCCAAAAGAATGAACAAATCTGTCTTGGAAGAAGTACAACCAGAATGCTCATTAGAAACAAGGATGGGCAGGCTATGTCTCACATAATTTGGACATGTTATCAGGAGGGATCAGTCCCTGGAGAAGGACATCATGCTTGGTAAAGTAGAAGATCAGCAAAAAAGAGGAAAATCCTCATCAAGATGGATTGACACAGTGGCTGCAACTATGGGCTGAAGCATAGCAACAATCATGAGGCCTGCGCAGAACTGGGCAGTGTTTCGTTCTGTTTTGCATAGGGTCACTATGAGCCAGAACCGACCGGAGAGCACCTAAAAAAACTGTGAGAAAATAAATTTCTGTTTGTTAAAGTCATCCACTTGTGGTAATTCTGTTATAGAAGTACTAGATAACTAAGATAATGAGGAAACAAAATGACAAAACACTGAGGAAATTTTTGAGAAAACCTGATGACTTCAAATGGGAAGAAGAAAGAAAAAAAATGAAGTAAATGTGCTGATCAAGTAAAGTGGGATGAATGACACTCTGTCCCCAGTGGAGACTGAATTGTGTCCCCCCCCCCCAAAAAAAAATATGCATTGAAATTCTGGCTCTATGCTGTTATGATTTAATCATAAAATGAAATCTGTTGGCCTTGGGTAGAGCACATTATCTTCCATAATGCAATCTAATGTAATCCAATGTGATCGGTCAGTTGAAGTCGTATCATAGTAGGGTGGATCTTAAACCTAACCACTTCAGAGTTATAAAAAGAGAAGAAGAGACACACATACAGGGGAAACAGATCCCATGTGATGATTGTCTACAAGCCAAGAACTCCAAGGAAACAAGGAATGCCCCAGCCTACTGACAAGGAACAAACTGACATGGCCAAGACCCTGATTTGGAATTTTGGCCTCTAGAACTGTACAAAAATACATTTTTATTCTTTAAAAGCCACCCACTTGTGGTATTTATGTTACAGCAGCACTAAGTAAAGAAGACTGGGGGGTGGGGAGTGGGGAGGGACAGTGGTTACCTTGTGAGAATTGAGAAGCTGAAAACATAGCTCTGGGCAGCAAAAAAAACCTTCACCCTTTCTCAAATGTCCTCCACAAAAACTAGACCCTTGGAGAGGTCTAAATAATCAAAAGAAACCCTGGTGGTGTAATGGTTAAGCACTCAGCTCCTAAGCGAAAGGTTGGCAGTTCAAACCCATCTGTGGGAGAAAGACCTGGCAATCTGATTCCATAAAGATTACAGCCTAGTCTGTCCCATTGGGTCACTATGAGTCAGAATTAATGCAATGGCACTTAACAACAACAACAAAGGGGGTTTTTGGTCAAATAAGTTTGAGAAATGCTATAACCTCCACTTACACATTACACACTCAGAATACATATTTGCATATTAAAGATTCCATGACCTTCTGCAATAAGCACAATTGTTAACTTCTGTTTTAACGCATTATTTCCCGAGACTACTTTGCCATGAAACTGTGCTCATCTAACATATGTTGATATCCTGCATCATTAGTGTTCTTGGGAAATACTGATACATTCATAAATCTGGCAGTAGCATATGGAGGCTTAGCTAGTATGTAACCAGCTGATCAAATATAAAATGAATATTTTTGATGATGGGAAAATCCACACAGCGGCTATTGAGAAGAATATTTTGAGGAAATAGTATTATTGTGTGTGCTCTGTTTGTGATGGAACTGTGAGCTACTCTGTAATAGGTATTCAATTGCTGGACTTCTAATAATTCAATTTGGTAAGCATTATTAAGCATCTGCCATGAAGCAAATACTGTGTTTATCAAAGAGCTGATGCGATGATATAAGACAATTCGTGCCTGAAGGATTTCAGAGTCTAGATAGATGTGCTAACATTTAAATTGTGGTGCAGTGAGAAGCATGCAAACAATGACACACGAACAATGTTTCCTTGGGATTTGAAGGTCAGTTAGGAAAGGACAACATCTAGTGTGTTGTAATGAACAAATAAGACTTATCCAGACAGTTAAATTTACTGAGAGGATGCAGTGGAGTGGAGATGGGTAAACAAAAAACTCAGAAGAAGGAGGGTGGGAAAGCAAGGCATGATGAATGCAGGAAATCAGAAGCAATTTGCTATTACTGGACCATTAAATGAAAAGGGGAAGTCTGAGAAAATAAAGCTGGAGAGGTAAATAATTACCAGACCTTAAAACTCTTTTGATGCTGTGTTAAGGAACTTTATCTTTATTCTTAGACCCTAGTTTAGGGCCCCAGCTTAGGTTCCAGCTTATACCTTCATGGGTGAACGGGGAGTAGAAGAAGGGAGATGTTGGGAGAGATAAGGTAACAGCATAGTAAAGTGGTTAAGAAGCTAGACTCAGAGGGTGGGGCCAAGATGATGGCGTACTCAGACGCTTCTGGTGGACACTCTTACAACAAAGACCCGAAAAAACAACTGAATCGATTATATATGGCAATCTGGGAGCCCTGAACATCAAAGGCAGAGTTGAGGAACCAGACTAAGTGGCAGGCGGAGGGAGAGACGGTTCGGAAGCAGCGACACTGTGAGAGCCTGAGCCCTTCAGGCCTGATCAGCTCCGGGGTGAGCGGTGAGGCAGGCAAGCAGGGGTGCTCCGGAGGCGCGTTTTCCGCACTGGGAGAGACCCAGTGCCAGAGAGTCTACACAGCCACTGTCATGGACTGAATTATCTCCCTCCAAAAATGTGTGTATCATTTTGGCTAGGCCACGATTCCTGGTATTGTGTGATTTTCCTATAGGTTGTAAATCTTACCTCTATGATGTTAATGAGGGAGGATGGGTGGCAGTTGGGTTAGCAAGGCAGGACTCAATCTATAAGACTGGATTGTATCCTGAGGCAATTTCTTGAGACATAAAAGAGGGAAGTGAGCAGAGAGACAGGGGGATCTCGTGCCACCAAGAAAGCAGTGCCAGGAGCAGAGCGTGTCCTTTGGACCTGGGGCCGCTGCGCGGAGAAACTCCTAGTCCGGGGGAACATTGATGAGAAGGCCGACAGAGACAGAAAGCCTTCCCCTGAAGCTGACACCCTGAATTTGGACTTTTAGCCTACTTTACTGTGAAGAAATAAATTTCTCTTTGCTAAAGCCATCCACTTGTGGTATTTCTGTTATAGCAGCACTAGATGACTAAGACAGCCACCCAGAACCAATAAGAAGCATCCCTGGATTGGTGAAAGATAAGTACTTGTGTACAGCCTACTGCACGGATCAAAAACACCCCCTTAGGGAAAAACCTCTCTCCCATTTAACTCCCCGCTCCTAACTCTGCACTGGGTCCTGGACCGGCTTCAGCAATTGCCGAGTCCTCTGGGCCAGAAGTAGGATCCATCACACGCCAGGAGCCATTCTCCCTGCCTTGGAGAGTGAACAAATTAACAAAAAGGGGAAAAAATAAACTGCTGGCTCCTCTAAGCCAGGAACCTAGGGTAGGCACAGCTCCTTTGCCTAGGCATAAGGGATCCACAGAGTTTGAGTACCCTTCCCCCTGCATAGACTTGTGTGGGCACATCTCAACAGCATAGGCCCTCATTACCACAGTACAACAGGGTATATACCGGAAGTCTAACTTCAACTGTTTCAGCTGTGAAGTGGCAAGTTCTTGACATTTGACACTGCTCTGCCCATTAAGCAGGGTCTTCACATACCCACATCAGGGGCCTGAGGACTGGAGGCTCTACCCACGCCACCTAGCCACCTGTGATAGGGGCCCCTGAATAAGAGATGGCTCCCAGTCCTTACAGCCAACAGCATTAGGTACTCATAGTCTGGCTACAAAACCCACCCACCTAAGCACTTTAGGGAACAGGGACATGCCTTCCTCCTGGACACTCAGGGGTGGCTGTCAGGCCCCTGCCTTGACCAGGTGTGTCCCCGTGGTGCAGCTGGATGCCTGTGCCTACACCAATCACCCATGCCTGTTGAGGACTGTGAGTGAGAGCCTACACCACACATTTGGTGGTTATCTACCTGGGCACCTGAACTGAATCCATATAGGAGGAGTGGGTGGACTCCTGAGCTCACATACCTAGTAACATATCTAACAACCTGGTGACAGGACATTAGGGCTTCAAAGGTGCCAATAATCAAACTAGTGCATATGAGCAGACTATTTGGGCATATCAAAACAAAACAAGAAGCTAGGACACAGTGCAAACATAAAATAAATAAATATAATAACTTATTGATGGCTTGGAGACAACAGTCAATATCAAATCACATAAAGAGGCAATCCATGACGGCTTCAGCAAGCTCCCAAAATAAAGAATCTAGAAATTTTCCAGAGGAGGAAAATTTCTTGGAATTACCGGAGGCAGAATACAAAAGATTAATATACAGAACTCTTCAGGAAATTAAGCAAAATGCAAAACATGCAAAGAGGAAATTAAAAAGATTAGGGGCGAGCATAATGACAAATTTAAAGGCTGCAAGAATCCATAGAGAGACAGCAATCAGAAATCCAGAAGATTAACAATAAAATTTCAGAATTAGACAGCTCAATAGAAAGTCATAGGAGCAGAATTGAGGCAATGGAAGTCAGAATTAGTGAGATGGAAGATAAAGCACTTGACACCAACTTACGTGAGGAAAAATCAGATAAAAGGATTAAAAAAAAAAATGAAGAAAACCTAAGAATTATGTGGGACTCTATCAAGAGGAATAACCTATGAGTGACTGGAGTACCAGAACGGGGAGGATAACAGAAAATACAGAGAGAATTGTTGAAGATTTGTTGGCAGAAAACTTCCCTGATATCGTGAAAGATGAGCAGATATCTATCCAAGACGCTCATCGAACCCCACATAAGGTAGATCCCAAAATAAAGTCACCAAGACATATTATAATCAAACTTGCCAAAATCAAAGATAAAGACAGAATTTTAAGAGCAGCTAGGGATAAACGAAAAGTCATCTACAAAGGAGAGTCAATAAGAATAAGCTTGGACTACTCAGCAGAAATCATGCAGGCAAAAAGGCAATAGTGTGACATATATAAAACCTTGAAGGAAAAAAACTGCCAGCCAAGAATTATATATCCAGCAAAACTGTCTCTCAGATATGATGGTGAAATTAGGGGCATTTCCAGATAAACAGAAGTTTAGGGAACTGGCAAAAACCAAACCAAAATTACAAGAAATACTAAAGGGAGTCCTCCAGTTAGAAAATCAGTAACATCAGATAACAACCCAAGACTAGAACACAGGACAGAGCAACCAGATATCAACCCAGAAAGGGAAGCCAAAAAAGTAAATCAAAGCTAAAACACTGAAAATAGGAAAACAGAGAGGTCAGGATGTAAATGGTGACAACATCAAAACAAAAAAAAAGGGACTAAATGGTATAGTCATAGATCTTCCATATGGAGAGGAAGTCACAAAAGTAAATCAAAGCTAAAACACTGAAAATAGGGAAACAGATGTCAATATGTAAAAGATGACAACATTAAAACAAAAAGAGGGACTTAAAAAATATAGACATAGATTTTTCACATGGAGAGGAAGTCAAGACGATATAAAGAAATAAAAGACTGGTATAAACTCAGAAAAATAGGGGTAAATATTAAGGTAACCACAAAGGAAACTAACAATTCTACAAGTCAAAATTAAAAAGTAGAAAAATATAAAGATGCAGCAAACACAAACTCACCAACAATGAAAAAGATGAAAAGAAAATACATAAAGAAAAATGACCCAGCATAGAAAATTAAGTGGAATAAAGAAACTGTGAACAACACACAAAAAAGACATCAAAATGACAGCACTAAACTCATAGCTATCAATAATTATGCTGAATGTAAATGAACTAAATGCACCAATAAAGAGACAGAGAGTGGCAGATTGCATAAAAAAATATGATCCGTCTATATGCTGCCTACAAGAGACACATCTTAGACTTAAAGACACAAACAAACTACAACTCAAAGGATAGAAAAAATATATCAAAAAAACAACATTCAAAAAAGAGCAGGAGTGGAAATCTTAATCTCTGACAAAATGAATTTTCAAGTAAAAGCCACCACGAACGATAAGGAAGGACACTATATAATGATTAAAAGGTCGATACACCAGGAGGACATAACTATAATGAATATTTACGCACCCAATGACAGGGCTCCAAAATACATAGAACAGACTCTAACAGCACTGAAAAGAGAGATAGACAGCTCCACAATACTAGTAGGAGACTTCAACACATCACTTTCGGTGAAGGACAGAACATCCAGAAAGAAGCTCAACAAAGACACGGAAGAGCTAAGTGCTACAATCAACCAACTTGATCTCATAGACATATACCAAACACGCAACCAACAGCAGCCAAGTATACTTTCTTTTCCAATGCACATGGAACATTCTCCAGGACTGACCACATAATTAGGCCATAAAGCAAGCCTTAACAAAATCCAAAGCATTGAAATATTACAAAGCATCTCTTCTGACCATAAAGCCATAAAAGTAGAAATAACAACACAAAAAGCAAGGGAAAAAAAATCAAACGCATGGAAACTGAACACCTTGCTCAAAAACTACTGGGTGATAGAAGAAATTAAGGATGGAGTAAAGAAATGCATAGAATCAAACAAGAATGAAAACACATCC
>NW_004444084.1:2369560-2407476 GCF_000243295.1 Trichechus manatus latirostris
GGGGTCTTAAAAGCTTGCAAGCGGCCATCTAAGATGCTTCAATTGGTCCCAACCACCTGGAGTAAAGGAGAATGAAGAACACCAAAGACACAAGGGAAGTATTAGCCCAAGAGACATAAAGGGCCACATAAACCAGAGACTTCATCAGCCTGAGACCAGAACTAGATAGTACCCAGCTACCACCAATGACTGCCTTGATGGGGAACACAACAGAGAGTCCTGGATGGAGCAAGAGAAAGGTGGGGTACAGAACTCAAATTCTAGTAAGAAGACCAAACTTAATGGTCTTACTGAGACTGGAGGAACCCAGGAAAGCATGGCCCTTGGATTCTCTATCAGCCCAGAAATAAAAGTGTTTCTGAGGCCTACTCTTCAGACAAGGATTGGACTGGACTGTAGGACATAAAGTGATACTCGTGAGGAGGGAGCCTCTTAGCTCAAGTAGATACAAGAGACTAAATGGGCAGCTTCTGTCCGGAGGTGAGATGGGAAGGCAGAGAGGGTTAGGAGCTGGTTGAATGGACCTGGGGAATCAGGGGTGGAAAGGAGGAGTGTGTTGTCACAGTATGGGGAGAACAGTTAGGGTCACATAGCAATGTATGTATAAATTTTTGTAGATGGGGAAAAAAAAAAAAAGAAGCTAGACCCAGGAATCAGGTTATCTGGACTTAAATCCTGCCTCTAACATTCAGGGAGCCCTGGTAGCACAGTAGTTAAGCGTTCGGCTGCTAACCAAAATGTTGACAGTTCAAATCCACTTGCCATTCCTTGGAAACCCTATGGGGTAGTTCTACTCCGTCCTGTAGGGTCACTAGGAGTCAGAATCCACTCTAGGGCAATCGGCTTGATTTCGGTTCTAACACTTAGTAGCTGGTAAGACCTTGGGCAAGGTCTGCACCTCGGTCTCTTCATCTGTAAAACGGAATTAACAACAATACCTACCTCATATGACTGTGAAGATTAAGTACACATAAAGCATGAGAACCAAAAACCAAACCCATTGCCGTCGAGTTAATTCCAACTCACAGTGACCCTGTAGGACGGAGTAGAACTGCCCCACAGAGTTTCCAAGGAGCAGCTGGTGGATTCGAACTGCTGACCTTTTGGTTAACAGCTGAGCTCTTAACCACTGCACCACCAGGGCTCCCAAAGCATTAGAACAAGTTCTCAAAAAATGTTAACATTATTACTGAAGTATCCGGTTTTTAATCCTTTAATCTCTTTTTGCTAAAAGATTCAGTACCAAAAAAAAAAAAGCTTGTTTTATTAAACTAAAACACACTATGGATTAAAATGTGCAATGTGCATAAATCATTCCAAATAAAACATATATATCAAGGAAATTTTCATTTATGGTGAGCTGCTTTAGAATACCCAAGGGTACCTGAGTGGGGAAGTTTGAGAAGCATAATTATAGGCAATAAGGTCCAGAGTCCTATATAATAGTCATTAGGTCCCCAATGCGTATGCAAGATGGAAGCTCAATCCACATGCATCAGACAATGAATATGCATGATTAACTGTATCAGATAAAAGCCCAGAGACAGACTAACATCATCACTAAAAAAAACAAAAAAAAAACCTCATTGCCATCAAGTCAATTCTGACTCAGAGTGACCCTACAGGAAAGAGTATGGTTTCCAAACCTGTAATCTTTATAGTCCGGTCTTTGGTCATTAGTGTTCAATGCATCAAATCTGTTCTTGTGATGGTCTCTAAATTTAGGTGGGATATACTCAAGGTCACAGTTTGGCTTTAGTGAATTTGTTTCAATTTTCTTCAGTTTCAACTTGAACTCGCATATTAGCAATTGATGGTCTGTTCTGCACTCAGCCCCTGGTCTTGTTCTGACTGATGATGTTGAGCATCTTCATCGTCTCTTTCCACAGATGTAGTTGATTTAATTCCTGTGTATTCCATCTGGTGAGGTCCACGTGTATAGTCATTGTTTATGTTGGTGAAAAAGGTATTTGCAATGAATAAGGAAACAAAAATCCTCACAACTGGACCAATAAGCAACATCATGATAAACGGAGAAAAGATTGAAGTTGTCAAGGATTTCATTTTACTTGGTTCCACAATCAACACCCATGGAAGAGCAGTCAAGAAATCAAAAGACACATTGCACGGGGCAAATCTGCTGTGAAAGATCTCTTTAAAGTGTTGAAAAGCGAAGATGTCACCTTGAAGACTCAGGAGTGCCTGACCCAAGCCATGGTGTTTTCAGTCACCTCATATGCATGAGAAAGTTGGATGATGAATAAGGAAGACTGAAGAAGACTTGACGCCTTTGAATTGTGGTGGTTGGTGAAGAATATTTGAATATACCGTGGACTGCCAAAAGAACAAACAAATCTGTCTTGGAAGAAGTGCAACCAGAATGCTCCTTAGAAGCAAGGATGGCGAGATTAAGTCTCACATATTTTGGACATGTTATCAGGAGGGATCAGTTCCTGGAGAAGGACATTATGCTTGGTAAGGTAGAGGGTCAGCGAGAAAGAGAAAGACCCTCAACGAGATGGATTGACACAATGGGCTCAAGCATATTAACAATTGTGAGGATGGTGCAGGACCGGGCAGTGTTTTGTTCTGTTGTACATAGGGTCGCTATGAGTCAGAACCGCCTTGACGGCACCTGACAACAACAATAATCTTTACAGGGAGCCCTGGTGAGACAATGGTTAAGAGGTCAGCAGCTAACCAAAAGGTCAGCAGTTCAAATCTACCAGCTGCTCCTTAGAAACGCTATGGGGCAGTTCTACCTTGTCCTATAAGATCACTATGAGTCGGAATAAACTCGACAGCAACGGGGTTTTTTTTTTGGTAATCTTTATTGAAGCAGACTGCCACATCTTTCTCCCACAGAGCAGCTGGTAGGTTTGAACAACTGACCTTTTGGTTAGCAGCTGAGCACTTTAACCACTGTGCTACCAGTGCTCATTCACACCATTCTAGGCAATGACAAAGCACTGAGTGTGTGCATGGAGGTGGAGGGAGGGGCAGGAAGGGCTCCATCCCCTCCAAAATGACCCTCACGCGTTCACTTACCACTGACATTTCTTGAACCAGAGATGATTGCCCTCAGTTATAGACATAAGATTAAAATGCAAGCACCCTTAGAAGAAGTAATGGATGTCCAAGATCACACTTAAATACAGATGACTTATAAAAAATCCTGACTTAACGAAGGAAGAACAAGTATTAAGAAGCTCAGAAACCAAGGGTAGAAATAGTGACAATGAAGTTGGGGAAAAGGGCCCAAAAAGAGGTAAACTCCTGTTTGATTCCGGAACTGACTCCAATCTGAACCCAGATTTAACTGGCAATATCCCCCTGCCAAAACTGTAAGAGAAAACTGAGTGAAGACACCACCCCTGTTAAACCACAAATTTGGCCTTATAAGAATTAGAGGGTGTGATCCAGTCAAAACCCACGGGCTACCCTCAGGGCAGAGCAGTCAATGGTAAGCTGATTCAGAGAGATAGGTGTCACCATCCCTCCCCCTGCTGGGGTCAGTCCAAGTCTAAAGTGCTTGGCTGTCTTCAATAATTGTTGCTGATTTTAGCTTTGCAAAGTGCTTCAAGCTGTGGATATAAATAACACCATAAAAAGTCAACCTCAATAACTGGCTCTAAGAATCAATCTAATTAATTTGTAGATTTAATCTAAACATAGAAGTGTGGACAGGGCAGGGCAAACAACACTCCTAGAGTAATTGATTAAAAGTCAAAATTGGTCCCTCAACGTAATTGCTACCATCACAGTTCTAGGCACAACCTGAAATAAATTACTTGCTTCTCTATATTTTTAAATGAGAAAAAGATAATATAGTCCTTTTGCCAACTGCACTAAAAAAGGGACAACACGGGCAAACCCCATCTTTATCACTAGCTGCATGGTAAAGATCAATGCGAACCCACTTCCCACCTGGAAATCGATCCAGACTTCACCTCCCCACTGCTTTACTCCTCATTGCCAGTCATTTTCGTGGCACTTCCTTCTCTCTGATCCTAACCACCCAGTTAGGTCAGACTTCATTCTCAGCCACCCTGAGCCAGGTCAAAATATTCCTGACCACCCAGGGCCAGGTCAATGTGTAACAGCCTTAAGAGGCAGGAGTCTGCGAACTCCTTGCACTTCATACAAGCCACCTCACCCCAGCGCCCCCACCCCTAGCCACCTGGAGCTATGACCCAAGCTAGAAGGATTCTATTCTTCTTCAACTGCCTGCGCAGCCTTTCCCTGACCACCAGCCACGCAGAGCTGGGTTCACAAGTTAGGACTCTGTCCTGTCAGCCCCTGCTGACTCATTGACCCCTGTGGGTTTGTTAATTCTCCATAAAGACTCACAAAATTCATGGATAACCAAAAGATCAGTTATATATAGGCTGCAGAAGGAGCCCTGCTGGTGCACTGGTTAAAGCATTCGGCTGCTAACCAAGAAGTCAGTGGTTCAAACCCACCAGACACTCCAGGGGAGAAAGATGTGGCAGTCTGCTTCTGTAAAGATTACAGCCTTGGAAACCCTATGGGGGCAGTTCTGCTCTGTCGTATAGGGTCACTATGAGTCGGAATTGACTCAATGGCAATGGGTTTTTATTACCTATATTTACAGTTACCCATTTATTATAACCAGAAAGTGTACAATCGAGGATATGCATCAAGGAAGGTCTGGGAGAAGTCCCGGCACAAGGCTTCCACTGTCCCCAGGGACATGCCACCCTCCTGTGCATGGATGTTCTTGCCAATCCAGGAAGCCCCAAAAAGAAGCTCCAAGGTCCAGGGTCACTTATAATAGTCACTGGGACCTGAAAGCATACGCACGACTGGAGCACAATGCATATGCATTAATCAATGAATATGCATGATTAACTGCACCATACCCCCCTCTTCCTAAGGTTTGATGCCAGGTGACAACTTGGGGGTTCCCAACTCTTTTGTACATGTTTAAGTATCAACTGGCTGTTTTAGAAAAACAAAGACACCTCAATTGCTCAAGAAATTCCAAAGGGCTACTTTCCCAGAAACTAGAAACAAAGCCCAAACCGAGTTCTTTGTCCACAGTCATATGTTAATTAACTCTCTACAGACTCTAAGTGGGGTCATGTTATCTGATGTAGCTCAGAGTTCCTCCAGAGAAATAACTGTCTTTGTTTAGAAAAATACCTTGAAGAGCTGCTTGGCAGTAGAAAGGGAGGCCTTGAGAGTATGACAGTGAGGAGACAAGTGATTTTCTTTAAAAAAGTACAGAAGTTTAGGGATGGAGGCAAGTAGAAATAGGAAAGGCCAAGCAGCAGGGCAGAGGCAGAAGATCTAGTTGATGAGGGATATGTTTTTAAGAACAGAGAGGCTTAGTATTAGATTTTAAATTATCTGCAGTATGGTGCTGGGATGTAGCTCTCCTTCCATTCCCCCCTACTCACCAGTAAAATCTACTATATGGGGCTGCTTCTTGTGAGTCCTTTACAGAAGGTCAAGCAAAAAGGTTATATCCTCCTTTGGAGTTTGGGCTAGCCCAAGGATAATAACTTCCCTCTTTCTGAGGTGTAACTTACAAAAATTGACACCGATTGGGAAAAAATATATATTTCGCCTAAGACTTCCTACCCTTCCTTCTTCTTGCAAGCTGGGGAGGTGGACTTGGTTAAGCAAGGTCCAGATTCTTCACAGTTAGGTTTGGTGGAAAAAGGGAGGAAGGGGTAGACAGAAAGGAAGAGTAAGTTGTTTTGTTTTTGTTTTCTCCCTTTGGTGGTACAGGAAGCAAGCTTGTGGTAGAATGGGACCTGAGCATAGCCTTTAGTCACAGGGAACATCCCCTCCCTCACTTCCCTTCTCTCCATTTGCTCCTTCCTCTTCCAGATTCCTAACTCTGGAACTTTCTATCAGCTGGTGCATAGGCCTCAGGACAGAGGCCTGTAAGAGGCAATGTTGCTGCAGCAGCTCACACTCCACTTGGAGCAGGCTTAGATGGTGCCTTGTTCAGTCACCTCTCAGCCAGACACGGTGGGGAGGCAATTCATAGCATCAGCTGCATCCAGTAAGGCTTCCCAGTGCCTTCCTTTCCTCTGTATAAACCCGTTTTCTCCTGAACGTGAAATGTTTCCATGCATTTAAAACTGTTGCCCAATTAGGGTCCGCACTCTGGAGCAGTTGAGCCAATAAAATGTACTCCAAATCAGAAAGAGAAAATTTGTTTAGGAGGTGGCACCAACAGGGAGTCCGACAGCAACGCAAGCTGTCTTTATGGAGTCCAGAAAGGCAATTTTACATTAAAGCTTATATAGGATTTTTACAAGGGTTAGAAGTGTCTTTGTAGCTCGCACATGGCATGGCCACAGGAGTTATTCATTACAAGATATTACAAGAGACTCTTTATCAGACTAAAGAGATACATGCCAGACTTCTCCTTATCAGGCTAAGATTTACAGACCATACATACATCTGGGCTCTTATCTTTACGTAGGTGGTCTTAAGTCACAGGTAGCCAGACAGAACAAAACAAAGTCATAAACCAAAGTATGCGGAAAGGAGAAGGCAGGCAGGAGGGGAAAAAAAACTTGCAGGTTCATCATGGCATTAGTTATGTCAAGCTCTCAATCACCCATTTTGAAAAGGAGAAAACATGTTGTGGAGTATTAGCGTCACAAAATTAAAGTTGTATCACTTGTCCTAACATCTGATTTACCCTATTTCAGTCTCTGTGACTTTTCTTTCCATGGATATGTTCCGCTGTTCATGTTATACATCCAAAGATTTTATTAATGGAGACCAGAACTGCTTTCCTTGTTTAAAAAGTCAATAATGCCTATGTTAAGGAGACTTCTTTAGGTGGTTATTAAAAACATCACCTTGTAACTTTTAACACAGACACTTCCTTTGTCTCAAAAACACTGGCATTATCAGCATCAATAAAAGTATAGGAAGAAAGCCATTTAAACTTTCTATTCTTCTCTTATACTTAATTGTCTGATTGCCATGCTAGTTTCATAGATGTGAAAGAAAAAAAAGACATTATAATACATAAAATCTCCTAGCATAACGGTGATAACAACAGTGATACCAGCTGCTGAGCTCTTACTGTGATCCGAATACACTGCAAAGTCTTTTATACACATTCCTCATTTAATCCTCTTTTTTCAGATAAAGAATCTCAGGCACAGAGTTGTTAACTATTTTGCCAGTATTACGCAGAAGAACTCGACCAGGACTAAATGACTTCCCTTTAACACAGTGCCAAGTTAAGTCAATCTTATCAGAACATCAAAGCAGAAAATCATACTAAAGCAGGAAAGAATCAAAGGAAAAATATACCAAATGCAAAGCATAATTTTCCTTCTTTAGACATAAGTCACTCACAAATCTGTATCCCCAAACCAGATTCCTCTCATAACTCAATACCTGAATTTCCAGCTGAAACCTCAAACTAAATATGTACAAAATTGATGTTATCATTTAACAACAGCCAAGTCCCTGTTCTCCAAAAAATCAACTCCTTGTTCCTTCTCCTGTAAGCCTTGTCTCTGTAATAATAATACCACCACTATCCACCAAGTCCATTAAGCTTGGATCATCTTTGATTCTCTCTTCCTCATTCTTCTTCAGTCCCACTCCTCTTCTAGCCAGCCCCTAAGTGTTGGCTGATTTTTTTTTTTTTTTTAATCAATCCTACCTTCTAGAAATGTCTTTAATTCCCTCTTTCTTTTCCATCCCTAGCCATCGTCTTAGTTCAGTGCCTCATCATCCCTCTCTCACCTGGACCATCCTAACAACTTTTTGCTTGGTCTGTCTGCCTCTCTAAAATCCCTCTGCAGTGAGTCACTTCTCTTTCCACATTCTATCTTCAGAACAACCACAAAGAGTTTTCTCACATTATAAACATGGTTATGCTAATTTCTTCCTTTATATCATTCATTGAAATGCTTTAGGATAAAATTCAAACTCCCTGGCATACAAGGCTGGTTCTTCACAACTTGACCCCAGCCTGCTTTCCAAGCCACACAAGACCGCTCACTCTTCTCCATCCATACTCTCCTCCTTCTCTTCCCACATCACCTTCCTAGAATGCCCTTTCCCACAGGAGATCGCGGTTGTCCTCCAAAATCCAACTAAAATGCCACCTCCTATATGGATCTTTCCCCAGTTCCCATACGAAGGGCTGCCTGCTTCCTTCTCTGTGATTAAAGGCATTGTGTATCATAAGCATGTGGCACATTATTTTGTGCATATTTACCTCCATATATAGGCTCCCATGTGTCAGAATGGACTCCAGAGCAACTGATTTGTGTGTGTGTCTGTGTTTGTGTGTGTGTGTGTGTGTTTATACCCACCCCAGAGCATAAGCTTCTAAAGGCAGGACCTGGAACTTGATCCCACTGGATCACTTTTTCACTACTTATAATTTAGATGAAAGAGAGAAAAGAAGACTTCTTTCTCCCATCCTAAGGTGAACATCCAAGGGGTTTACTAAAATTCATTAAAAGTGTTTGCAATTTGTCCTGGTCTTTGACTTACTAAAAGTAGGTGGAAATATAAAAAATAAAATCCAGGGAATGCCTTTTGGTTTCAATTTAAAGAAAAGATCACTGAACATCTCATATAACTTCATTATTACCTGATCCAAATAAGGCTCATAAATATTAACTTATTCTATGAATGTTTACTGTACACCTGTTACATTCCAGGTATTGACTCAAGGGGAAAAAAGTCCCCAAGTATAACTGAACTTCTTTACACTACAACTATGCACAACCAAAACATCTCTGTAAAGAAATCAAATATAATTACTTTATCTGGAAATTTTTGCTTTTGCTGACACATGGTGCCAAATCTCCAGATTTTAGGAAATATCTGAATAATTAAAATTTTTAGTTCCTGATTATTTGGGGTGTTTCCCATGGTATAACAAAATGCCATGATATTTCCCAAGAAACTTATAACATGATGAAGGAGGCAGACCTATTACAAAGTAAAAAGGCAGCGTGGTGTGGTAGAAAGAGCACCGACTGGGAGTCATGACTGCTAATACTAGTTGTGTGACCTTGGGGAAATTAGTTAATATGTTTGGTCTCAACATCATCTTTGGTAAAATGAAGCAGTTGGACTAGAACCTCCAGATTGTGGGTCTTCAATTGCTTGTTTTAGCTGCCCTTGAGTGGACCCCTGACTCATGGCGACTCTACGTACAATGGAAAGAAATGTTATAATTGGTTGCAGATTCGGCCATCGTGATCCATAGGGGTTTCTATAGCTGATTTTCAGAAGTAGATCACCAGGCCTTTCTTCCTAGTCCGTCTTAGTCTCAAAGCTCCGCTGAAATCTCTTTAGCATCACACCAACATGCAAGCCTCCACTGACAAATTGGTGGTGACTGCACATAGTGCATTGACCAGGAATTGAACCCAGGTCTCTTGCACGGAAGGCAAGAATTCTACCACCAAACCACCGATGCCCCTCTTAATTGCTACATGTAGAATAATCGTTATGTGTATGGAGCACCAACCCAGCCCTACCTTTGGTACCTAGATCAAAGGTAGCAGCCAGAATCAGAGTGATTAGAGAAGAAAAAGATGTGAAGAAATGATTGCAAGTTGAAGGTCTAGCTTTGGGGAAACCTGTTACTACAGAATGTGAACCCTGATAGGTAGAGCAGATGAATAATCAAGTCCACCTTGGGGTTTGTTTTTTGTTTTTTCATATAATTCAAGAGGAATTGGGAACAGTGTTGACCACAAAGAAAAGAAATAATCTGATTAAAAGGAGACTTGAAGAAGGGAATTCTTTTTTTTTTAAGTAAGGTTACCAGCATGGATTACATTTTATTTTTTAATTGTGCTTTAAGTGAAAACTTACAGTTCAAGTTAGTTTCTCATACAAAAATTTATACACACATTGATATGTGACCATAGTTGCTCTCCCTACAATGTGACAGCACACTCCTCCTTTCCACCCTGGATTTCCCGTGTCCATTTAACCAGCTCCTGTCCTTTTTTGCCTTCTCATCTCACCTCTGGACAGGAGCTGCCCATTTAGACTCATGTATCTACTTGAGCTAAGAAGAACTCTCTTCACGAGTATCATTTTATGTCTTATAGTCCAGTCTAATTGAAGAAGGGAATCCTTACTGCTTCAGCTAAGGTGCCTACAAGGTGAGAGGGTAGAACCCAGGTTCTGCGCTGACCGCTGACCGAACCACAGAGCAGCACCTTCACCTCCCACCCCTGCATCTTTCTCTTCCATACAGGACCACGGGATGTTGGCAGCCTTCTACTTCTTAACTTCGGTGACTGTTATAGAGTGTTTGTTTTATAATTTAATAATTACAATTAAATAATCATCTGTTTGTATTTTTGTGCATGTTTTATACATTACAAACTCATTTTAAAATCTTTTAAAGATACATGGTACAATAGTATCCCACACGATGCTCCCAAAAATCTAACACTGAGAAAACATGCCTCTCCGAATAGTAATTTGCTTCTGGCAATTAAACTGTGTTTTCTCACTGATTCGATTTATTCAGCAGACAGAAAAAAAAAAAAAATCCTTTGAAAGACAAATACATTGCTTGCCTCCTGCCAGTAAGAATATACTACTTCCTCGTTGTCATTAATGAAAAATAACATACACTTTCAAAGTTCTGTAGACACTGAAAAGAAAGAAAACACTCATATGAGTCACCTATTTCCACATTCAGGGCTGAGAAGCTATATAAATATCTCCAGCCTCTGGCAGAAAACACTAAACCACCATAAGTCTGAGAACAATAGTCCCTTGATGCAGCTATGTGGCTTGTGGTGCTGGGCGCCGTGTGTCTACTGCACAGCAGCCTGGCCCTGCCGCTGCCCCAGGAGGCAGGAGGCATGAGTGAGCAGCAGTGGAAACAGGCTCAGGTATGTTGAAGCCCACTTGCCTCATTGGGCCTCGGTGGTCTTGCCATCACCAATAGGAAGCATGTTTTTCAGTTATTTGTCCTTCCATGTTAGTACTGCGATGTATTTTCTTTTCAGTAATTTTTCTGCTTACAAAAGCAATGCATGCTTTAATTAAGCAGCAGTTAAGAGGAGGCTTTAGAGGTTTCTCAAACTGGTTTCAACTCCTCCACTCACTGTGTAGATGAATTTAGGACTGTTATTAAACTTCTCTGAGCATCAGTTTTCCAATTTGGAAGCTGGAGATAATAGGAGTGTCGATGAAATAAGAGTGTTGTGATGCATTTAGCACAGTGCCTGCAACAGTGTTCATACTCAATAAAGTTGTTATTGTTGTTATTACTTATTATAACTTGAGATTCTTTTCATAAAGAGCATGGAGTATTGTCCCTTAAGGTGACGGCTACCTATAAGGGAAAGACTTGAAGTCAGAAGAGGTAGGTAGAAGTGACAACTTTCTATTTCAAGTCGATGATGGTGGGCAAGGCCTGACTTCTAACTCTGTTTTCTCATGTGTTCGATGGGAATAATAACACTATGTGTTTTATACCTCACAGGATCAGTCTAACAAATACATGAAGCTATAATGCCAACTAGCATGTTGTAACAGTTACAGATTGTAAAGCACTTCCTTATACATAATGTCATTCAGTCTTCAGCTGGGAAAAAGAGGAAACCAAAGTTAAGTTGATTCAGATACTTGCTAGTGGCAGAGATTGGAGTCAGGAACTAGTTCTCTAGCTTCAAAAACCATGTTCTTTCCAATATACTACTCAATAAGCAGTGTAGTAAGTGTAAATAATTATCATTTGGTAAAATAATGGAATGTTTACCCTGAAGTATTGTTTATAAAGGTAAGAAAAGTCAAGTTCTATTTCATATTGACTTTTAAAAAGTCCCAGTGATAGACTGAACCACATGAAATTATTATTATTTTTTTTTACCTTCAAAACAGCAATTACATATGGTGCAACCTAATGGATTCTCCAAAATGAATACATTTGCAAGAGCATTTGGCCCCTTCACTTATCATACTGATGATTAACAAACTAGAGGGTGGTCAGTTAGGTTTAACAGAGGCAGGAAAATTCATCCCAAGGACACAGGCACATTTCTTGCAGAGTATGTCTTTGTAAAGTCTGTAGCTCTGGAAGATTAAAATGGGTTATTTGTTTTTAAAATAAGGGTTTAATTCCTAACTGCCATGGATGAACAATAAGTATTTGTTGTATTGAATGAAACACAGTCATTGGTAACAGGGAGAGAGGGCACCATATTAATAAGGTTACTTACATAAAGTGAATACTCCTGAGAGGTTCTGAGACAAGTAACCCTTACCATCTACTCCAAAATACACTGCAGATTAGTGAGCCAATGTTTAAACCATTCCAACAACAATACTATCATGCATTATAAAACCCTTTACATTTTTCTAACAAAATGGGCTTTGGAATCGGAATACTTGAGTTCAAATACTGACTCCTTCAGTTACTCATGGGATGACCTTGTGCAAGTTATTTTACTTCTTTGAACCCTGCTGATTCATATATAAAATAGAGATAACAATGCCATATATTCCTCACAGGGTGGATATGAGGTTTAAACGAGATAAGTATGTAAACCTGCCGGGTGCACCGTTGGTGCTTAATAAATGTTATTGTGAAGTTGCTGCTGTTGTTATTTCATGCATTTTTTGTTTGTTTTCATGTGTTTAGGCTGCTGCACTTCCATCCTTTAAGAAATTCCCAGGGACCCAGTTGAGCTTGGAATAGGTCTGAGAGACCTGCTTTATCCTGCAACTCCCCAGAAATCGGTTTTACTAGGGATTTAACAGTGGAACGGGCACTGGACTGGGAGTTAGGAAACTTGAGGTCCAGTTCTGCTACTCATATAATATGTGAACCTGGCAAATCACTTCACTGCTATGAGCTTCAGTTTCTTCACCTTAAACTAAATAATCTAGAATGATTTCCCAGGGCTAAAATTTTAAGACCCTCTAACCCTAGCTGGGACCAGATCTCAACAGAATCTTAGGTGGGCTGGTTGACTTTGGATCTCCCCCACAAATCCTATGATGCTGAGGGAAGGTCTCCGTTGTGCCCCTTGTGGACATACTAGGGTACTCTTCATGACCGGCCCTTACAAACAAGTCTATGTTTTATAAAGTGTACAACGTGGTTTTCCTTGAAACATCTAATGGGACAAAACAGAAATTGAGGGCCTCTTCTCTTTTGCTCATGAAATGGGATGACAGTGCTTCATTATCAATATTAAATATTCTCCCCACTAATGCATATATATTTAATTTGGTGACAATGTAACTATTCTGCCTTCAAACCAGTATTTGAATCCACAGGAATCCGAGGCAAAAGACATGCAGACTTCTAAGATAAAAGAAGAAAATAAACAAGAATCTCAAATCACTCTCTTTTCCATAGAACTATCTCATGAGATTTTATTCGCGTGACACCAAAGCAAGAGATGACAACAGTATAGAAGTCAAACTCAAGAAGATGCAAAAGTTCTTTGGCCTGCCTGTAACTGGAATATTAAGCTCCCATGTCACAGAAATAATGCAGAAGCCCAGATGTGGGGTGCCAGATGTTTTAGAATACTCACTGTTCCCAAAAAGCCCAAAATGGACTTCCAAAGTAGTCACCTACAGGTTAGTTCTGCATTGGCTCATTTTGGCAAACACAATAAAGTCCTTTACCTAAGAGATTAAATAATGTTTTTCTGTTTGCTGCCAGGGTCCTATCATATACTCGAGACTTACCACGTGCCACAGTGGATTCGTTAGTGGCAAAGGCCTTAAACATGTGGAGCAAAGAGATCCCACTAAGCTTCAAGAGAGTTAGCTGGGGAACTGCTGATATCAGGATTGGCTTTGCCAGAGGAGGTAAGATGCGTTAGGCTAATTCTGTGTGCTATTTTATTTGTTTGTTGTTTATATTAGTGCCCTCTTCATTCCAGGATTTAAAACCTTTAATGATATATTTTTTCAGCAATATGATTACACTTTCTCTGTTCTGTTCATTTAGAGCCATTTTTTATAGAAGAGTTGGCAAAGTACAGACCATGAGCCAAATCCAGCCACTGCCTGTTTTTGTAAATGAAGTTTTATTGGAACACAGCCACAGTCCTTTACCTATTCTCTATGACTGCTTTTGGGCTACAATGGCAGAGTCGAATAACTGGGACAGAGACTAGCCACAAAGTCTAAATTACTTATCATCTGGCCCTTTACATAAAAAGTTTGCCAGCCCTGTTTTGCAGCTTGAATTAGATATGTTGTTAGGTTGTTGCTGTTGGATGCCACGATCCCATGTGACATAGTAGAACTGTCCCATAGGGTTTTCTAGGCTGTAATCTTTACAGGAGAAACCCTGGTGGCATAGTGGTTAAGTGCTATGGCTGCTAACCAAAAGGATGGCAGTTCAAGTCCACCAGGCGCTCCTTGGAAACTCTACGGGGCAGTCACTCTGTCCTGTAGGGTCGCTGTGAGTCAGAATTGACTCTACAGCAATGGGTAATCTTTACAGGAGCAGATCACCAGGTCTTTCTCCCATGGAGCCACTAGGTGAGTTCAAACCACCAATGTTTGGCAGCCGAGTATTTAACTGTTGCCCCACCATATATAATATATGTTGTTGTTAGCTGCCATGAAGTCACCCCCAACTCATGGTAACTTCATGCACAACAGAAGAAAATGCTGCCTAATCCAGCACCATCCCCATGATCGGTGGTAGATCAGACCGTTTTTGTGATCCATAGGGTTTTCATTGGCTGATTTTTGCAAGTAGATCACCAGGCCTTTCTTCCTAGTCCATCTTAGTCTGGAAACTCCACTGAAGCCTGTTCAGCATCATAGCAACATGCAAGCCTCCACTGACAGATGGCTGATGGCTGTGCATGAGGTATATTGGCCAGGAATCGAACCCGAGTCTTCCTGTGGAAGGCAATATATAGATCTCTCTATATATATTTATAAATTTCTAATATATCTAGGAGCCCTAGTGGTGCAATGGTTAAGCTCTCAGCTGCTAACTGAAAAGCTGGCTATTCCAACCCACCCAGTGGCTCCTCAGGAGAAAGACCTGGTGATCTGCTCCCATAAAGATTACAGCCTAGAAAACCCTATGGGGCAGTTCTACTGTGTCACATGGGGTTGCTATGAGTTGAAAACTGATCTGATGGCACCTAACAACAACAGCTAGCATTAACATGAAACCAGGAGAAAGATTTACAGCTTCCAAAAGGCTTCAAGTGGTCTCTAAGAGTTAGGACAGCCTGTGGCCTGCTGCCAACTCCCTTCAAGTAGAAAAAATGTAGAAAATGGAGAGCTTTCATATTAAAGGCCTTAAAGAGATATAGCACATATTCATGAACTGCTATTAATTGCTAGTGTTTCATGATGCAAATTTAGACCAAAAAATTGTTGGCTATTTTGGTCTGTTCCAATATTAAACTGCCTGTGTACTATGAATTTAGCTAAAATTTGAACTTCAGCCATAATATTGACAACACCGAAGCAAATGTTATAGAAAGCGTTAATCATGGTACCAGACATTTTCTAAGAACTGGATAAGGCCTGACACCAATTTGAAGATAAACGGCTCTAGATCACCAGTAGGACTATTAAAAATTTATTTTTTTTAATCAAACTATGACACACACTTTTTTACCGACAGATAAGTCTCTCTTTCAAAGTCTAGCTACATTTTAGACACAATTACACGATCTTGGTCATTTGGGTTTCTTGTCAATAGTAGATAAAAAGTAGTCATTTTAAAGAGGGAGAAAAAAAAGCAGCTTCTGGAGGCAGACACTGTGTCTTACTCATTACTCTACCCCTTAGGGTTGGCATAAAATGGTGCTCCAAAAATATTTTTGATAGATGGATCAATGAACAGGGAGCAGTGGCGAGAGCTGAGATTAGGCAGGTGTACAAAGTGAGACCCAAAGGTCTCACTTGTTTGCTCTATGGAGGAACTTCGGTTTTATTACCTTAGGCTAGTTGTTGGTTGCCCGCAAGACAATTCCATCCTTAGGCTAGTAGTGGGTTTTTTTTTTTTTTTTTTTCCATTAAAAAATGCATACACAAATTATTTTGTGACATTGGGTGCAACTCCTGCAATATGCCAGCACTCTCCCTCTTTCCCTTTCCACCTTGGGTTTTCCATGTCCATTTGTCCAGTTTTCCTGTCCATTCCTGCCTTCTCATCTTTGCTTTTGGGCAGGTGTGCCCATTTAGTCTCCTATACTTGATTGAACTAAGAAGCACATCTCTTACATGTGTTATTGTTTGTTTTATAGCTCTATCTAATCTTTGGCTGAAAGGTGGACTTCAGGAGTGGCTTCAGTGCTGAGTTAGCAGGGTGTCCGGGGGCCATAGTCTCGGGGGTTTCTCCAGTCTCTGTCTGTCAGACCAGTAAGTCTGGTCTTTTTTTGTGAATTTGAATTTTGTTCTACATTTTTCTCCCGCTCTGCCTGGGACTCTAGTTCTTCTAGGCTCAGGCTGGTGGAAGCTGTGGTATTTGTGGTCCATTAGTCCTTTGGACTAATATTTTCCTCGTGTCTTTCGTTTTCATCCTCCTTTGCACAATAGATGTATCTTAGATGGCTGCTCACAAGCTTTTAAGACCCCAGATGCTACTCACCAAAGTAAGATGTACACCATTTTCTTTATGAATTATGCTAGGCCAACTGACTTAGATGTCCCCCGAGACCATAGTCCCCTGTCCTCAGACCCAGTAAGCCAGTCCCTCAAGGTGTCTGGATGTGTCTAGGAAGCTTCTATGACTTTGCCTTGTTCAAGTTGTGCTGACTTCCCCAACATTGTGTGTTCTTTCCCTTCACAAAGTTAACACTTGTCTGCTATCTAGTTAGTGACTTCCCCTCCCATCCTCCCCCACCCCCACCCCCACCCCCCCGTAACCAGTAACCATCAAAGACTGCTTTTTTCTGTGTGTAAACCTTGTCTTGGGTTGTTATAATAGTGATCTCATACAATATATGTCCTTTTGTAATTGACTTATTTCACTCAGCGTAATGTAAAAATTCATTTTAAGAGACCTTAAGCATAGTTCTCCAAAAGACTGCCCACTATACCCGCAAATAATAAACTACGTTTTTAAGAAAAATTATACTAATGGTACACAAGTTACTCGCTGAATGCAGTACTCACACTCATTCTTCCTCCCACCACCATCTAGCCAACCAAAGTGATCAAATTTAACAAGCACTGAAATGCAAACTTAAGTTAGATGTAAATGTTTTTCAAGCTTTGTATCCAGTAAGCATTCAATATACGGTGGTTATCAGTGAGGAGCAGTGGTTCTGGGAAAAATAAAGTGCAACACATATGCTGAGGATAAACACCCAAGCCACCTGTGTACGCAATTGGCTGCTTGTAACTGCAATGCAGACAACTTGGATTGGATTTCCTTCTACCCTCAATAAACAGAAACAGAAAAGAGAAAATGGCTGGAGATAAATTCAGTCACTAAGGACAATCACCCTATTTTCTTTCAGCTCATGGGGACTATAACCCATTTGATGGACCTGGAAATACTCTGGCTCATGCCTTTGCACCGGGGCCAGACCTAGGAGGAGATGCTCACTTTGACGAGGATGAAAGCTGGACTGATGGTGGCAAGATTGGTATAGCATTCCATATCTCTTCTACTATACATTTTTTTAATCCCAAACTTCTTATACTAACTTTACTTTTGTAATTGTTTTAATTTATAATATTTATTGAGTCCTCGCTAAGTGCCAACCTCTGTACTATAGGCTTTAAACCCATTACCTCATTTAACATCCTCATAATGCTACATACACAGAAGACAGAAGCTCAGGCTATGGCATCAAGCACTATCAGGTTCAATTTTCTGTACCTCTACCAATCACTTACTGTGTGTCCTTGGGCAAGTTGTTTGAGTTCTCTGAGTCTCAGTTTCCTCATTTATGTAATGAGTATATAAATAGCCCTGCCCCAGGGTTGTTTTTAGAATTAAATGAGATAATGGTTACATCGTGCTCGGCACAGTGCTTGGAATATATAAAGAATTCAATAAATTACAGTTCTTTCTATACATTTCCCAAAAATGAATTTTTAAAATGGAGGAGAAAGAGAAGCCAAGGTGCTGTGATATTTAAAAATTTAATGGTGGTGGCTGTACAACATTGTGAATATACTTAATGTCACAATGCCACTGAACTGTACATTTAAAAATGGTTTAAACGGCAAACTTCATGTTATATATATGCTTGTATATATATACATATATATGTTTTTTACCACAATTTAAAAAAAATTACATACAATTCTTGGCTTACTCACTATTGTTCACGTCAAAAAGAACCAATACAATGACCCAGCCCACCACATTCACCCCTTTACAGAGTAGATCACAGACACATCAGAGAATGAAAGGAGAGGCGCTCTGGCATAAATAATCCTACCTGGAGACAATTCTTAAAAAGTCGCTACTCACTGACCCTGAAAGAGAAGGTAGTACTTGTGTTTGGCAGTGGAGATTCACCAAAATTCAAACAAAGTAGTGATGATGCCTTGCTGTAAAAATCTAACCTACATAAAAATTGAAAGGTTGCCTTTTTTTCTCATCTTGCATATATTTTCATGCTTTTTTCTTCCTACTCAAGGTAAGTTAAAGTTAGCTTCCTTCAATCTAATACAGCTGGAGCTCTAACCACTGCTCAAACTCAAATACTTATACTTTCCCCTTATTTGCAAAGCCTTTCTTTGAGTCCTCAGGAGAGAAAAGGATATCCGGTTGCCGTTAAGTCAGTTCCAACTCGAATATGTAATACAGTTTAATGAAACAGAAAACAAAAACAAAACCCAGCATTGCCTGGAGATCCTGCCTTTCACTTTTGGCTTCTAAAAGCCAACTTTCTCTCTTCTGATATTGAGAGTCACTATCATTTATTGAATAGCCAATATTTTCCAGATACTGGGCAACTCTAATCATTATGACAAATCTGCAAGGTGGGAATTATTCTCTCTGTTTAACAGATGAGGAACTGAGACTCGATATCAATTAATTTGTCCAGAGTTGCACCTGGGCCAGGCCTATAAGGAGATGCGGGGTTTCAAATCTAGATTTTAATGCCTCTAAAGCTTTTACTTTCCACTACAGAGTAGCCTGCCTGAGTAATTACATAAGAAGCAAACAGGCAGAAAAACATTACATTTTTTTTTAAAAAAAGCAGAAGTGGTGATGAGATTTAAGCACTACTGTTCTGGTTCTCCTTTTATCCCATCCTCTCCTTTGAAGGCCTAGAGACAAATAAGTAAACTACGGAGGATTGAGAGTTGGGCATTTCTACAGTTACTGCATGCTACTTCTTCTGTTGTAGGAATTAACTTCTTGTATGCCGCAGCTCATGAACTTGGCCATTCTTTGGGGCTGGGCCATTCATCAGATCCTAATGCAGTGATGTATCCAACATACGCAAATGCAGATCCCAAGAATTTCAAACTTTCACAAGATGATATCAAAGGCATTCAGAAGCTATATGGTAATGCTTATAACTTCAAATAAGGGGATTTTACATTGTCTCTTTAGGTTGGGCTTGCAAGAGAAAGGTTGGGAAATAGCTACTTAGCTGGAAAAACACATTGGAATGTAAATCCAAAAGCCTATTGAGGGAAGAAAGTGGAGACCATAGATATTCAAAATTTACAGGCTATTTTAAAATATGAGGATGCCAATTTTAAATTTTCAGGACTACGACATTATTTGGTGAAATGATGAAAATAAAACTATCAGGGTTTTTTCAAGCTGCTCATCCATTTTAATGCCTTGCTCTGTTTAAATACTTCAGGAGAGCCTGCCCCCGCAGGAGTGGGCTAAAGGAACATAACACCTTCCTTCTTAGCTGCCCATTCTCAAGGATTTGGCCCTAGATGCCTGAAAGTGATCCAGTGTTTCCTGCTTGCATATATATGTGGGGGAAGGGTTAATCATGGACAATGACTGCTTACAGCTGCTAGTCCTGAAGCTTATGAATAGCCCTAGCATCCCATGTACCAATCCACCCTTTTTTGTGTTCAAGTCTCTAATTCAGTACAAAAAAAAGCTGATTTGCCTGATCAATTCAGAAATAGTAAGATGAGAAATTATATCAAAAAGCAAGGATAAAAGTTATGTCTCTGCAGAAAGATGAGAAAAGTAAAGTTCAAAGAGACTAACTATCCAAGGTCACACGGCTACCAAGTGCTTGAACAATGGTTCCGAGCTAGAACTGTGTGAATTCGTACTCTTCCTACTACACCTGTCTGCCTATCACTACTTGGTAAGTTTTTAAAAGTAATCCAGGAGAGAGAATACAAAATGACATCTTTAGGTCTGCAGCTATACTTTCATTAAGCTTTTTCAGAAAAATATCAGGATGATAAGCATACGCTGCAAACAGATTACATGAGTACTGGATGATCAGAAAAACAAGGGCAGCGCTTCCACATAATAGTGTTCTTAAGAGAAATTATTCCTAACAGATATTTGACCTAAACTATTTGTTTCATTGTATAGCAGTGCTAAAGCATCTTCCCTTACCACAGAAACAGTGCTCCTAAATATAAAAACGTTTTACCATGGAATGAAAATTTTAATTATTTCTTTAACATTTATTGAAGTCTACCAATTACAAGTAGTTACTGAACTTAGAATTTATTATAAATCAACATTTCTTATACTGTGTTTCCCAGAACACTAGTCCCCCGAAAAGTCAATCCCCCAAAAAAGGACGCTATGGAGAAATAAATTCAAGAAATACTACCTATGTATTTCAGATGAATAGGATGTAAAGACTACTGAACAAACATTGTCTAATCCAGTGTTTCCTAAATTATAACCCGTTTTATGGAACACTCGTTGAGACCCCACAGAATAGCATTTTAGAGAACACGCTTGGGAAAATGCTATGTAACTATACCCTAAAGATCTGATTCAACAAACTGCTACAGTCAGAAAGCTCACAAAACATGGAGTATTGGTAAGGTTGTCACAAACAAAACAGAAAACATTACCCTTCCCTTACATAAAACTGTGGAACTCATGGAACATTCTACAGAATTCTATGACTACCTTAGAAGCTTAAGACAAACATGAAGGGAATGAAGTTTCTGAGTCAGACTGATTAAATTTAACAGAAGATGACAGACTGGTACATTAAATCCTTAAGTATTAGAACAAAGAGGTACCCTTACTCAAAGTTGGAAAGAGGTAACTTCTGGACAAAAGAAAGTAGGATATAATTATATTGGTTGTAAACTTAGGGAGTTCATTAACCCAAGAACTAAACAGGAGCAGAAAATATAGATTCAAAAGAAAGTCATTAAACTGATGGATGCAAGATTATTCCCAATGTTTTTTCAGAATAATAAAAATAATACCTAAAATGCATCAAGTACTTACAGTGTACCAAACACTTCTCATTTTAATCCAACAGCCCAATGAAATGGTATTATCCCATTTTGCAGATGGGTAATCTACAACCAAGAGAGGTTAGATAGTAATTTAGCCAACATCACAGAGCTAGCAAAATAGCAGAGACAGGATGCAAAGGCATCTATCTGACCTCCAGGGCCCACACTCATAACCACTATGCAACAGTGCCTTCTTAGCCTTTGGAGGATGTTCTTCAGAACCTTTGTCCCAGGCACAGAACATTGAGCTACGTAAATGATAAACTGTACATACTATTCTATTTCATGCATTTTTATAGTCTTAGGATGACTTCTATGTGTTTCATACCATGTCAGAGTATTCTTATTTTCTCTCTTAACAGGGAAGAGAAGTAATTCAGCAAACAATTAAAAACTTCAGGGAGAACATCCATTCATTCATTGGATTCTATATCATTGTTCCCCAACCAGAATTAACACTATGTCCTGCACTCCATTTGGTACTTACCTCATCCTTCCTTATACTGTGGTTGGTTTTGCATGTCTCTCTCTCCTGTGGAGTACAAACTCCATGGAACTACTGTGTCTCATTCATCTAGACTCTCTTCAAGCAACTTGCACTTGGTACAACTACCCCATTGCCATCAAGTCTATTCCAACTCATAGTGACCCTAAAGAACAAAGTAGAACTGCCCCATAGGGTTTCCAAGGCTGTAAATCTTTACAGAAGCAGACTGCCACATCTTTCTCCCACGGAGCATCTGGTGGGTGCCAACCAATGACCTTTCAGTTAGCAGCCAAGTGCTTTAACCACTGCACCACCAGGGCCCCACTTGCACTTGATAGACTTCAATACATGTTAAAATAAAAAAGCAATTAAAATAATGAAATAATTAAAATTTTCATTCCATGGTAAAACGATTTTATATTTGGGAGCACTGTTTCTGTGGTAAGGGAAGATATTTTGGCTTTGCAATACAATGAAATCAAAAACTAAGACAAAAAAAAAAAATTCTACATTATTTTGGGGTCCTGATTTGAATCTCATCACATCACTACATGGAAGAAGTGGCCACTTTACCTCTTTATTGTTTATAAGTGTAGCCCAAAGTTGTATTAAGTTCCCTTATCCTTTGAGATTTAAATAGTTTTAGCCCAAGCCCTCACTATGAGTCTTCTGGGAAGTTCAATTCTCCCACAAAATGTCAGTGAATTCCCAGGGACTTACATTCTCATAGTCACTTCTGACTCCAGGTTTCTGTTCCTGGGCCTGATTTCACTGCATCTCACCTGCCACAGCTGCTGTGTTCCCTTTCCTCTGCCCCATATGAACTCAGATATTGTCTCTGTCATGGATTGAATTATGTCCCCCAAAAAATGTGTGTATCAATTTGGCTGGGCCATGATTCCCAGTACTGTGTCATTGTCCTCCATTTTGTGATTGTAATTTTATGTTAAAGAGGATTAGGGTGGGATTTTAACACCCTTCCTAAGGTCACATCCCTGATCCAATGTAAAGGGAGTTTCCCTGGGGTGTGGCCTGCACCACCCTTTATCTCTTGTAAGAGATAAAAGGAAAGGGAAGCAAGCAGAGAGTGGGGGACGTCATACTACCAAGAAAGTAGTGCCAGGAGCAGAGCGCGTCTTTTGGACCTGAGGTTCCTGCACTGAGATGCTTCCAGACCAAGGGAAGATCTAATGACACGGACCTTCCTCCAGCGTCAACAGAAAAAGCATTCCCTTGGAGCTGACGCCCTGAATTTGGACTTGTAGCCTACCGGACTGTGAGAGAATAAACTTCTCTCTGTTAAAGCCATCCACTTGTGGTATCTCTGTTATAGCAGCACTAGATGACTAAGACAGTCTCACCCTCTTTTAATTTTCTCCAAACCAGCTCCACAAGGCTTTTGTGATACTGCAGACTTTACTGAAATTCGCATCAGCAATGGGGTCTTACCAGGATCACAATAGAGGTTCCTGGACAGAGCTGGAAAAGGATGTAGAACAAAATTCTAACACACACAAAAAAGACCAGATTTACTGGCCTGACTGGAGAAACCCCGAGAGTATGGTCCCCAGACACCCTTTTAGCTCAGTGGTGAAGTCACTCCCGAAGTTCACTGTTCAGCTGGGGATTGGACAGCCTTATGAAACAAAATGGGACTAATGAGGCACAGCAGTCCAGGGACAAGGACTAGTAGGCAGGAGAGGACAAGCTGGTGATAGGGAACCCAAGGTTGAGAAGGGACAGTGTTGACATGGCGTGGGGTTGTTAACCATTGTCACAGGGCAATATGTGTACTAACCATTTAATGAGAAACTATTTGTTCTGCAAACCTTCATCTAAGGTACAAAAAAAAAAAAAAAAAAAATTATCTATGTGAGATCAAATTGACAACAGCAACTCAAAAGGTTTGATGGGAAACCTGGGGGGCAGTGAGTTGAAGATAATGGTGATGGAATAATTTGGAAAAGGATAGTGAGAATAGCAGCACAACTGGAAGAATGTAATCGATGTCACTGAATTGTACATGTAGAAACTTTTGAAACGGTGTAACTTTGGCTATGAATGTTTTCACCAAAAAAAAAAAGGTCCTCCAAGGTTGAGAAGGGAGCCTGTTGACGTGTGGGGTTGTTAACCAATGTCATAAAACAATATGTGTACTGACTGTTTAATGAGAAACTATTTGTTCTGTAAACCTTCATCTAAAGTACAATATATACATACATATATAAAAATTTTTTTTTAAAAATGGGGTCTTACATTACACAAAGGCAATGAAATTGAACCAAATTGAAATAGGATATTATCCCTATCCTTCAAATCCTTTGGAGTCCCTGGATGGTGTGAACAATTAATGTGCTCAGCTGCTAACTAAAAGGCTGCAGGTTCAATTCCACCCAGAGGCACCTTGAAAGAAAGGCTTGGTAATCTACTTCAGAAAAATCAGTCACTGAAAATCCTATGGAGCACAGCTCTACTCTGATACAAATGGGGTTGCCATGAGTCAGAATCTACTCGATGGCAACTGGACAAATCCTTGACCTACCCCAGCATCAGGAATTTATCACTGGCCATTTACTTCTGCAGGATCTAGCCTCATGCCACATCCTCAGACTCCATTCATTTTTTTTTTCCTAAATTTTATTTCTTTTTGTTGTTGTTGTTGTTGAGAATATACACAGCAGAACATATACCAATTCAGCAGTTTCTACATGTACAATTCAGTGACACGGATTACATTCTTTGAGTTGTACAACCATTCTCACCCTCTTTTTCTGAGTTGTTCCTCCTCTAGTCACAAAAACTCACTACCCCCTAAGTTTGCTATCTAATCTTTCAAGTTGCTATTGTCAATTTAATCCTATATAGACAGATCTTGAAAGAACAATGCTCAAGGCAGATATTCTTTACTAGTTAAGCTAAACTGCTAATTGTTTTTAAGAAGCCTTCAGGGGATATTTTTGGTTTAAGGTTTAAAGATTATCTCAGGGCAATAGTTTCAGGGGTTCATCCAGCCTTCATGGCTCCAGAAAGTCAGGAGTCCGTGAGAATTTGAAATTCTGTTCTGCATTTATCCCCTTTTTAAAGTCTGTTTTATCTGAAATTAGTATTGCCACTCCCGCTCTTTTTTGGTTGCTGTTTGCTTGGTATATTTTTTTCCATCCTTTGGTTTTTAATATATTTATGTCTTTGTTTCTAAGGTGTGTCTCTTGTAGACAGCATATTGATGGGTCCTGTTTTTTTATCCATTCTGTTGGTCTCTGTCTCTTTATGGTTGCATTTAAGCCATTTACATTCAGTGTGATTACTGATAAGTGTGAATTTATTGCTGTCATTTTGTAGTGCTTTTTTTTGTGGTGTTGACATTTTCTTTGTTCCTGTTACTCACCTGTGCTGACTTTCTTTTGTTTGTGGATTCTTTTTTGTTTCTTTTGTTTTTGTAGATTTTGTGTTTACTGAGACTATATTTTTCTTCTTTATTTTGATGAGTAGGTTTATTAACTTTCTTTGTGGTTACCTTGAAATTTTTCCCTATCTTCCTAAGTTTAAACCACTCTTTTATTACTTGATATCACCTTGACTTCCTCTCCATTTGAAAGTTCTATACCTACACCATTTATTCCTTCTTTTATTGTTCTGACACTGTTGTCATTTACAGATTGACCTCTCTGGTTCCTTGTTGTAAATCTTTTAGTTTTGTTTTATCTCAGAGAGTTCATTACCTAGGTTGGTATCTGCCTGATGCTGTCTTCTGTCCTAGATTCAGGCTGTTGTCTGATGTTCTCTAACTGAAGGACTCCCTTTAATATTTCTTATAAGTTTGGTTTGGTTTTTACATATTCCCTTAATTTCTGTTTATCTGGAAATGTCCTAATTTCACCATCATATTTGAGCAAGAATTTTGCAGGATATATTGTTCTTGGCTGGCAGTTTTTTTCTTTCAAGGTTTTATATATGTCATCCCACTGCCTTCTTGCTTGCATGGTTTCTGCTGAATAATCAGAGCTTAGTCTTATTGTTTCCCCTTTGTATGTGACTTTTCATTTTTCTCAAGCTGCTCTCAGGACTCTTTCTTTGTGTTTGGTTTTGGCAAATGTGATTATGATATGTCTTGGTGATTTTCTTTTGGTATCTGTCCTATATGGGGTTCGTTGAGCTTCTTGTATGGTCAGCTTTTTGTCTTTCATGATATTATGGAAGTTTTCTGTCAGCAAATCTTCAATGAACCTCTCAGTGTTTTCCGTTTTCTCCTCCTGTTCTGGAACTCTGATCACATGCAGATTTTTGCTTTTGATTGTATCCCACATTGTTCTCAGGGTTTCCTCATTTTTCTTCATTCTTTGCTCTGATTTTTCCTCAAAGTGGTATCCAAGGATTTGTCTTCAATTTCACCGATCCTGTCTTGCACTGTTTTAAATTTTCTCCTAAAGCCTTCTATTGCTCTGTCCACTTCTGAAATCTTGTTACTTATCTTTTGAATTTCTAATTGCTGTTTTTGTATGATTTCTAGTTGTTTATTTATTTTGAGACTTTGCTCCTGTATTCCTTTCCTGAATTCATCCATTGCTTTGTCTGTTTTTCCTGATTTTAATGGTATTTTCCATGATTTTGTCTATTTTTCCTTATTTTTGTCTGAATTTTCCTTCATCTGTTGGAGAATCCTGAATATTAAAGAGTTCTGAATTCCCTATCAGGTAGTTCCAATGCCTTTTCTTCTACTGAAAGGTCATCTGGTATTTTATTTTATTTTGGTTGCTTTCTGGAGCCATTCTGTCCTTTTTTTTGTATATTTTGATATTGTCTGCTGTCTCCAGGACATTTAGGAATTATTTACTTCATTTATTGATTGTAGATTTGTTTGTTTCATCCTGCTTTTTTGTTTTATTTGGTTATGTCTGGGCAGGCCAGCTGGGCATGTTTTGTTGCTTGTTTGCCTGTGGGCACGATACTTCTCACCACCTTGTCCAGGTGGGCAGGGCTAGTCACTCAGCTATGGTGCAGCAGGGTGGGTCCAGGAGGGAGGGAGAGGTGGGGATGTGTAATCTGTGGCATGAATGGGGACAACGGGGAGGGGCCAGAGGAAATGCAGGATGCGGTCCAGGGGACCATGTCAGTGCTGCTTGGGGGCACGGGGCTTGGTGCATGGTGCAGATAGCAATAGGGAAGGGACAAGATGAGATGTGTGGAGCTAGCTTGGTGAGTAAAAGAAGAGAAAAAAGAGAGAAACAAAAGCAAAAACAAAGCAAAAGAAAAAATGAAGGAAACAAGTAAATAAAATGGCAACGTGGTAGGATTCAGTGGGTGGGGGGTGGGGCAGACCTGGCAAGGCCACATGCCAGTTGCTCTCTCGCCAAGTGGTGCAGCTCAGCCTATCAAGAAGGGGCATGGGTGGTGCACAAGGCTAAGTGGGCAGGAGAAAGGAAAGGAAAGAGTGGAAAGAGAGAGAAGAAACCAACAAACAAAAAAATAAATAAAAATAAAAACAACAAGAAAAATATGGTGGTGGGGGACCCAGCCATTGTGGGGGGTTAGAATTAGGGTGGTGGTGAGCTGATGTCTCTCTTGCCAGGTGGCACAGCACGGCCTGTCAGGAAGGGGTGGAGGCAGCACAGGACCTAGGTGGGAGGGAGAAGGAGAAAGATAAAGACAAATAAAAAATATGGCACTGAAGGACCCGGTCTGTGGATGTAGCACAGACCCAGGGAGGCCGTATGCCAGAGGCTCTCCAGCCAAGTGCTATAGCATAGCCCACCAAGAAGTGGGGGGAGGACAACACATGGGGCTAGGTGGGTGGGAGAAAGGAAAGGAAGGAAGGAAGAGAGAGAGAAGAAACAACAACAAAGAAAATAAATAAATAAATAAAATGGCACTAAGGGAGCTGGTCAGTGACAGCAGTGCAGACCTGGGGAGGCTGCACACAGTGACTCTCCAGCCAAGCAGTACAGCATGGCCCCTCAAGAAGGGGCACGGGTGGTGCACAGGGCTGGGTGGGCAGGAGAAAGGAAAGGTGAGAGAAGAAACAGAAAAAAAGAAAAAAGAACAAAGCAAACAAACCAAAAAATCAGCCTGTCAAGAAGGGGAGGGGACAGCACATGGGGCTAGCTGGGCAGAAGAAAGGAAAGGAAGGAAGGGAGAAAGAGAGAAGCAACAAAATAAAACCAAAACAATAACAAAAAACAAACACACAAACTAGAAAAAAAAATGGCGCTGAAGGGGCTGGCTGGTGGGGGTGCGGTAGACCCTGGCAGCAGTGAGCTAGTGTCTCTCTGGCCAAGCGACCGGAAAGTGCAAGGCCACGTAGAGGGAAGAAGGGTGGGGGATGGGAAAGTGTGTATCCCTGGTTACCAGATGCTCTTGTCTCCTGTTGGGAGCTTCTTGAAGTTGCCTTCCCGTGCTCCTCTTGCATGGTCCCTGGTGGCTCAGGTCCAAGATGGCGAATCCGGGTGGCAGTGAGCTGGTGTCTCTCCAGCCAAGCAACCATGACCCATTGGAAAGTGGCTGAGGACTTGTACAGGGAAGAAGGTTGAGGGGTGGGAAGAGGTGTATCCCTGGTTACCAGGTGCTCTGTCTCCTGTTGGGAGCTCTGTGAAGTTGCCTTCTCGTACTTTCTGTCTGTGTTTCTTGGTGGCTTTAGTTCAAGATGGCAAATCCATGCTGCGTTAGCTGGTAGGGGACCTCCACTCCACAGCTCTCTTCATTCTCTGCTCTCTGTCAGTTTCTTATTCCATTTGTTTGCTTAATCGAGTTCTTTAGTCCTTCATTTTATGCTTTGGGTTCCAGGACTGACATTTGTATTGTTTTACTTAGTTTTTCGGGTCTTTGTCGCAGAGGGACGGTATGGTGCTTCTGTCTATAGTGCTATGTTGCTTCCACCTCCCTGCATTTTTCCCCCTTTGATCAGGATTCTTTTATAGAATCTTTGATCAAAATGTTCAGTAATGGTGGGCAGTTCAAACACACCAGCCACTCCAGGCGAGAAAGATGTGGCAAATCTGCTTGCACAAAGATTACAGCCTTGGAAACTCTATGGGGCATTTCTATTCTGTTCTATAGAATCAACTCGATGGCAATGCATTTGGTTTTTGATTTAGAAGTCACTGAATGATGACAAAACAGACCAAGAAAGGTTAAACAAATTACATAAGGTTTGCAATAAGCAAATGAAGACACAAATAAAGCATATTTTTATTTATTTGCCTGTTGGTTTTTGGTTTAGGCAGCAGGAGGCAGTAACTATCTTGTAGCTGAAGTGAACATACATTGTTCTGACCTGCCCAGCATCCCTTCACTCTACTTTTGGGGATAGAGAACAGCCTCTCTCCTTTGTATACAATCTTGGTGGGACATCACTTATCATGCCACATGCTGCTCAGGTCAAGAGGAGAGTACAGAACCCAAGCTAGGCATATCAGACACTATCTCCCGATTCACCCTGGCACCGTAGGGCTCTGGATACACTGCCCATTTGTTCCTGCACCAGATGGATTCCCTAACACTGCCCTGGGTCCTATCTTCCTAATGGCTTATGTGCAGAGCTTCTCCTCCAGATTTTGCAAATGACTACATTGTGGTGGAGTGGTTAAGTGCTTGTCTGCTAACCAAAAGGTTGGCAATTCGAACCCGCTAGCCACTCCACAGGCCAAAGATGTGGTAGTCTGCTTCCATAAAGATTACAGCCTTGGAAACCCTACAGGGCAGCTCTACTCTGTCCTATAGGGTCACCATGAGTCAGAATCAACTTGACAGCAACAGGTTTGAGTATTTATTTCTAACTGCTTAAGTAATCCCCGGTCAGTTTATCTTTGTTGCTGGCAAAAACACTGACCTAGTAACTTGACTGGCTCTCTGTGGTATCTGCATATATTGACTCTGTCATGTATCTCACTGTATACTCTAGTTTCAACAATGAAGTTAAGTTCTAACTGAGCACAGAAGTTCAATTTTATGATTCCTACCCAAATAGCATAAGTCTGCCTTTTAAACAGACTTCTTTTTTTTTTTGCTAGCAATTAAGTACCCATAATCTAGAGTAGGGGTACTTAACCTCAGTACATGGGCATTTTTAGTTGGATAATTCTTTCTTGTGAGGGTTCTCCTGTCCATTGTAGGATGGTTAGTAGCATGCCTGTCTTCTACCCTCTACTCGCCAGTAGAACCCTGTGATGGTTAAGGTTATGTGTCAACTTGGCTAGGCCATGATTCTCAGTGGGTTGGCAGATATTGTGTAATCATCCTCCATTTTGTGATCTGATGTGAGCGGCCAATCAGTTGAAAGGAGAGTTTCCTTGAGGTTTGGCTGCATACAATATATATGAATGTTCTGTCAAAGCCCGTTCTCTCTCGATCCTGCACTCAACTCATCATCCTCTGACCTCTGGTTCTTGGGACGTGAGCCAGCAGCCAGCCGTCTGACCTGCCAGTTTTGGGTTCGTCAGCCCCTGCAACGATGTGAGCCAGAAGAAGCCTCCAGCCTGACGTCTGACCCACAGATTTGGGACTTGCCAGCCTCCACAACTGCGTGAGCCATTTCCTTGAAATAGATCTTTGCTCCTCTAGAGAACCCAGCCTAAGACATCCCATCTCTGCTTCTCTCACTTGCTGGTTTAATCTCTTTTATATCGCAAAAGAGATTGATTTAAGACACACCCTACACTAATACTGTCTCATTAATATACCACACAAAAACAAAATCATTCCCAAATGAGATTATAAGCAGAGGCATAGAGGTTAGGATTTACAACACAAATTTTGGGGGGACAAATTCAATCCATAACAAACTCCCTCAGTCATGGAAATCACAAATGTCTACAGACACTGCCAAAAGTCCCCTGGAGGCAAAATATCCCCTAATTGAGAATCATTAAGCTAAAGGAAGTAAATTCTTATTTCATTGCATTATACCCAGTATCCCTTCCACCTTTTTTTTCATCCAGTTCCTACCATCCTCTAATCCTGTACCATCCCATGGAAAAAGAAAACCAGGAAAAGATGAATGTGGCATTGCCTGTTTTTGAAATTTATTTGAGAGAAAGACTGTCATGCTTTAGGAACAAAATCGCCTGTGTGTCAAAGCCAAGATACCATGTATTTACAGAAATTCAAAAGATTTGTTCATATTTTGTAAATTACTTTTACTGCATCTATTCTTCTGTTCTTTGTTTTAATAACAGAACCACCAAGTTTTAGCTAACCACATGGCCACCACCTGCAGACTAGAATTCCCAGCCTCGCTGTTGTGTTCATGCGGTCAAGTTCAGACCAATGGAATATGAGCAGATGTGCTGTGTGCAACTTCTGGTCATCTCCTTAAAGATGAAGCTTCTTCCCCTGAACTTTCTCATTCCTCCTTCCCAGTGCCTGGAAAATTACAATAGCTGGTGGGAATGGGGTGAAAAGAAGCTGGACACACGGGCTGAGAACAAATTAGGAAAGGCTTGAATAAATAAGAATTAGAATTTTAATTTGCAGCTACTGGTTTCCAAACTCAGGTATATAGGCTGGTACCAATCTGCAGAAAAATGAAAAATAATAAGGATAATAAAGTAAATTTTTAACTTATCTCAGTTCATTTCATTTTTTAAATTCTGAGATTATTTCTTCCTCACTTTTGTTATGAACATAGTCTTTCTTCTGTAAAATAATGGTAGTAACAGGTGATAAATTATTTTTAATGCTCACTTAACAAAGTAAATGACAGTGCCCGCAGGTTTTTTTTAAATGATACTAGTTCATAAAATTCAAAAATCTGGGAACTACCACAGTAGACTATGAAGTTAGTGGAACGCTGTAGGCAAGGAACTCACAAGATTAGTTTTCTAGGAAGTCAACTAAAATGTCACCCTTATGAATTATCAACTGTCCTATCCATAATCCTGTCAGAAAAAGGCAAGAGGTCAATGCTAACTGACAAGGCTATAAATATTTTTTTTTACCAAGTTAGGAATAGCCAAAAAAAAAAAGAAAAAAATCAAACCCATTGCCATTGAGTCGATTCCAACTCATAGCGGCCCTACAGAACAGAGTAGAACTTCCCCATAGGATTTCCGAGGAGTGGCTGGTGGATTTGAACTGCCAACCTTTTTGTTAGCAGCAGAGCTCTTAACCACTACACCACCAGAGCCCCACAGGAATAGCAAAGTACCATTAAAAAAGAAAATTTCTAGCTCTTGTGATTTTCTGTAACATGATTATTAAGAAATCTATTTACAACATATTTTTAAAAGAAGTGATTAATATTCAGATATTTCATCAACAATGAATCTCTTATAAATAAGTCCAGAGAATTACAATTTATTCTGAGAACTACATAGAAGATATGATAATGGCCATTATTCCGTCAGTCATTCAACAAACATTCACTGAGGCAGGAACTTGGGGAGTGAAGGAGGATACATATATTAAAAATACATAGACCCTGTCTAAAGAATCTCAAAGTCTGATGAATAAGACAAATAACATAAGAAATTGTTACCACAATAATGTGGATTGGCGCTGCCTGTCGCAATAGCCAATTCTGAGACAGTGGTCAGGTGAGAAGCAAGAGTTTTATTATATATCGATATATAGGAGATAGAGGGGAATAGATTCCTCCAAAAACCCATCTCCCCTACTGGAGATAGGCCAAAGGCTTTATAGGGACAGGATTATGGGTCTTAGAAGCTTGTGTTAGCTCTCCCTTGAGGTGGTCACGTCCCAGATGAGTTAATCTTCTACTGATATTCTTGGGGGTTATCTGGCAACATCCTGGTTTTCTTGTTACAAGATGGGTGCTTTGTTCAGTTTTTCATTCCTAGATCATTATCACTTGTTTTCCACCCTCCAAGGAGGAACATCAGTTAATCTTAAACTTTTCACAGAGACTGGAACAGGAGGGAAAAACAAGATCATGACTTGATACAGGGGTTGGCAATGGGGAGTAATAATAGTGAGCCGGACCTATGGGGACTCTTCCCAAATAATTATAATACAGTAGTTTAAGGGTTATAATAGAGGGTTGTACAATGACAGAGAGAGAAAGTCCTAATAATGGGATTTTAAATTTATTTTACTGAGCTTCTGAGATATGTTTTACAAACTCTAGCAAACCATAAATAACACCAAAACTCCACTTTGATCATAAAGTATTCTGGATAAACAGGACTTCTCTCACCGGAAACTCTGGCATGGGGACTCCCCATTGGCCTGACCAAAACTTTCTTAGAACTGCACTGCAGTATAAGACTCTTCCTGCTCAAAACTCCTTACTCCCTTCTCTCCTTTCACCTGAATCCTGGTCTGAAGGCTCTCCCTACCAAGTCCACTCTCTCCCCCTTTATCCTTTATAGGTGTCTCCCTCAATAAATGTCTTACATGTCTAGTCCCATCTTATCATCTGCTATTTTGGAGACCTGAAATAATACAAGGGGTGTCCCAGTTATTTATTGTTGAATAAAAACCAATCCTAAATAGTGGCTTGAAACAACAATATTTTTATTATATCTCTTGATTTTTGTGTTCAGGAATTTGAGCAAGGTTCAACTGGTTGATTCTTTTGTTCCATAGGGCAGATGGGCTAGTTTTGAGGCTCCAAGATGGCTTCATTCACCTATCTGTCACCTTGGCATAGATGGCTAGAAATTGGGCTCACCTGGGACCATCAGTCATATCGCCTACATGTAGCCTCTCCAGCAAGGAGGTCTCAAGGTAGAAGGACTTCATACATGATGCTCAGGGCTCCAAGAGTGAGTGTTCCAGTAAAACTAGGAGCACTGTATGGCTTTGTATATTAGCCTCAGAAGTCACATGGCATCACTTACGCAGTACAGTACTGGTCAAAGTAATCACAAACTCACCCAGATTTAGGATGAGGGGATATATATTCCTATCGTGATGTTAGAGTGTCAAAGAATATGTGGTCATGTTTTAAAACTGCCACATGGGGTCACCCTTCCTCTTACGGAACCAGCTGTCATTTCAACCAGAGGGGATGTATTCTTTCTAACCAAAAGCATACTTGTTACAACTAAAATACGACATGGATCAACAAAAGTGAGTTTCAGTTTGCACCTTCTTTTGCCATTGCAGCCCAGTCGTCCATTCCTCAATCAACCAAAAGGGAATTAAGAAGCTAGTGCCAAAGGGACAGGAAAACTGGACAAATGGACACAGGGAAACCGGAGTGGAAAGGGGGAGAGTTTTGTCACATTGCAGGGATTGCAACTAATGTCACAAAACAATATGTGTATAAATTTCTGAATGAGGAACTAACTTGAGCTGTAAATTTTCACCTAAAGCACAATAAAATTAAAAAAAAAAAAGCTCATGCCTTAAAAAGGGGTGAAAAAATAAAAAAGAAGCTAGTACACTGGTGTCACTAGAGAGGTGTGGGGGGTGTGGACCCCACCAGGTGACACTGTCAGAGCGGGTGACACCAAAATGACTGTCTAAAAAATTTTTGTGCAGTGTTTCAGCATAAATTTATTATTTTTTATAAAAATATCCCTGTAGTTAGTTACAACAACAAATACAATTTTTCTAAGTCCAGCTTACACATATCAGTATACCTCCAAGGCTGAAATTCTATGCTAATTTACTTTTTGAACCTTCTAACGCCCTCCAGTTAGAGCTGTCATTATTACTCAATTACAATGACACTTTAAATCACATGGTTTTGTCTGCACGCACTATAAGCATGTTTCATAGTCACTGATTTTATCAAATTTTCTGGTGTTTTAGCTACAATATTGTGGTAATTAGTATTTGTGAACCTGTATCAATAAGTTTTTTGAGAATGAAGTAGTAATTAAAGGAAAAGAAGGAGTGATATACAGGAATTATGATTTACAAATAACAGTACAAAATGTTTGAATTGTTCACAGTTACAAATTTTGTGCTTAGAACAATCACTGGCACACAGAACTTGTCCAATAAATATCTGTTGAATGGTTCAATGAATGGATATTTATTTGAGTTAACTTGCTCAGTTAAAATTTTCATTTTAAATATCTTCCAGAAGATGATTGTATAAATCAAGAATATAAACAGGTAAGAAAGAGACTAATTTAATTTGAAGTAGCTAAATGGTTTCAGATTTTTAAGGATTAATACTTGGAAAGATATTCATTATAATTTACTTAGGAGAGATTTTCTTTGAACCTCATTTCTCAGATGTCTAGATCAGACAATTAGGCCTTTTTAACCAGACCCTGATATTCTGGTGATCTTAATAACCACTGTGTCACCAACAAAGACTAAAAGGAATCATCTCAATTATTTTCAGGCAGGGACTTTAACTGTTTTGTTTACTACCTAGAAGAGTGCGTGGTACAGAGTAAGCATCCATTAAATAAATGAATGAAGGAATTGATTAATAAATATATAAATTGGTGGCCTGGAAAAGTATTGACTTGCAATTGACTTTTCCTTGGATGATGTTTCCATATGCTTGGACCCACTGAGATAATTGCTAACATGTAATCACTTGCAATCATTGCTTGGAATACCCTATACTCTGCTGGGTGCTTCATATACTCTTCCAGTCATCTATTACTATGTAACAACTGCAAATCTTAGTGGCCTGAAACTACCACAGCCATTTATTATCACTCACAGTTCTGTGGGTTGACTAAGTGGTTCTTCTGCTGGTCTTATTTGGGTTCTCCCTTAAGTCTTCAGTCAGATGGAGGCTGAGTCTAGAATGCCCAAGATGGCTTCATTCATATGTCTGATGCCTTCACAGGGATAGCAAGAGTACTGGGGCCTCTCATACATGGTCACTTCTTTATATGGTGACTGGATTCCAAGAGCCAGTGTTCCAAGAAAGAAGAAGCAGAAGCACCACCTCCACCATGTCCTACTGGTTAAAACAGACAGAGGACCAGTTAGCCCAGATTCAAGGGGAGGGAAACTGAACTCCATTTCTCAATGAGAGAACATGACAAAGAACTGCAGCTATCTTCAATCCACCCTAAATATTTAAGTTCTAATCATTAAATACAGTCCCTGGGTGACACGAACGGTTACATGCTCGGATACTAACTGAAAGTTTGGCAGTTTGAGTCTACCTAGAGTTGCCTTAGAAGAAAGTCTTGGTGAACTACTTCTAAAAAATCAGCCATTGAAAAAGTTATGGAGTGTAGTTCTACTCTTAAACACGTGGGGTCACCAGGAGTCAGAATCGATGGCGGCTGGTTTTTGCTTCTTTTTTTTCTTTCTAATCATTATAACAACCCTGAAAGGTAGGTATTATTTCACCCATTTCATAAATGAGTAAATTCTCATAGCTAGTATGTGACGGCACTTGGATTTAAAGTCACGTTTGTATGTTTCCAACGTCTTTTCTACTGCCTCTCCAATAAGATACTATTAAGGACATACACAAAATAAAAGCAAACAGATGAAAATTACTGGATACCTAATTTTCTGTTTGAGGAGCCTTGGTGGCACAGTAGGATCACTATAAGTGAGAATCTATGGCAATGGGTTTGGTTTTTTGGAAGTGGCACAGTTACCTCTGCTAACCAAAACGTGGGCAGTTCGAACCCACCAGCTGCTCCATGGGCGAAAGGTGTAGCAGTCAGCTTCCGTAAAGATTACAACCTTGGAAACCCTATGGGGCAGTTCTGCTCTGTCCTAAAGAGTCTCTGTGAGTCGGCATTGACTTGACAGCAACGGGTTTTGGTTTGGGCATTTTCTGCTTGGACTGGTCACTTGCCTCATTCTTGCCCCTAAAAGTCATTGTACTTATGGAATCACCCACTCAGGTCTGAGGATCGCTTTTTGGCTCTGAATTCTGTCCCTTTAGGTTTTCCCATCATTTCTTGCCAAGACAAAAACCATCCATTATCTATTCAGCCTAAGCTTCCTTTCTTTTCACAACCTAGACAGTCATTTAGCCATTATTTTCTTTTAATTATTACTGAATTCAGTTCCCTAATGTGTATTAGAATTCTCGCATCTATGTTCATAAGTGAGACTGGCCTGTAATTTACTTTTATTGTACTGCACTTACCAGATTTCGATATTGGGGTTATACTGGCTTCATAAAAGGCATTGGCAGACTTTCTTATCTTTCTGAAAGGAAAGAAATATTAAAACTAAGATTACCCTCAATAAAAAAGAGAATTTTTTTTTATTTTACAGCTCAAATCAGTTTTTAATTCAAAAATTTTATACACAAATTGTTTTGTGACATTGATTGCAATCCCTGCAATGTGTCAGCAGTCTCCCCCTCTCCCTTTCTACCCTGGGTTCTCCATGTCCATTCGTCCAGTTTTCCTGTCCCTTTCTGCCTTCTCGTCTTTGCTTTGGGGCAGGTGTTGCCCATTTGGTCACGTATACTTGAGTGAACTAAGAAGCATGTTCTTCACATGTGTTATTGTTCGTTTTATGTTGTTGTTGTTAGGTGCCGTCCAGTCGGTTTAGACTCTTAGCGACCCTATGTACAAGAGAATGAAACACTGCCTGTCCTGCGCCACCCTCACAGTTGTTGTTATGCTTGATCCCACTGTTGTAGCCACTGTGTCAATCCATCTCATTGAGGGTCTTCCTCTTTTTCACTGACTTCTACTCTACCAACCATGATGTTCTTCTCCAGGGACTGGTCCCTCCAAATAAGACGTCCGGTGTGAGACGAAGTCTCGCCATCCTCGCTTCTAATGAGCTTTCTGGCTGTACTTCTTCTAAGACAGATTTGTTCCTTCTTCTAGCAGTCCACGGTATATTTAATATTCTTCGCCAACACCATAATTCAAAGGCATCAATTCTTCTTCAGTCTTCCTTATTCTTTGTCCAGATTTCACATGCATATGAGGCAACTGAAAACATGGCTCGGGTCAGGCACACCTTAGTCCTCAAAGTGACATCTTTACTTTTTAACACTTTAAAGAGTTCTTTTGCAGCAGATTTGCCCAATACAATGCGTCATTTGATTTCTTGACTGCTGCCTCCATGGGTGTTGACTGTGGATCCAAGTCAAATGAAATCCTCGACAACTTTAATGTTTTCTCTGTTTATCATGATGTTGCTTATTGGTCCAGTTGTGAGGATTTTTGTTTTCTTTATGTTGAGG